>NC_091674.1:22460000-22772000 GCF_042453785.1 Malus domestica | reverse complement strand
CACGACAAGTATACAAAGCATTGAGTCGACCTTAAGGTTTCCTACTCAGTGCATCAGCTACCACATTTGCATGACCCAGATGATACTCAATAGTGCAGTCATAATCACTTAGTAACTCCATCCACCTTCTTTGATGAAGATTAAGATCATGCTAAGTGAAAAGATATTGAAGACTATTATGGTCTGTGAAGATCTTACACTTCTCACCATAGAGATAATGCCTCCAAATTTTTAAAGCAAAGACAATGGCTGCCAACTCAAGATCGTGAGTAGGATAATTCCTTTCATGAATCTTCAATTGTCGAGAAGCATAGGCAATCACTATATTATGCAGCATCAAAACACATCCCAAACCATTCAAAGAAGCATCACTAGAAATCTCAAAGTTACCGCTATCATCAGGAAGTACCAATATTGGAGCATGAGTGAGGCAATATTTCAACTGCTGGAAGCTTTGCTCACAATTCTCGTCCCACTCAAACTTAACATCCTTCCTGGTTAACTTCGTTAGTGGCAAGGCAATCATAAAAAAATCTTGAACAAACCGTCGATAATAACCTGCTAGCCCCAGAAAACTCCGTACCTCAATGACGGTTCGTGGTTGTTCCCAATTCTCCACTGCTGCTATCTTCTGAGGATCTACTTGAATTCCTTGTGCTGATACTACATGCCCCAAAAAATGCCACTTGATTAAACCAAAACTGACATTTACTGAACTTGGCATACAACTGATGCTCCCTCAATTTCTTTAATACCAAGTTAAGATGTCGAATATGATCTGCTTTAGACTTAGAGTATACCAGAATATCATCAATAAAAACAATGACAAATCTATCAAGATATTGCTGGAATACCTCATTCATTAGCCTCATGAAAGCTGCAGGTGCGTTAGTCAATCCAAATGGCATCACCAAAAACTCATAATGCCCATAACGGGTCCTAAAAGCCGTGTTAGGTACATCATCATCTTTAATCTTCAACTGATAATAACCAGATCTCAAATCAATCTTAGAGAACACACACGCACCTTTAAGCTGATCAAACAAATCATCGATATGAGGCAAGGGATAACGGTTCTTAATCGTTACCCGGTTCAATTGCCTGTAATCAATACATAATCTCAAAGTTCCATATTTTTTTCTCACAAACAACACTGGAGCTCCCCAAGGTGAAGTACTAGGTTGAATGAAACCTTTATCAGTTAATTTTTGCAACTGAATTTTCAACTCTCTCAATTCTGCTGGAGCCATTCTATATGGAGTCAAAGATATAGGATCCGTACCTGGAAGCAAATCAATAGAAAACTCCACATCTCTGTCTGGCGGCAATCCAGGCAAATCGTCTGGAAATACATCAGGATAGTGCCTGAATACTCCAACTTCCTCCACACTGCTAGGAACAACATCATTTAACACCACATGTGCTAAGTATCCTTGACAACCTTTTGATAACAATTTATTTGCTCTCATGGCAGAAATAACACCATGTCTCACCCCACTGCTTTCACCCACAAAAGTAACCTCTGGTAGTCCAGGACGATGAAAAGTAACTGACTTCTCGTAACAATCTATATGGGCACGATTATAATGCAACCAATATGCCCCTAAAATCACATCAAAGTCCACAATATCTAACGGGATAAGATTAGCTGGCATAACCACACCATCTACCATCACTGGACACCTTGGGTAAACACTATCAACATAACATTTGTCCCCTCTAGGCATAGCAAACTCTAAATCAAATCCTAAAGGTGTAGGGTGAGGTTGAGTCCTTTAAGCAAACGTATGAGAAATCACAGAATGTGTAGCACCACAATCAATCAAAACTCTAGCAAAGTGACCAAGGATATTTAACGTACCCATAATCAAGTCCGGATGATTATGAGCATCTTGCAGTGAGATGTGATTAACACGTCCCTGTGCTTGCTGTCGTCCATCACGACCTCTGTTGCCTTGGTTACCTCACCCCTGAGAAGTACGTCTTTGTCCTGACTGACTATACTACCTAGGCAGTCATGCACTGCTAGCAGCAACTTCTCCCTGTCGGGGCTGACCTCCCTGATGCCACTGAGATCCACTAGCTGGGACGGAAGAATAAGAAGTATAACCTCCAGGGTCTTGGGAATACCCAGTCTGAGAATAAGGATCCTGGGGATACTGATACTGTCCAGAAGCATAGGGAGCAGTATCACCCTGGTAGTGATAAGCACCACCACGACCCGTCTGACCATAACTGCCTGATCCAAAATTCTGCTGAATCGGCGCTGGAGGTGGCATAGTAGACTGCTGAGATCTCTGCTGACTCTGGGGACACTGGGTAGCCCTATGTCCCATTTGTCCATAAGTGTAGCAAGCACCAACACTTCTCCTACACTCTCCATGATGTCTGAAATTACAACGACGGCACAACGGAGCACCAGAACCACCAGCACCACCAAAATCTCTTTGTCTCTAAAACCTGGGTCCACCAGCAAATCTTCCACCTCTCCTCGGGCTTGTGACACTAAATCCTCCACTGGAAGAACTCGAGCTTACTCCACTTTTCTTGAAATTCTGTGTCTTACGGGGTCCCTGAGTAGAGATACCTTTACCCCTTTCATCTTTCTTCTGATTATCATTCTTATCTTCATCATCTTCACTGTTACTAGGAAGGTTGTCGGAATCTTCCATCCGAACCAAAATCTCATAAAACTCATGATAATCGGTGTAAGGAAGCGCACTAGCAAAAGTCCGCCATTTCTTCTTAGTACCCAGCTTAAAACGACGAAGCATCTCTGCCTAATTACCAGCTGTATTAGGATCATAACGAGATAAGTCTATAAATTTCCTGTAATACTCATGCGCCGACATATCCTTTTGCTTCAGATGAGTAAACTCCTGTTTCTTACGATCAATGTACTCCGGCGGAACAAATTTTTTCATAAAATGTTCTTTGAATACTTCCCAGTCAGTTGCCATCTCAAGCGACATAAACTTAGTCTGATTAACCCACCAAGCTGCTGGTTCTCGTCCTAAAAACCAAGTAGTGGTCTCCACCCATCTATTAGTAGGAAGATTCCATTGGCTCTTCATCACTTGGAAAGTCTTCTCAATATGGTCTAACCACTTTTCTGCCCCTTCATGACCCTCATTACCCATGAAACGGTCCAATTTCATATTATACATAGTCTCCAGGGGTGTTCTCTGAGGAGGAGGAGGAGGACGGATTGCATTCTAAAAGGCATGGGCCATTGCTTCCCCTAATTGAGCTATATCAGGGAGATTAGACTCAGAAGCACGACGTGATTCCCTACGAGGCGGCATAGTTCTGACAGAAGACATCAAAAGATCATTAGAATATTAACAATTTATACAGGACTGCAACCTAGGCTCTGATACCAAACTGACACACCCCAATCCTAGAATCAATGCGTGCTGGCCGTCATGTGAGTGTGACGTAACCAAAAGTGCGACGCGGAAGCAAAAGATAAGAGAAATACGAATAAACAAAAACCAAATACTAGCAATAATATCCAACTAGCATGCGAGAGTAAGTTTAAGTGTAAAACACACAAATTCAGAGCATAAATACTAGGTGCAGTCAAGTAGGACCATAACTAAGTTACAACACCCGCATATGAGTCCTACATTTATGTAGTCTGTCAGTACGCCGAGGGGATCCTCGTGGGCCACCAACGCTACTATCTAGAACCCGGAGGGGCGCAAAACAAAATTGAGTGGGTTAGTAAAACCAAAGTTTTCTAAAACATTTCATTTAAAACAATTCTAACCCCTTACTGTAAAATCTGTATACTTTTCCAGAAAATAACATAATAGCATACTATTTGTTCAAATCTCTGAAAACATTAATCTTTATCAAAATCCAGCAAGTATGCCATGCTATAAATGTCAATGACAGAATACGGATGCATCAATATAACATGTGACATAATGAATCAACCGGAGACCCTGCAGTTGGTCTTGTACGGTTAATTCTATAGCTCAATATCTAACCCAGCCGGAGTCACCACGGTGACCTGTACAGCCATACTCTGCACATAAGTCGGAACTACCTGAAGTAGTCTATACGACAAGAAAGGTGTAAGAATACGCTCTAGTGTTTCTCTCATCAATCATCTGCGCGCATAATCTAAGGTCACCTACCAGTCGGAACCACCTCTAGTGATCTGTACGACTAGCATGTCGGAACCCTCTCATGGTCTATACGACATGCACCTACTTGGATCCAAGGTGAGCGTGCGGTGCGGTGAATACTATAAGCACTAACACCAGGAGTGCAAGTTATAAGCTCTCAACATAATTCACAATATCAACAATTCACATGATTAACATGAAACTGACCTGATACTCACATGTGCGTCCACAGCACCAATTCACATATATATATGCATCAATTATCAATTCATATATCTCATAATATGCATGCATGGCATTTTAAAACGTACTTTCATTTAAACTCAATTTCTGGGAAAAATATCAATAGTATATAGGTATAAACAGAAATACTGCCCACTCACTGATAAGTCGAAAGGTCATAACCCCCGTAACGTCCCTGGATGCGCTCGTCCTCGAGATAGGTATCACCTATATGTGAAACAACTAAAATAACGTTATTTAAAGCACATAATCGACAATTCGCAATAACTTCTCATACGGTGCTCAATTTGGGTATATGAATATACCACAGTGACCTACTCGACGTCACGGATGTCGAGGTATTTTTAGAAAAAAATTTCGAGGCCGCACGCGCCCCCAAGCGTCGGGATGGGCACGGGTCCACGCGTCCCCACGCGCATCACGCCTAACCTCCAGTCGCCGGACTGGTTCGCTGGTCGCCAGAAAACTGGAGATTTTTCAATCTCCTTGTTCTCCTTCATTTCTCAACCATTTTTCACGTATTTTATATCAAAATGAAGCCCTAAGCATGTAGATTCACGTTACACTACTTTAAGGCTCTAAAAACTACGAAATCTCATCGGAGAAATTCCAAGAAAACCGGCCAACTTCGAACTCAACCATCCCGACGTCCAAAACCTTCAAACTAAGTACTCCAAGCTTCATTAGGACCTCACTAAGCTCACTATAAGCTTAGAATTTCCTGAAAATCAACACATCACGAATGCATGAACAGTACTCAAATCGAACCTCGGGTTTTCAACATGATTTCTAAGGTTTCCCGTTCTAAAACTAGTACCAAACAACTCAGGAGGTTGAAAGGATGAAGAATCTTACCTTTTTGGCGTCGATCCGTGAAGGTTCAAGGGTTTGGTGCTTTGTCCGTACGTTTTCGAGGGGGAGAGAGTGAGACTGAAACGGAGAGGAGAGAGAGAGAGCACAGGGGAGGGAGAGAGAGAGGTTTGACCCGTGTGTATGTGTGTGTGGTCCATCCCAAAACCAGTCCAACTTCATTCCCTAACCACACAAATTTACAACCCAAATTTTTAATCCAACTTAAATAATTTTTCAAAGCTTATGAAATATGTATGTAGACCAATAATGTGTCACACACACATACCTTAGTCACCGCTAAGGGTAATCTCGTCATTTCACGTCCTCGATAAATAAAATCGCGGGACGGGCTATGACAGAAAAGAGAAGTGGCAAAGGAAGAAAGAGAACAAGAGGGAGGAAATGAAATGGAAAACAATAAAAAGGAGGAAATGGTAACGTATTGTTTATCCTTTATGTTCCTTTTTTGTTGATTTATGATTATACTACTCTTGTTACTAATTAATTTGATTTATGTTGAAACTTGTAGGCTTGTTAGAGAAAATGTGATTATTGATATATGTGGTGAACATACATATACATATGCATTGCAAAGCAAGAAGGAGAGTTTAGTTGTGTTGAGTTCATGGCCGGCCCTAAGAATTTGGGACCGTAGACGACCCGCCTAATTGAGGCCCTAGAGTTCTCTAACGTCTGCCTCTTTGTACATTGAAATGTATAAAAAAAAAAAAAAGTTTTGCTAAAATACATGAAAATCTCTATTTCTACATCAAACATGATTAAAAATTAATATGAAAAGAAAAAAGATATACAAACATTACATGTCTCGCGTTTTTTACACACAAATGTACTAATTAAGTTTACATAACCTAATTTTTCAACCAACATTTTTTTTTCAATTGGCAAAATAGCTAATCCATTCAATTTTTCTCATGACATAACTAATCGAAGATAAGATTTGATCTTTACTTTTGAAACACTTCTTTCTGTAGAGGCAACTGTAATTGATATGGTTAACAAAATTTTATAAACAACCCATGCATTCAGGAAACAATCATCCATTTGTCTTAGATATTTCAACACTTCCATTGCTCGATTTATTTCCTTCGCTAAAGTTTCTCTCTAAATTCTTAGCTCTAGAAATAAGTCTTTCCCATCAATATTAGAATGCTCACCATATTCTTAGCTCTAGAAATAAGTATTTGCTTCGGTAAAGTTTCTCTCAAGATTTTGTTTTGTGGAAATTATATTATTCCCTATGGTTTTATTTATTTTTATATTTTCATTAAAAACTTATAGATATATATATATATATATATATGTTTTTAAAACAATTATGGGGCCCTAGGCGGGCGCCTACTTCGGTTGCCCTCAAGGCCAACCCTGGTTGAGTTGTGTAAAGTGTTTGAGTTGTGAGGATATTCAAAGGATGAACAATGCCTTGAATATAAAATAATGAACCTTGTATATGTCAGGCGTTAGGGGAAGGGCTTGAGTATACAAATTGGTCAATTATAAAATAATGAAATCTTGTATATATCAGGTGTCGGGGGAAGGGCTTCATTATACAACTAGGCGTCCGAAGAAATGCCTATATAATAAAGTGGAAACTGGGAATTCAATTACAAAAATTGGGATGAATGGGAGTTAACTCATATTATAAGGTATTCAGAGCCAAGTGGTATAAAGTATGGTATGAGACGTGCATGCTTGGGTGTATTAGGTATGTGTTAGCGGGATTAGAAGGGAGTGAGTACATTCATCCATCTCATTTACATATACTTTATGTATTTGCAAGAATTATACATTTTAATTATTGTTTGGTAGATGCTTATATCATTTTGGGAACTAATATGTGAACCAGGGATCACTACAAACTTTTATTTCGTTGCGTATTATTAATATATTTTATGTAGTAAACTCGAGCTTTTATTGTGTAAAATTTTGTCATATGATGTATTGTGTAATCGTTATAAATTATTTTATTATATTTTCCACCTTATCTTGATTGTAGAATTTATTTTTATAGTTAAGATGTGGCTCACACCTTAACTCATGAATAGTCCTTATTCGTGGGTCAAGGCGTGACAATATATATATAATAATGTTAGGGAGATCAAATTTACAAATTTTGGTTT
Source organism: Malus domestica (assembly GCF_042453785.1). Lineage (NCBI taxonomy): Eukaryota > Viridiplantae > Streptophyta > Magnoliopsida > Rosales > Rosaceae > Malus > Malus domestica. Next base: position 22,764,631 of record NC_091674.1, on the reverse strand, counting down.
AGAAATTTGGTTTTCCTAGAATTATCCATAATCTAGATCAACTTTGTACATTATTTGGCTTAGAAATTTTGTCTCCCTACAATTACCCATATATATAAATACATATGCAGTGAATTTATTATTGCTATATATATGTGTATATATAAATATGTAAATATGCCTGAGATTGAAGTGATTATGTTATGGTGTGTGTGTGTGTGTGTGTGTGTGTGTGTATATGTATGTATATGTATCTCCTATTAGCTGTGATTTGGGATGTGATCTAGTTTCAGTTATTTCTTATATATGCTATTAGTCGGATTGCGAATGAAACTTTTGCTATTACAGCTGAGCATATTAAATTGATTTATTATCTGTCTGAACGTGAATTGAAATTTGTTTATTTTCTGTCTGCCGAATGAAAAAAGGAAACAGAAATATGCTTGTTATGTTGTGATATTGAATCAGTTTAATGAGAAGAAAAGAATTTTTGGGTAATGGTTAGGATTTTTGCATAGTTGAGCCGATTCTTGGTTAGTACTAGATTCTCAGGTCAGTCTAAGTGCACAAGGCTCTTTTAGGGTAATTTGGAATTGGAAACAAAGAGATTGACAAGATGACTAGCAAAAAAGGGAAATTTAGAAATGGTTTGGGTGAGTTCGAATAGTTATTCACTTGGGATGGCACGATATGGAACGTGTGAATTGTAAATATTTAATTATTCGAACTAATAGGAATAGATTAAACGTTTTGCATTACATTTTTATAATTATTAATTAAACTCCATTTTTTATATATTTAAGGTATAGGTCACTAATGAGCTTGTAGGCTCACCTTAATCAAATTTGTGCAGGTCTCAAACGGGAGAACTGTATACTTTGTGTGAGGTGTGAAGCATGTATATATGAACAAACGAACACTAGTAGAATAAACCATTTGTGCGACAGATGTTTAGGCGACGAAGCATATTTCCTCGCGTATGTGGGTTTTGTGCAACGAATATACATGTACGTCACGCAAGAGCGGTGTTGCTTTGCGCGACGCAACCCTTCGTCGCGCAAAAGGGATTGCACGACAAAAAAAATTACCTTGTCGCAGAAAGCGTGTCAGAAAACCGTGGGTAAGTTCTTTTTTGGCGTGAAACAAGTGTGTGATGAAATGATTCCCGCAAAACAGTTGCACGACAAAGGCTTCGTCGTGCAAGGTGTCAACCCGACAAAGGCTCCGTCGTGCAAGGTTCCCATGCTTCCTATAAAATTTGCAGTCTCGCTCTCCCTATTCTTTCAATTTGTTTTGGAAACGTTTTACTTTTTTCCAGATTATAATTCAAGTTGTTATTTGAATTTTGGTACGATGGTTGACTCTGGTGCTCGTTCGTCAAAGACAATCGAGGGTGAAGATTCCGAAAAGTATGCGTTCTAAATTCATCTCGCCCTTCAGTTTTTTGGCAATCGGTTCCCAAACGCAAAACATGCTCCAACAATGACCTCCCAGCCCCCCACTGCAGCAGCTTCGACCTCCCAGCCCCCCGACGCAGCAACAACACCAACAGCAAGTGAATGTGACGTGGACGACTATATATTGTAGTTTTTTTTTCGATTTTTATAATGTTCCCTCCCATTGTATGTACACTTTAATTTTTTTAAATTCAATATTCTTCTTTTTATTTTATGTTTTTAATTTCAATAAATTAATTTAGGGTAAATTACATAGAAACTCCTCAGGTTTAAGGTTTATTACAACCTCATACAACATCTTTAAAACATTTCATTTTCATACCTCACGTACTATTTTATTTCAAAATAATACATCCGTTAGATTTTCCATCCATTGGTATGTTAAATGCTTACGTGGCTGCCACATTTGTGCTAATGTGGCTGCCACGTGGCAAAAAAAATTTTATACATTAAAAATATTATAATATTAACCCTATTAAAAAAAAACAGAAAAACCCAAATCCAGAAATCCTTCCCCATAACCCCACATCCCACCCCCACCCCCATCCTTCCCATCCGTCCCATCCCCTCCACCCCTCCATCCCCTCCACAAAAGCTGAAACCCGTAATCCCTGCACCTTCCTTTCCTCTCCCCCGAAGAAGAAGAAGAATGAAGAAGAAGAAAAAGAAAAAAAAAACCAGAGCCCAACCCGCAGCCCATCCCCCCTCCGGGCGTCTTCACCGCACCCTCTATTCCACCCCCCAGCACCCAAACCCAGCAACCTTATGTCCCCATCCCCCGCGAGAGACCCACACCCCACATGACCCACCTCACCCCCCCCCACTCCTTAAATCCACACCCATTCCTCCCATTTTCACCTCATGAACCCGGCGATGGCGGCGTAGACGGGATTTGGTTTTTTTTTTTTTTTTTTGGGTTGCAGGTAGGGGGTTGGGGGAAGAAGATGAAGATGGGGGAGAAGATAGAGGGAGGATGAGGGGAAGACGAACGAAAAGGGTTTTTTTTTCGAGGTTACAGGTAAGGGGTCGGGGGAAGAAGATAAAGATGGGGGAGAAGAAAGAGAGCAAGAGGAGAGGGGAGGGAAGTGCGCTTGCGTTTTCTAAGGTTTTTTTTTTTTTTTAAGAAGATTAAAGTTCTTTTTTTTAAAAAAAAATTTTAAATATTTTTTTTGCCACGTGGCACACATTTGGCTGCCACGTCAACACTTAACGGATTAATGGATGGAAAATGTAACGGAGGTATTATTTTGAAATAAAATAGTACGTGAGGTATGAAAGTGAAATATTTTAAAGATATTGTATGGGGTTATAATAGACCTCAGACCTAAGGGGTTTCTATGTAATTTACCCATTAATTTAAATTAAATAATACAATATTATCAACATTTAAAAGGGAAAATATAAAAACTAAAAAAAATCATAATTTGGTAAAAAAATAAAACTTTAAAAACGATTGCGAGACGAAGGTTCTTTGTCCCATTAAATAAAGACTAAGGAAAAACCTTTGGCGCTCAATCATCTGTATGACAAAAGGTTTTCGTTGTGCAAATATTACTGCCTTGAACACTAGGTTCGTTGCCTTGTTCATATTTCGTGCAACAAACATCAATTTCATTGCTCAAGGTCATTTCACGTAACGAAAGACTTTCCTCCGTCGCGCAACATCTGACGTCATGAGCTTTGCTTGATGTCATCTTCACCACTTAAGCTTTCTGGTGACTGAATTCGGTATTTCGCGACAGCTATGTCTTCGTTGCGCAATCTGTTATTCTTAGTAGTGGAAAAAGCCTGGATGTTTTCTTAAATTTTATTTTCTTTCTTTGTTTCCTATTTTTTGAAATATGGAACTACTTGTGTGATCTTTTGATCAGTAGTCCAAAAGTTGTAATTTCAAATGTAAAAGTACTTGAATAAAGTTTATGTTTGTGGATGCAAATTTCCGCCTTCTTCTTCTTGGACAAAATTACACCTACAAAACAATTAACACCTTAGGTTAAGGCCAAAAGCCTCACGCGCCCACGATGAATGGGGGGGGCTTTGGCCGAAGAACCTCCGATGCCAAAGTTAGAATTTAGATAGAAAAATGTTTAGAGAGTTTTTAAGAGTTTTGCAAAAGTGTGGAACCTAGGTTTTTAGAGAAAATAGGGTAGTATATATAGGGCATGGCCGGTCCTCTTTGGAGAGAAGGTGGCCTGCCCTTTGGGGTGTTTTTTAGTGTATTTTGTAGTTCAATTGGCAATTAATAGATTAATTAGGTAATAAATCAATTAATCTATTAATTGACCAATTAACATAATTTTAAATGGAATGTTTTGGGGGTTATGGAATAATTACCTTGTGGAGAATGTAGGATGAGGATGAATAAAATAATTTTGAATTTGTTACCTATTTTAGGCATTTTTGACTTGGTTGAGGGATAATTGCCCGCTGCTCGCGTGTAGGAATCCCGATATGCCTCAAGGGTATTTTTGTCCTCTTTTATCCAAAAATCCACGTGTCGCCTTGTGATTATTTTTGGCTCCACAAATGCCCCCACACATGTTGGGCCGCTCGCAGAAAAAGGGCAACATGTGTAGAGATTTTTTTGCTTTAAGAAACTTTGGACTGCTTCCTATTTTGATGTAGATTCCCTCTTTAATAGGAAATTAGATCCTTCTAGGAAAAGGAAATAAATTGCTCTCAAAGCCTATTTAAGTCCACCTTAAGTGGATTATTAAATCAACTTTGGAAAGAAACTTATTTTACCCTACAAAAGAGATAGAGCTTAGAGGATATTTATTCCCCCTCCTCTAGCCATCTTCTACATATTGCCCGTGCAAATGACCGTCTTTCGTTGTTTGCTTCGTTTTCCCGTTGCTTCTAGGTAAGAAAAATTAATTTTCTTGTCTTCATAATTTTTTTGGAAGCCTAGGGGCTTGAAATTGGCTCGACGAGGGTTAAGGAGATTTGAAAAAAGAACATAGGGTGGCTGCAACACTGTTACCGTGGGTTGTGGAAGTGTACAGGCCATGCCGTGGGGTTTGGCATGGGCGCTGGGTTTTCTGCGGCTTGGGTCGTGGGTTGGTGCTGCAATCTGGGCCTTTGTGCTTAGGTTGTGAGGAAGGAAAAGGTTTGGGGGCGCCAGCCTTTGTTAACTGGACTGGGCTGCCAGGCCTTTGGGCCGAGAGGAATGGTGGGAAGCCAACACGTGCTGGTCTCCCTGCTTTGTTTTTTTTTTTTAGTAAAGGCTGGGCTCGGGCTCGTGCCTAAAGGAGAAAAAAGAGAGTGAGGCTGAAGGCTTCTTTTGGGCCAAGAGTTGCTCCTTTTTTTTTAAACAACCCTTTAACGAATCCTACTTGTGTCTTTGTAGAATTTTTCAAGCATGTCTACCTCAAGCCACAAGAATGATGATGGTATACCGTTGTTGTATAGTCAACACGGGTCTTTGAGTAAGGTTGGCTACTTTAAGGCTGCTCACTTCAAGATTAGATACGGTGACTTGTTTAGAGACTTCCTCGAGGCATACTGGCATGCCATTCCGTCAGGAGTGTGTATGAAGCGTGTTAAGGACGGTAGCAACAGTGAGCCATGTGATAGGGCTCGAAGAGTCACCAAGTTCAACCCCTATTATTTTGTGTTAGGGTTTACTTTTCCTATGCCGCGATTTTTCCAAGAAGTACTCTGCTCCATGAGATGTGCCCTTGCTCAATGTTCTCCGAACTCGGTCCGTGTGATGGTAGGATTCCACAATCTAAGCCAATTCTTTGACTTAGATCTAACAGTCAACGAATTTTGGTACTTCTTCGACATATGTCACATTGATGGAGTTGGGTAGCTATGATCTCGCCATAGGCTTTTTGATAACTCAAGCAAGGGAGATCATGACTTGGAGATTAGTGGATAGTGGAAGTTTGATTTTTCCCCCGAGCTGCGTGTTCCCACGATCTTCATATCCGGTACGTAAACTACTTAATCTTTCGGCTGCTTTGTACTTGTGCTAAGCTGCTCTTTAATTTTCTGATTGTCTTTTGCTATTTTTGTAGATTCGAAATTCGGCTCAACTCCTAAGTCTTTTCCGGACATGAAGAAAATGCATGTTGCTCTGGCTATCACCTCTGAATATCGTGAGTGGCGTTGGCTGCTTAGTCATCTTCGTAGGGAAAAAGGTGGGCTGCCCCCGAAAGATGAGATAAAACGAATCAAGGTAGAGGCGTTAGCTCGTCTTATCATTGTGGTGGAGCCTTCTACAAATGAATGTGGGAAAAAGAAGCATTCCCTGCTCGCTCAAGAGACGTCTGCTGAAAAGAAATCAAAGAGTGCTCGCGGGGTTTCTCTGGTTGCTCAAGAGATGCCTGCTAATAAGAAACCAAAGACTACTTCTGCTACTCGCGAAGGTTTATCGGCCGCTCCCAAGTTTATGATTAACTTGACTTCCTCAAAGAGCAAGAAAGAAAAGTTTGCTGGATATGTGTTACTGGCGCCTGCTGTTCCAAAGGCTACTAGCTCGATTGCTGATAGGATTACCTAGTGTAGAAGTTCCTCCATGCCTCTAGTGCCGAAGTTTGTGTTAACACATCCGTCTGGGGCTAAGTCTGGTTCACCTTTGGAGATGTTTGCTACTATGAAGAGTGACAAGATGCCCCTACCTGCTAAATTGACACAAAAAATTGTCCCATTTGCTGCTGAAACCACCTCATCTACTGAGAAGAAGGAGGTTGCTCGTGCTGGCGGTCATGAGAAATCCACCAAGTCTATTTCTGGGAAAGTTGCTGAGATTTGTGCACTTCTGAAATCATATTTGCTTGAGGACATGGATGTATGTGCTAAGTTTGTTGATGGTATCAAATAGATTGTTGGCCCGAGCTCATTTGCGAAGCATACGACCGAGTACAGAATGACTGCTCTACTAGCCATGATGCAGAAAACGACAATTCTGGCAGCCGAGTCTATGCTTCTTGATCAAGAAGATACCAAAGCTGCCAATGAGGTGGCAAGAACTGTGGCAGCCGAAGCTTATTCCTCGGCCGAGAAAGTCAAGAAATTGGAATATGAGCTTGCTGCTTTAAAGGGGTCTAATGTATCTGTCCCCACTTCTCTGCAGCTTAAGACTGTTTGCCAAGAGATCGTGGATTTGAAGACTAGGCTTGACGCAATCCAAGTAAAGTATGAAAGTGCAGATAAGAAGGTCGAGTGTTACATACCTCAAATTCAAGATCTTGAGCAATCTATCTCAGAATTCCGCTCCGCTGCTTATGTAAAGGATGGAGAACTGATCGCTGTTTACAACCAAGTGATCCACTTCAAGAAGGTTGTTGATAGGCTTAAGCCTCAAGTGTTGGAACTCCAAGGTGCCCTGAAGATCAACGACAATCTGAAGAAAGAAATAGATGAGCTGCAACGGGTTCGTGCTTGTCTGCTCAAGGAGAATGAGCAGTTGAAGGGTGAGAAGGTTGTGTTCGAGGCTTCGTTTACTTAGAATCAAGCTGATTTCTACAAGCTGGGTTATGTAGATCATCTCTTTGGGCGGCCGTCTGACTTTGAATTTTCTGGTAAAGACTTCGAGACCTTCTTTATTTCTCCGGAAGACTTGCTTACATTTACCTTTGAGTCTTCTATTGGTGAAGTAGTTGGAGAGGTTGGTACCCAGGCTGGGGTAGCTGGAGGTGAAGCGCCAGATGATGCCGCTACTGAGGGTTTCACGGCTGCTGAAGGTGTGGCGACTGAGTAGTCGTGGGATGTCCAAGCTGCTGAAGAGTAGTCTTCTAAGTTGCCTTTAGGATTTTCTTTATTTTCCTTATTGCTTTTGTTTTGCTTGAACTCATTCGATCTTTGCTAGCTGTTTATCAATTTTGCTAGAAAATTTAATAAACTTTTTTCCTTCACTTTTCTCTATCTTCGCTTATTTTGTTCATGCCTTAACCTTTAGACTTTATAGACCATTAGTAGGCATGCTACTTTTTTATAAGCAAACAAGCTGCGTAGTCTATGCAGTCGTAGGTGCTGGTGTAGAACTTCACAAAGTTGTTAGCCATAGGGTCAGCAGCCAGATGTCTTACTTATAGAAGCAGACAAGTCCGTGTAACCACTAAGTTGTTAACCTTGGCTTTCTCCAATTCCGTAGGTTGCATAGCAAGTATCACAACACTTTAGGACTTGGTGTAGGTTGTTTCGTGCTTAGCAGAGGTGAAGTTTATCGACTATGCAGCATATCGGCAATGGATAAAACTTTGTATATGCACACTAGCTTATTTAACCTTTCATAAGAATGTGCAGTTGTATAAGTCTAGCGTGGCTTTACTGCTCGAAGGACAAGCCGCAGGCAGTCTTCCAAAAATCGTAGGCTACCTTAGTGCATTAGGTAGCAGCTTTAGGTTTCCAGGGTAGTTGTCCATTGGGCGTACTGCGTAACGTGCCTCTTCTGTCTCTAGAGCCTGGTTCCACACGGATTAGGCCAAGAGACCAAAATCCTTAAGTTAGCTAAGCTTTGAAAAAGACCATTGTGGCTATTGCTAGGAATCTCAGCGCCATCGTGTATCTAGGTATACTAGGGCTACCAGACTCATCCACGTCTGGATATTCGGAGTGTAAAGTTTATCCTCCCACTTTAGAGAGCATGGTTGGTCCCCTAGGGGTGCAATTCCTGTAGTGAGTCCCTAAGAAGGGCGCGATCTTCTTTTGAAGTGCAAGAGAGATAAATTGTTGTAGACATGTAGTCGAGCCAAGTTGTCAATTACTTCTGAATTCCTTATTGAAAAAGGAGTGAAACGAACGAATAACTTAGCTGTAAAAGAATGCATAACAACTAGATAGCCCTCGACTTGCGAGGTAGTGCCCATTGAGCTGCTTGAGTCTTCGGGTCTTGATATAGTGGAAGGTTACACCTGGTACTTCCTTAAGTTGTAAGTGTTCCATTGCTTCTCGATCTCTTTATCGTTCATGGTGGCGATAGTGTAATTACCCTTGCCACCTACTATGCTGATATTGTACGAACCTTCCTACATGGGATCCATCTTTTTAGAGCATTCTCTACGACAGTGATGAAGGCCTTTCTTAGGAATAGATCTCAGGGTTAGAATTGCCGGATCTTGGACCTTTTGTTATAGCTGGAAATGAGTTGCTTCTGGTAGGCTGCAATACGAGTGATGGTCTGCTCGCACTTCTCCTCTGCTAGACCTAAGCTTGTGGCCATCTCTTTACTATTATGCTCAATGCTTGGCAATAAAGTGCTGATGTTTGGCACGATGATGTTGGGAGGAATGATTGCTTCCGAACCAAATGCCAAAGAGAAAAGAGTCTCACCAGTTGCTCGTCTTTTAGTGGTGCGATATGCCCATAGACACCCGGGGAGTTCATCTGGCCATTTTCCTTTCTTGTCGATGAGGGATTTGTTGAGGCAGTCGATGATAGTATTGTTGGATGTTTCGGCCTGCCACTTGCCTTGAGGGTATCTCGGCATGGACATGTGCTGCTTGATGCCTAAAAGAATCGAATGATATAAATTCAAAAACTTTTCGTGTCACATCCCGGCTAGGGCCCCCACCACATTCCGGGCTCGACTCCACCGTAGCATGATATTGTCCGCTTTGGGCCCCGACCACACCCTCACGATTTTGTTTTAAGGAACTCAGACAAGAACTTCTCAGTGGGTCATCTATCATGGGATTGCTTTCGTGCAAACTCGCTTAACTTCGGAGTTCTGATGAACTCCGAAGCCAGTGAGCTCCCAAAAGGTCTCGTGCTAGGTAGAGATGTGAATATACATATAAGGCTTGTATGATCCACTCCCCTGGGCAATGTGGGATGTCACATTTCACACACTTCTTTAAATTTTTTTGAAGCTATTCTCGTAAAACGGGAAACCTTATTGACACTTTAGAATATTTTAATGTCCTGCATCTCAAGTTCATAGCAAAAAGAAAAAAAAAAGAATTATCATGTACAAACTTAAGATGGCAGAGACATGATAATCCTTTATCCATCAAAGATATTATAGCTAACACCACCCGAGGAGATGAACATAAAATTCAACAATTTATAATGTATGGACATAGACTAGGTAAAGTTGTATAATTAAATATGCATTTGCATGTTCCTTTTTCCTGCAAAATTTAAAGGCAAATGATGTATGAAACTCAAATTCTAATTAAGCAAACAAACAACCCCCTCTATTTCTATCATTTCAATTTCGTGGAGCTTAGAAAAAGGAAATAGACCAAATAAAGAGGACTCATATGAAAATTTCAATGTGATCGAATCGAAACGGTAAAATCCTAGAAATAAAATGAGTAAATTGTAACAATGGTCCCTTAACTTTAATCAAATTGAAGCAATTGTCCTTCAACTAAAAATCCATTACCATTGGTCAACTCATCAAAACGTGTAGCTATGGTCATTTTCGTCAACTTCGTCAAAATTTTGTCAAAATGAGTTAGGTTGGAAGGATCATTACTACAATTAGGTTAAAGTTGAGAGACTATTTTTCCAATTAGATTAAAATTGAGGGACCATTAGTAATGAATTTTTAGTTGAGGGACAATTGCTTCACGTTTTGATGAGTTTATGGATCAATGGTAATGAATTTTTTGTTGATGGATCATTGTTTAAGTTAAAATTGAGGGATTGTCGCAATTTACTCAAAAAAATCCTTAAGACCATCTCCAACCCTTAGGCTAAAACCTAAAATTTTTAGCCCATAAAATTTAGGTTTTAGCCCAGAAATAGCTTTTCTGCTCCAACCCTTCTAGCCTAAATTTTTTAGCCCGAGATTATTAAAGAATAAATTTAGGCTAATTTTGTCTTTTAAAGTAATTTTTAAAAAAAATTATGTACACTATCATAATTTAATTTTATAAACATTTTAACTTAAAAATATTTAAATTCAGATAAATATTAAAAAATCACTAAATTTGGGTGAATTTTGAGTTAAATAATTTTTTTTAATCGTTGGATTTCAATTTGGATCGTTAGATTTTATTATATTCGATATTAGCCATTGGATTCAATAAATTCTGGAAGACATGGCCATGTGTGTGGGTCCAGCTGGTGGTGCCCACACCATTTTCTGGGCTAAATCCTGGGGGGGGGGGGGGGGAATTTGGCCCCGGGATGAGTGTTAGGTTTTAAGTTATTTTAGGCCATGGGTTGGGTTGGGTTTTGGGGGAAAAAAAAGGGAATTATAGGTTTTAGCCCATGATTGGAGTGGGTATAAAAGGATCTGGCTTTACATGCAGATTTACCTGGAAGGGAGGCAGAGCAACCCATTACTTGCATCTGATGTTCTTATTGAATATGCAACTGTAAATTAGCGGCAGGCCCAGTGAGGGCAGGGCGATCGTTCGGGGCCCAAAAAAATTGGGGGCGCCAAAATTATTAGGGTGGTATATTTATATATGTTTTTATAAGAGTATAAATTTATAAAATTTGGTTTAGTGACAAAGAAAATTAACTAGAACTGGTGGTTTTGTTGTTTAAAATGAATAAGGCGGTCTTAGGTTCAAAACACCATGTGTGCTTATTTACATTCCAATTTTTAAAAATTTATTTTCATAACAATATAAATTTATAAAATTTGACTAAATGATCAAGAAGTTTAATTAGAAGCAATGGTTATTTTTTTCAATTTTTACAAATTTTTGTTTGGTTGTTAATTTATTTACACTATGTGGGTTGCTATTTTTAAATATTCATTCCAATTCAAGTCTAATCTTTAGCAAATAGTAATGCGCAGACTAAATTTTTAGACCAAATTTGCAAATAATATTACGTGTCATCAAAATGTTTAATTTAGTTTTCATTCACTACTTATACATATCTCAAAACATTAATATTTTTTTAGTTTTATATTGACGATGTTAGTAAATTAGAAAAAATAACTCACGATTTATACAAAAACACTTTAAAAGTTCAAATGGAAAATAAAACTCATAATCTATCTAGTTGTAAGCCTGAAGTTTTTTAGTTTCCTTTTCTTCATACAAAATAAATTAATTATTCTATATTTCTAAATTATTGAGTTTGAAGTATTTTTCTAAATATAATTTTATTGATATCTTACATGTGAAAATAAATATTTTTTTATATGAAATGAAGGCACATTTTTTTACGTAATAGCAGTGTCCGTGAAATTGCATAGACCCCGATCATTTCTGTTCCTCTTCTCCGAGCGGATAGGAGTTCTGTAACCAAACCCAAATGCCTCCGACCAAATTCTCACCGAAACTCCACCATGAAGCCACAGTGATCAGATCAGCAATCCAGTCCTGACTCTAATCCTCCTATGGCGGACACTCTTGTCCTCCTACGACACATCCGCCTCCATCAATCCCGATTGTCTATCTACCATCCCCTCACAAAAAAATGTTCTCTTTCATTCCCTGGCTTTGGCTATCGAGTCCAGCATTGTATGGGACAGTGTCTACTTTGTTTGGATTGCAGAGTGTGGCTACGAGTACGAGCAGACCTACGCTTTCTTTCCCCTTCTTCCTCTTTGCATGTCGTTCTTATCCCGCACAGGTTAGGCTCAGATTATCAGCTTTTGGTAATATCATTTGGGAAATTTGTTGGTTTCTATGGTTTCAAGAAATATCCAATTTGCAATTTGTGAACTTTAAGCAATACCCAATTGGCAATTTGTGAACTTTGAACTTACCCAATTTGAAATTTGTGAAACTTGAGCTTACCAAAATGACATATTTTGAACTTTAAGCTTTTACCCAATTGGAAATTTGTGAACTTTGAGCTTGCCCAATTGGCAATTTGTGAACTTTGAGCTTACCCATTTGGCAATTTCCGAACTTCAAGCATACCCAATTGGTGTTTGTATCAGTTTGTTGAGTTTGAATAAGTGCTTTTTTTGTAATTAGCAGTTGTGCTTTGTGTTTCAGTTTTGGCGCCATTGGTTCCAGTTATTGGGCAAAGAGCTGTGTTGGGATTATCCGGCTATGTCATTAATAACATTGGCTTCGTGTTTGCGGCAGTTTATTTATACAGGTGAGATAGTTAGGATTTTCATAATTTCAATTCGATTCGGAAAAGCTTTATCCGGACTATAACTATTTGGCATCTTCAAGTGTGTTTCTTTCCAGCAGTAATTAGAGCTTGTCTGCCACCTTAATGTGGCCCTTATTCTCTGAAATAGGATTTTGTCACTAATTAAAAGGAAAGATTGTAGATATATATCAGAATGAAGTTTTAGAGAATAAGGAGCTATAGTATATATCAACCTGATCCAATTGGCTGCCCTTGATTGTTTTACATTGACTTTTTGATTGGTTTAAAACTTTTGATTACTTAAGTCTTTCCCTTGTCACTTCAACAGGCTTTCAGTTGTCATTTTGAAGGACCAAGAAGCAGCAGTGAGGGCTTCAGTTTTGTTTTGCTTCAATCCAGCTTCCATATTCTATTCATCAATGTAATTTTCCCTTTTCCTTTGTTTACTTCTAGTTGGTACCTATGATATTGCATTAGGCTGATGTTTTCATCTGCTTGATACTGCAGATATTCGGAGACATTGTTCGCCCTTTTTTCAGTTGGAGGATTGTACCATCTAATATCTGGAAAAGATGTCATTGCTGTTCTTTGGTTTGCCCTTTCAGGATTTTCAAGGTCCATTGGAGTGCTTAATGCTGATTATTTCTGTTTTCAGACTATGCATCAGGCGTATGATGCTGTTTTCTTGAGAAAGCGTCCTTTTGTAGGTTTCAATTTTTTTTCTTTTATTTATGATTTTAAGCTGATACATATGAAAGATTAAGCTTCAGTATCATGATTATCAATAATTTATTTTGCCTACTCAGTTCCATGAAAGTAGACTTTCATTCAGGAAATCATACAACTCTATACCATGTAGATGCAGTTAGAATATTATTATACAATATCAAAGAAAAACAGAGTACGTCAATTATGTAGCACAAAGCAATTTGTTTATTTATACTTATCAAGAGGGTGACTGCTTAGTAATTTTAATTTCTGTGGCAGTTGGCATTGCAGGCTGTTGTTGGTGGAGCTCTGCGCTGCATATGTATATTTGTTCCTTTTATTGCATTTGAAGCAAATGGATACAACAATCTTTGTCTTGGACATCTTCCATCCGATATGAGGCCCTGGTGCAAAGCAAGAGTCCCTTCGCTGTACAATTATATTCAGAGTCACTATTGGTATGTGATCTTTAATCACCAATGCTTGTTCATCAGATTAATACCTTTTTTTATTTGTGTCTAGCTAAAGGTTCACAATCATTACTGTCAATTGTTGTTGAAGAGCAATGTTAAGAAAAGAGTCCTTGTTCTGCTGATTATTGGAAAATCATTAATAAATAGTAATAAAGGATAGTCTATTGTGTATAAGATACAAATTAATATTTGACTTTTTAAGGAACGGTAATTAAATTAGCTCTATATACATCTGTACTGTTTCATCTTGTTATACTTGTAGTTATACCGTGCATATGCAGGATAAATATAAAAAATTGGAATAAAATAGAAAGATATTCATAGTTGATGGTTTACCTTTATGCCAGGGGAGTAGGTTTCTTGAGATACTTCCAAGTTAAACGGTTGCCAAACTTTCTGCTGGCTTCACCAATATTGTCTCTGGCACTTTGCTCAATCGTCCATTATGCGAAGTCAAAGCCTGAAAAGTTCTTCTCTTTGGGTTTTCGTGCTCCTCCTGAGGATAAAGATTCTGGTGCTGTGCTCTTTTCTCTAGCAGAATACTCCTCCAGAAGTCAGGGTATTACTTTTAAACAGCCATTGCTTTGTGATTGACATATGATTACTGTCATTGCTTTATAGCTTATTCTGTAGACATATATGAAGCTAGTAAATCAATTGTTTAGCATAAATCAATATGTGCACATGCATCCAATTTTTTTATTATGCATGACCTAATCAGTATTTTTTGGAATATTGTTTCTCTTCCATTCATGCTGGCTTTCAACACCGTGTAATCAATCGTTTGCAAATGTAACAGAAAATTGCACAAGGAAGCAAGTGAACAAAGATGGTCCTGCTTTACTCCCAGAAGAACATAAGGTATCAGCAAAGCAAGGATACTTGTCTGTTGCTGTGCTTCCATGTATTCTACATTTGGGATTTATGGCAGCCACCGCATTTTTTGTCATGCATGTGCAGGTTTGATTTTATTCCCTCTTAAAGTTCTTTATTTTGCCAAAAAAAATTTTTAAGCTAGGAGTATTTGAGAAATATAGAATACCATATTTCAGCTTCATGAAATTATGGTTGTCGGTGATTCTCTTCGACTTGATCAATATAATTTTGTCAATTTTTTGGGTTTATATTTGGATTCTGATGCTAAAACAAAAGAAATTCGATCATCACTGGCATCATGATTTATTTTATTTTTCAATGGAAAAAGCAAGCTAGAGGGAATCAGTTGTTTTTTCCCCTTGTAATTGACAAATTGTTTCAGGGACGAAAAGCTTGATGGATGAAGATTAACCAATCATGTAAAGATTAATCATGCTGAAGTTTTACATTTTGAATAGAACTGACTCACCAAAAACTCCGAACTATGCATGTATTTCCAAATTTGTATGCACCAAGACTAAAACTTTTCGCTTAGTTAGATGACGCGTAAAGTTTTCTTCCAAAGATGGTGCGAAGATGCTGCCTTGTGATCAGAATGGCATAATAGATTAATGACCATCTTGGTTTTTAGCTTGTGCTCTTTGCTGGTATTATTATGTTATTTTTCTGGCAAGGTTTGTATTTGGAAAATTGATATCATAACTTTGAATGCTTCATGTTTGACAGGTTGCTACTCGTCTCTTATCCTTCAGCCCTCCCCTCTATTGATTTGCGTCGTATATAATGAAATCTCGTGGTACTGTTAAGAGATGGGGATATATAGTTTGGGCATACTCTGCTGCGTACATTCTTCTAGGCAGTTTGCTCTTTTCCAACTTCTATCCTTTCACTTGATAGTGTACAGCAAGGAGTCTCAGCTGAGAGCTTTTCTATCGAAGAGTTTGTGCCTTTCACAGTGTCTCAGAATGAATTTAATTTCTTTTTGTAAAGTCTGATATGTTTACAAACCAAAGAGCAGGTGCTCTTATACACGAAGTGTGACTACTGCCAGTTGGCATTTCCAACAAATTCCCCTAATAACAAGTAAAACCCTCAATTACAACTAACTTAACTCTTAATTAAACCATAAACCTCAATTACAAATTGGGTTCGTAACATAATTCTTGCTGGATACATCTGATCAGTTATAGTAGTGGTGACAAAATAGTATTACAAGGCCTGAGGCCGCATAGATGACAGATGCAGTACACTTGAACCAGAGGGGAAATGGGATTGTGATGGAAATGAAGAAGGCGATCACCCCAAAGAAGACACCGAAATAATGGAAGAGATGAACTATGATTCGTGGGCATTTGGAGTTCTGAATGAACTTGCTAACCAAGATGCTCGAGAAGGAGAGTGTGATTGCGAGACCAAGAAAGCAAAAGGACAGAGGGAGCTGCTTGGAGTGCAGTTGGATGGGTACGAGAGCCATTCCAATTGCCGTGGACATGCAATACGCCAGAATAATCGTTGCCCAATCTAAGTTGGATGGGTCAAGGTCATTATGCAACACGCTAGTGAATATCTTGTTGAGTAGTTGCTGCAGAAATGCCCTCATTTTTTTCTGGAAAGAAGAGAGGGGGAGATGGGTTTTTTAGTTTCCAAATATCTTATTATATTTGGCACCTAAGATCTTGGCTTAGAGCTGCTTAAATAAGATTTTGGCTTGTTTCAAAAGAGTACAGTTGGATACTTACTCCCTACTTCCAGGTTATTTCCAATCTTGCAAAAATATTTTTGTAACTAATTAAATAATATTTTTGGGTCATAAGGTTATTTCCAATCTTGCAAAAATATTTTTGTAACTAATTAAATAATATTTTTGGGTCGTACTCTCATATGACAGTCATACTCTCTTCATATGAGTCAACTCCTATTGCTTCCACATGAGTCATACTCTCTTCATATGAGTCATACTCTCTTCATACTCTCTTCAAAAATATTTTTGCAACTAATTAAATAATATTTTTGGGTCATACTCTCTTCATATGAGTCAACTCCTATTGCTTCCACATGAGTCATACTCTCTTCATATGAGTCATACTCTCTTATTACTGTCATTGCTTTATAGCTTGTTCTGTAGACATATATGAAGCTAGTAAATCAATTGTTTAGCATAAATCAATATGTGCACATGCATCCAATTTTTTTATTATGCATGACCTAATCAGTATTTTTTGAGAGGTCGCACTTGGTGCGATGGCAAGTGCCTTCGCCCATGAGCGGTAGGTCTCGGGTTCGAGACTTGGGAGTAGCATCTTTATAAATGGGGGTAAGGCTAGCTGACATTCACCTCTCCCAGACCCTACGTAAAGCGGGAGCCTTGTGCACTGGGTACGACCGACCTAATCAATATTTTTTGGAATATTGTTTCTCTTCCATTCATGCTGGCTTCAACACCGTGTAATCAGTCGTTTGCAAATCTAACAGAAAATCGCATAAGGAAGCAAGTGAACAAAGATGGTCCTGCTTTACTCCCAGAAGAACATAAGGTATCAGCAAAGCAAGGATACTTGTCTGTTGCTGTGCTTCCATGTATGATACATTTGGAATTTATGGCAGCCACCGCATTTTTTGTCATGCATGTGCAGGTTTTATTTTGTTCCCTTTTAAATTTTTCTATTTTTCCAAAAATATTTAAGCTAGGAGTATTTGAGAAATATAGAATACTAAATTTCAGCTTCATGAACTTATGGTTTTCAGGAATTCTCTTCGACTCGATCAATATAATTTTGTCAATTTTTTGGGTTTATATTTGGATTCTGATGTTAAAACAAAAGAAATTCGATCATCACTGGCATCATGATTTATTTTATCTTTCAATGGAAAAATCAAGCTAGAGGGAATCAGTTGTTTGTTTCCCCTTGTAATTGACAAATTGTTTCAGGGACGAAAAGCTTGATAGATGAAGATTAACCAATCATGCTGAAGTTTTACATTTTGAATAGAACTAACTCACCAAAAACTCCGAACTATGCATGTATTTCCAAATTTGTATGCAAGAAGACTAAAGATTTTCACTTACTTAGATGACGCGTAAGGTTTATAATGCATGTGCAAATTAAGATCCACAAGAAATATAACAGTATACCTTCTGGATTGGATTGTCGCTTGCTCTTATTTTCAGCATCGTCATTATCGATTTAGGTTTTATTATCTACAATTGCTGCAATTTAGTTAAAAGAGAAAGCAAATAATCAGAACTTAAACCAATGATCATGATTTACTAGTACCAATGAGTAACTTAGCACATGGATTTGTAGAGGTTCAGAGGTTATATATTTTAATGATGCAGGACAAAGTTTTGGAGTATTTATTTGAGTTTCATTTATTTAGCAGAAATATACTTCTTCGCTTCATTCGGCGATCTAATTTGTGGTAGAACCCTTATGAACCTTTATGCAGGACAAACCCTTATGAACCTTTGCAGTGATGTTTTTTTTTTTACATATATCTTGTTTTAAACTTTTATATTTGAAGAAAAATATTTATATGTAGGTTTAGTGTTCCTGCGTGACTTCAAGTGGTGAGTTAATTACCTTGGAATAAATCTGACTGCTATTGTATATATGTTACATAGAAAACTGGTTAACGGATTATTTGATTTTCTGCTGTTTGCAGTTGAAGGCAATACGCATTTGTGGCCCTCGGTATTGGCCGCAAATAATAGATCTTATTCCTGAAGGTATGCACTTGTTTCTGCTTGTTTGTGTGTTGTAACTTCTCACTTCTGTAGGATTTATTATAGACACCATGCATGAGTAGAATCATAGATTAGGTTATTGAAGTATCACATTTTAATATTGCATGTAACCTTGTATTATGTCATGTTTTGTTCGTTTCAATCATCATTGTAAGGATTGATGTATTTGTGCGTACAAAATTGAATAGGCAGATGCTATTGTGCACAGATGGGCAGTGGGCGGCAAATTGGTTATATACTATGGAAGTATGAAACTATGTCAAATTTGTGCACAGATTAGTAGAAACAAGCCTTGCCATTTTGATTGGCAGATTTGATTGGCAGATTAGTAGAAACAAATTGGCAGATTGGGCCCAAAAGCATAATATGTCAAATTTTAGCCCAAAAGCATAATATGTCAAATTTTAGTCCAAAAGCCCAAAAGCCCAAAACCATTTCGGGATTCCCGAAAATTTGGTTTGGGATCGATATTGAAATTGGGATTCCTGAAAATTTTGGTTTGGGAATCTGGACAAGGATTTCGTTATGGGATCCCATACTGAACCACCCCAAGTAACCATAGCTACAATTTACTTTATTATTATTTTTTTAATTAACAATTCATGTTTAAATGTGTATTTAAACAGGAGGCACTAGAGTAAATTTGCAACGCCAAAACCTTAATTGAAGATTTCTCTCATTTTCTCACTTTGGTAGTCTGGTCTGGTTTCCATCGAATCAAATATTTTCGGAAGGGAATTCTCCCATTTCGAACAAGCAGCAGCAGCAATGAGCAAATCACAAGGTTTCTCGTGGGCACGTCTCATCGTGAAACAAGGCATTAAGAAACCCAGCAAAGCCCCACTCCCCTTGGCCCGGAAAATCTCCACTCGGCCACACTTTCCCGCCACCCCTCAGCCACCGAAATGGTCGTTTTCTAGCAAGATCCCTTATTCAACAGTGTCATCCAGAGCGGCCCAAGACCTTCTGGGGGAGGTGGAGAGAGAAAAGCAGAGAGAACGAGAGCAGAGGAAGAGGGTGGGGCTGGACACCAAAGACATTGACCGAGAAGATGAGGAGGACTACATGGGCGTTATGCCATTGATTGAGAAGCTCGAGGAGGAGAAGCTCAAGGACACCGGAGACTTGAACTTGTACGAGGAGCCCACCGATTCCGATAGTGACGAAGACGATGAGAGGTTCACTCCTGATGCCGTCAAGAAGAGGTTTGATGAGTTTCAGAGGAAGTTCACGCGCCACGAGGAGTTGCTCAACAACTTCACCGAGGCTGGTAATTTGCCCATTTCCCTGCTTTTTCAACAATGTGCTTTTTTTTCCTTTGGTATTAATTATTCCAATTGCTTTTGAAATAGAAAAAATAGAAATTGTGGGTGAAAATTTTCGACTCCAGGTACCCTAAAACATGACATAATGATGGTTTTTGTATGTATTTGTGTGCTAGTCTAGTCCAGGATATGATATTTGTTTACTTACATTGCATTTGCATTCTCTGACATGACATGACAGAGACACTTGATGATGCTTATAAATGGATGAATAAAATTGACAAGTTTGAGCAAAAACATTTCCGCCTTCGCCCCGAATATAGGGTCATTGGTGAGTTGATGAACCGTCTCAAAGTAGCTGAGGGAAAGGACAAATTCATCCTCCAGCAGAAACTAAACAGGGCTATGAGATTGGTGCAGTGGAAGGAAGCCTATGATCCAAACAATCCTGCCAATTATGGAGTCATCCAACATGAACAAGTGGAGCCCTCAGTTGATTTATTGGAACATGCTGGGTTTGAAAAACAAAAGCAAATTATACAAGGAGTTGACGACGACAACGAAGAAGAATTTAATGACATGAAGGAGAAAGATGACATGCTGTTAGAGAAGCTTAATGCCATTGACAAAAAACTCGAAGAGAAGCTAGCAGAGTTAGATCATACATTCGGGAAGAAGGGTAAGGTTCTAGAGGAAGAGATCAGAGACCTAGCAGAGGAAAGAAATGATTTGACAGAGAAGAAGAGGAGACCTCTCTACAGGAAAGTAAGTGCATGTGTCATCAAGTTAGACTTTTTAATGTTTATAGTTCAGAATTCTGCAACAACTGACAAAATAATTGTCATAAGTATTTATAAGTTGAACAATTGTTCTGGGTTAGTTTTGATGCAACTTTCCCATTTTCTTTCCCATGTTTTTATGCTTGCTATCGTTTTTAAAAATATTTGTGTATCTTTCGTGGACTTGCCTTTTTTTTTTTTTCCTTTGTTGCTGTTAGCTAATCTGTTCACTTTTGGTATAACATATCATCTGCTACGTATGATGTTTGTAGAAAGAGTATGAGTTATTTATTTGGTATATGGTTAGCCTTGTTATACTGTGAAGTTTGAGTGAAGTCTTCACAATTTTGTTTTTCCATATTTTCTAATCATTCTTACTAAACTTTGTCCTTTGAGGAGCTTTATGTTATTTGTTTTGAACTTCATTGCAGCTTCCCATGCAGACATATAACATATTTCTTGTTTTTGGTGTGCAAACACCAATGTTTTTGACCATTTTATTCCTTACATGTTGGCAGGGGTTTGATGTTAAATTAATCAATGTGAACCGAACTTGTAAAGTAACAAAGGTACTCCACCTTGCGGTTTATTTTTTGTGTACATAACTTTTTCTTTGATTTCTCTTCAAGACTCCTAACAGAGATCAATGCTTTTACATTTCTGTTTATGCTCTATAGGGGGGGCAAGTGGTCAAGTACACTGCCATATTAGCTTGTGGGAATTATCATGGTGTTGTTGGTTATGCTAAAGCAAAAGGCCCAGCAGTCCCTATCGCTCTTCAGAAGGTATGTGTGGTCTATGAACACTGCAGAGTTCCAATGTCTTGCACAGTGTTAAACATATATTTTTTATATGTTGATTTATCAT
Source organism: Malus domestica (assembly GCF_042453785.1). Lineage (NCBI taxonomy): Eukaryota > Viridiplantae > Streptophyta > Magnoliopsida > Rosales > Rosaceae > Malus > Malus domestica. The sequence goes on along the minus strand of NC_091674.1, from coordinate 22,743,514 downwards.
GATCTAGTTTGCACATCTATGTGTAATTGCTGTGTTACTTTTTTATAGTTTGAGTATATTAGATGTGATCGTTGTGATCAAAGTAATATCCATCGAACTGATTATTTTAGATGGATCTCATGTGGATAAGTTCATTGGTTGTTTTTGGATATATCTTGGTATAGTCTGATATTGCTATCTTACTATTATTACTATGATTATCATTATTGTTGTTATTATTTTTTTTTACAAGATAGGCTTAGTAAAGTTCAACTCTTACAACTTTATGTCTTAATGGTCACAGATAATAGAATAAAAATGCTTTTATTGGTGAAAAGACTATAAATAACAGATAATACACATTGAAGATATAAATGTGGGCAGTTCGCAACAACTGGTAGTGGTGTTTCTCACCCTTGTTGTCCAAGGGTCACATATACTCTAAAACCATATTCGAGACCGATACCACCATAATACGTGCAATATTGCCTTGTTGAATACTACCCTAAAAATGCTTATAAGTGATTTTAAACAGTGATGGAAATTGTTTTTGGAATAAAATAGATCTAGTGGTAGTTTACAATGTGAAGGGCACGATGATTACATTCTAGTTATTGATGTGCTGTCTTGTCATTGTGTTGTATTGTATCATATTATACATCTTGATTCTTGAATCTACATCCATGCAACATATGTCTTCCATTCCTATTTTGGTTAAGTACACCCATTTTTTGTTGGTTTTCATCTCTATTATGAAAATGCACCCCCATGAAAATGGCCATCTGTAAATGAAGATGTGTTGTTTAATAAAACAACTGAGGAAGTATGACCAGGTTTTCTGTTACTAGGACGACATGTGTAGCAATAACTATCCTTGTTAGATTGTTGATGATTTTCACTTTTGTTGCGTTCTTCCAGAATGATTGTAAAATTATGGACTGAAAATTTTTGAACAGTACCAATTGAGCTAAGTTCTTTGCCTCGCATGTCTGGATTATGAACTTACTGTAAATAGATTTCCTTTTATTCTGAAGTAAGTTATTAAGGGTGCTTTATGTGTTTTTACCATTGAGCATAGACTTGAACAAGTTTATCCATTTTTTCTCTGTACCGGCGATTGTCTTTGTGAAACATATGACCAGGGTTCGTTTTTCTTCTGATTGAAATAATTAAGGGTGTCGTAATTGTTTCTACTATTGAGCATAGACATGAACAAGTTTATCAATTTATTCTTCTTCTGTTTTTCTTTTCTTTTCTTGTCTATGTACTGATGATATTACAACAATCAGGCATATGAGAAATGCTTTCAGAATCTCCACTACATTGAACGACACGAGGAGCATACAATTGCGCATGCAATACAAACAAGTTATAAAAAAACAAAGGTGATTGGCTCATTGTGGTGTACTGGTTTTTTGTCCTTGTAGTGGCATTCTTTCATTCTTGTGTTTTTCTTGTTTTTTCCCTTGATATAGAGCCTACGTTTAACCTGTAATTCGTATCAGGTGTATCTCTGGCCTGCACCCACTAGGACAGGTATGAAAGCAGGAAGAACTGTTGAAACCATTCTAAACTTAGCTGGTTTCAAAAATGTTAAGTCTAAGGTATTGACTTTGAAAGAAATCCATTTTAAGAGGGGTGGTTCCTGCAATTTGGTTTGTTGCTCTAACCTCCACACACTTGTCAGGTTGTAGGCTCAAGGAATCCTTATAACACAGTCAAGGCTCTCTTCAAATCCCTTAATGCGGTCAGTAGTCACTTTAACCGGTGTGTCGGATTTTCTTAAATTAATTGAGTTTAATCTGTGTCTCTGTATGTGAATTTTCAGATTGAAACTCGAAAGGATGTTCAAGATAAGTTTGGCCGCACTGTTGTTGAGAAGTACCTTCTGTGACCGATGTGCTTTATGGAATAATTCTTTAGGCCGTCTCAAAGTTTTGCACCCCTTTCGTTTCTCCTTTCACACTATTGGTAAAATAATGCTAGGGAGCTTAAATTTGTAGACAAAAGTTTGCACACTAAATGTTATGGAAGTTAATGATTGGTTACTTGGTAAATCTTTTTGAAAAAGGAACATGAGTGGTTCTTTCAAGAGTCACTCCAACATCAGTGGTTCTTTTAAGAGTCACTTGTCTGTTTAAGACCCACAAAGGAACACTTTACCTAGTGATTGTTGATTCGTCTTCGATGAAAAAATTTTAAATGTGAAAAATGATTCACATATTTTGTTTTCTTTTACTTGCTCGTGTTTATTTCGGTTTCTTATGAGATGCAGAAATCCACTATCCCTCCCTCCAAATTCCAAAATGGTTGTTAATATCCTGCCTCCTCTTATGGAAATATACAAGATGTGGGTTTTACCTATTTGTAATAACACCAGCGAACGTGATACGGTCTGAAGCTGTTGTTTTTTGAACTGTTTTTGTTATATACTAGCGAAGGGTGTACTGTAGGTGTATTAACTGAAGGGGTTGATAATTATAAACTTAATACGAAGGTAGAATTTCGGGTTATGTGTAATTTCTTGCTGTTTGTGAATCATTATGTAGTTATATGATTATATACCTGCCAATGATGAATATGCATGAGTCACGCTTGACCACTAGGACTGGACTGTATAAATTAATTCTCTAGATTCAAGGCATGTTGAAGTAAGAAATGAAGTTGGAAGGAATGAGATGAATTAGTTACAAGTATCCTATCATTTTGTGGTGATTGGTCGGGTCCATGTCCAACTCCACTTGGACAGAATTCCTTCTTTAAACATACATTGATTTCTAGGCACCAAATGTGGCCATAAGACAGTTTATTTGATACCTGGAAACTTATATATATATATATATATTTTTTTTTTTTTTATCTTCTAGATATTCAAAATAGAGCAAAGAATGTGTACAACTTGAGAGCAAACATAGCTAAAAAAGTTAAAGGGAAGTGGGCTTAAGATCGATATCTCAAGGCATCCTAAATTTTTTGGTATTAGGATCCAATTGCCCCTAACTTTTAACCCTTGAAATTTGGAAACTTCCAAAGTAGCTTCAGATATTAGAGTCCTCATTATTTCTTTTAGGAACATAGGAATTCAATTTTCATTCATTTTATTAACTAATACATCTTATTAGGATGTCTTTTATCATTGTTTTTCAATAATATGTTTTTCTATGTATTCTTAAGTTTCTCTACTGTCAACAAGGATTAAGGAAACCAATAACCACATTTTGAGTAGATTTTTACATGCAGATTTTTTTTTTTTTTTATGGGCTAAATGTTTTTCCCTAATTGATAGATGATTATGACGAGCAAGAAGAATACATATCAAAGTGAATCCCAATGCATGGTCCGTATGCCAGGTTCATATCAAATTTCCTCAGTGTTGATGGTTCAATTATATATTTTTTTTCAAGGGTAAATTACATAGTAGCCCCTCAGGTTTGAGGTCTATTGCAATCTTATACAACATCTTTAAAACATTTCACTTTCATACCTCAAGTACTATTTTATTTCAATTTCATACAACCGTTACATTTTCCATCCGGCGTGTTGTGTGACTGTCGTATGCCACTGAAGCTCAAAGGAAAATTTTATAGGACGACAATAAGGTCGGCGATGCTGTATGGCACAGAATGTTGGACGGTGAAGCATCAACACGTACACAAAATGGGTGTAGCGGAGATGAGGATGTTTCGTTGGAGGTGTGGGCTCACGAGAAATGATAAGATTAGGAATGAGTGAGTTGGACATGTGCAAAGAAGGCCTACTGACGTTCCAGTTCGAAGATGTGACTATGGGACAGAGGTTCTGGGCCGAAAGGGTAGAGGAAGACCTAGGAAAACTTTGGAAGAGACCCTAAGAAAAGACTTAGAGTACTTGGATCTAACGGAGGACATGACACAAAACCGAGCGCAATGACGTTCTAGGATTCACATAACCGACCCCACTTAGTGGGAAAATGCTTTGTTGTTGTTGTTACATTTTCCATCCATGGATCTGTTAAATGCTGACGTGGCTGCCACATATATGCCACGTGGTTGCCAAATGTCTGCCACATGGCAAATAAAATAATTTTTTAATTTTTTTTTTAAAAAAACTTGTCTGCCACTTTTTTTTTTTTTTTTGTCTCTTTCTTCTTCTTCTTCTTCTGGGTTCGGTCTCTTTTTTTTTTTTTTTTTTTTTTTCTTCTTCTTCTTCCTCCTCCTCCTCCATCTCTTCTTCTTCTTCCTCCTTCTTCTTTTGGGTTGCAGGGGGTTCGATCATTCTTTTTTTTTTTTTTCGTCTTCTTCTTCCTCCTCCTCCTCTTTCTTCTTCTTCTTCCTCCTTCTGGTTCGGTCCCTTTTTTTTTTTTTTTCTTTCTTCTTCTTTTTCCTCCTCCTCCTCCTCTTTCTTCTTCTCTTCTGGGTTCGGTCCCTTTCTTTTTTTCTTTTCTTCTTCTTCTTCTTCTTCTTCCTCCTCCTCCTCTTTCTTCTTCTCTTCCTCCTCTTTCTTCTTCTCTTCTGGGTTCGGTCCCTTATTTTTTTCTTCTTCTTCTTCTTCTTCTTCCTCCTCCTTCTCTTTCTTCTTCTCTTCTTCATCCTCCTTCTTCTTCTGGGTTCGGTTCCTTTTTTTTTCTTCTTCTTCTTCTTCTTCTTCTTCTTCTTCTTCTTCTTCTTCTTCTTCTTCTTCTTCTTCTTCTTCTTCTTCCTCCTTCTTCTGGGTTCTTCTTCTTCTTCTTCTTCTTCTTCTTCTTCTTCTTCTTCTTCTTCTTCTTCTTCTTCCTCCTTCTTCTGGGTTCTTCTTCTTCTTCTTCCTCCTTCTTCTGGGTTCTTCTTCTTCTTCTTCTTCTTCTTCTTCTTCTTCTTCTTCTTCTTCTTCTTCTTCTTCTTCTTCTTCTTCTTCTTCTTCTTCTTCTTCTTCTTCTTCTTCTTCTTCTTCTTCTTCTTCTTCTTCTTCTTCTTCTTCTTCTTCTTCTTCTTCTTCTTCTTCTTCTTCTTCTTCTTCTTCTTCTTCTTCTTCTTCTTCTTCTCCTTCTTCTTCCTCCTCCTCCTCCTCCTCCTCCTCCTCTTCTTCTTCTTCCTCCTTCTTCTGGGTTGCAGGGGTTTGGTCCCTTTTTTTTTCTTCAAATTTCAAGTTTTAAAAAAAAAAAATAAAAAATTATTTTTATTTGCCACGTGGCAGACATTTCGCAGCCACATGGCATATATGTGGTAGCCACGTCAGCATTTAACAGATCCATAGATGAAAAATGTAACGGTTATATGAAATTGAAATAAAATAGTACTTGAGGTATGAAAGTGAAATTTTTTAAAGATGTTGTATAAGATTGCAAATAGACCTCCTCCTCCTCCTCTTTCTTCTTCTCTTCTTCTTCTTCCTCCTTCTTCTGGGTTGCAGGGGTTTGGTCCCTTTTTTTTTCTTCAAATTTCAAGTTTAAAAAAAAAAAAATAAAAAATTATTTTTATTTGCCACGTGGCAGACATTTCGCAGCCACATGGCATATATGTGGTAGCCACGTCAGCATTTAACAGATCCATAGATGGAAAATGTAACGGTTATATGAAATTGAAATAAAATAGTACTTGAGGTATGAAAGTGAAATTTTTTAAAGATGTTGTATAAGATTGCAAATAGACCTCAAACCTGAGGGGCTACTATGTAATTTACCCTTTTTTCAATTATTTGACCACAAGCCAAGTATGGATTACAAAGTGAATCCTATACGGATGTTCTTAAAACCCGGGAAATTTAAAATTTAAAATTTAAAATTATGAAAACGGAAGAAAATATGACGGGGTAGATACGTCTTTCAGTTCCAGAAACCACTCCCAATCCAACCTCAAATCCTCCAACCCTGCATCGCCTCCACTGACCACCGCTTGCCCCTTCCTCTCTCTGATATTGAAAACAATATTAAAAAATTTAAGCAACCATAACCTCGAATGAAAGCAATTTCAAGAAGCCAAATGAATGGCTTTTATATCGTAATAATTTGATGTTCATCAAGTTTGGTAATTAAATTGAAATTTGTTTCTTCTTCTCACCCGTCTCTGTTTTTCTTTACACCCTCCCATTTCTGTTTATAAAAATAGTTTGGGGATGAAGGCAAGAGATTATGGACATCAACTTTTTCCCAGATGAAATTAAAATTTACATAAAAGAGAAAAGGATAAACAAGTAGAGAGAGAGAGCATGGAAAAAGAGAGTAAGCAAAAGAGATGGAGACTGCGGCGTCCGGAGGCAGCGTAAGGTAGGAGGGATGCTTGACTGAGTCTGGGACGGCGTTGTTCTTCTAGATTTTTTTATTTCTTAATTTTATTCTCTGAAAGGGGTAAAATTGATTAGAAATTGTAGAAATGGTTTCTTAACTTTAACTCAATTTGAACAATAGTTTCTTAATTAAAAATCTATGACTAATGGTCTCTTAACTCATCAATACATGCAACTATGGTCATTTTCGTTAACTCTGTTAGAACTCCTGTCAAAATAAGTCACGTGTCATGCACATAAGGCTGAATCAAGGAGAAAATGTGAAAAACTAAATGAAAAAAATTGTAGCAATGATCATTTAACTTTAACTCAATTAGAGAAATGGTCCATCAACTTTAATCCAATTGTAGCAATAGTCCTTCAAATTTAACTAAATTGTAGAAATAGTCATTCCAACATGACTCATTTTGATGGAATTTTGACAGAGTTGACGAAAAGAGACATAGTTGCACATTTTAAAAAGTTAAATGCACAGAAATATTGTCGTTGCAACAAAACCACCCTAGACATTGGTGTGGTAACTTTTGTATCTCTTAATTATAAGTAAAATCTACGGTGATTGTATGTATTCAATTAATTAGTAAGACTTTTGAAGCAAAGATACACGAATGTGGTAATTTTTGAAACTCTTTATCGTACATAGAATGTGAATATTACAGTATGTATCAAAATTGTTGAGTTGACAAACTACCACAGTAAAGGGAAACTGATATGGTAACTTATATGTAACTCTTATATATCCATACATTACGTAGGATGTGAATTACGATGATTGTATGTTTCATAATCGTTGGATTAGTACATGCTACTTAAAAGTACAATATGGTAATCTTTTCTTTTTTCTTTTTCATTTGTGTTCTATGTTTTAGACAGATCTGGAACCACACAAGAGAATGTTGGGATCTTTCAGTTGGCTGGAGGATGAGTTGCAGTATCAATCTCAAAACCAGAAGGCGAAAACACAAAATTATTAAATATTTCTCTAATTTGTTTCACTCAAAATCATTTTTTACGTATTTAGTTTTGGAATCGAAACTCGTGATAATTAATCTGGATTAAATCCTGGACCCGTGACCATTTTCATCCATCCGTGATTAGATAGTACTTAATTAAGCTTATGCGCCCGGCCCCAAACAAAATTTTTCATTCATATTATAATTATATGAATCAAAGAATTAGGTTATAAGAAGACAACTTACTTTATATTTCTAATATTCTTTGGAGGCAGACAATTCTGCCTTCACAATGATGCTGGTGAAGAAGGAAGCCATAAAGAATCTTTCACTGCCAGAAATTTGGGTTTCACCTCTTCCCCAGGATCTCTTAGGATTCCTTCCATCAAATCCACAAATTTTAGTCTTTGAAATTTGATCAAACGACTAAAAACAGGAGCCATTTTAAAAGTTATAATAACTTAGTTGTTAGATCAAATTTCAAGAGTCTGAATTGATGAATTTGATAAATTTAGTTGAAGGGATCCTTCCCCATGTGGACTTGTTTTGCTTTTAGACATCAGGGTTTCACCTCTTCCCCATGTGATAAAATGCTTTTACTATTCAGAAATTTCAATGTGCTCATGATGCGGTAAATTTGGTTTGGAGCTGATTTTTACACAATTCTTAAAGGAAAAGGATCCCCTCCTAAGCAAATGGTGGAGATCCTCATGACCACACAATAAGGATCGTTGGATTTTGATCTAACGGCTACAATTATTATAACTTTAGAGGGATCCCTTTGTTTGTAACCGTTGGATCAAAATCCAACGGCTCGTATTGTGTGGTCATGAGGATCCCCACCATTTGCTTAGGAGATGATCCTTTTCCAAAAATAAAAAAAATGTGTTTATAATTTCCATTCCAAAAGTGCAATCTCACAAGTCCATCAAGATTGGTACCATGATTAATGTTTTAGAGTGATTTTCGATAAATAAACTCTAAAAAAAGTGAGGATAAATACTTATAAAGAAATCGAATGATAGAAATTCAAAAACTTTTGCCCACTTCTTTAATTTTTTTTTGAAGCTATTCTCGCAAAACGGAAAATCTTATTGGCACTTTAAAATATTTTAATATCCTGCATCTCAAGTTCGTAGAAAAAGAAAAAAAAAAGAATTATCATGTTCAAACTTACGATGGCAGGGACATGATAATCCTTTATCCCTCAAACATGTTATAGCTAAACACCACCTGAGGAGACGAACTTAAAATTCAACAATTTATTATGTAAGGACATAGATTAGGAAAAGTTGTATAATTAAATATGCATTTGCATATTCCTTTTTCCTGCAAAATTTAAAGGCAAATAATGTATGGACAAAGATTTCTAGTTTAAGGTGGATTTGTCACATCCCGACCCGAGCTCCACTATATTTCGAGCTCGACTCCGCCATAGCATGATATTGTCCGATTTGGGCCCTAACCACTTACTCACGGTTTTGTTTATGGGAACTCACACGAGAACTTTCCAGTGGGTCCCCTATCATGAGATCGCTCTCGTGTGAACTCGCTTAACTTCGGAGTTTCTACGGAACACGAAGTCAATGAGCTCCCAAAAGACCTCGTGCTAATTGGAGGTGAGTATATACATATAAGACATAGAGGATCCACTCTCTTGGGCGATGTGGGATCTTACAATCCACCCCCCTTGGGGCCTGACGTTCTCGTCGGCACACTTCCGGGCAGGGATTGGCTATGATATCAAATCGTCACATCCTGACCCGGGCTCCACCACATCCGGGGCTCGACTCTGCCATAGCACGATATTGTCCGCTTTGGGTCCGGACCACGTCATCACGGTTTTGTTTCTGGGAACTCACACGAGAACTTCCCAGTGGGTTACCCATCCTGGGATTGCTCTCGCTCGAACTCACTTAACTTCGGAGTTCCTACGGAACCCGAAGCCAATGAGCTCCCAAAAGGTCTCGTGCTAATTGGAAGTGAGTTTATACATATAAGGCATAAATGATCCACTCCATTGGACGATGTGGAATCTCACAGGATTAATGGACCACTCTCTTTATCAATATTTAGGTCACGTGCGTCGACCACAAAACAGGTAGTAAACCATATAACCAGATCACACCAGCAAGTAGGTGTTAGTTATAAATCACACCTTATACTTAAAAGCAATATGCATGAATGATCAGTTTTTTAGAATTGGTTGCAGAGATTATTAGTTTTTTATTAACGGCTACGTAATGGTCATATATCAATGACTCAACGATGCATAAAAACTACACAACAATGATATAATGACGACATAATAAACATTGATAATTTTTATAATCAACTGTCAAAAACAGATTATTCATGCTAATTGCCCTACATTTAAAACCTTTCTCCTACTTAAACCTGTCCTTTTAAGATCAGTATCCTTCTAGCAGCCTCACATCGATCACACATAAGGATATCTAGTGACCATACATGTTTGTCATCTATTATGCTATCACATTCATAATTAAGTATAGGATGGATGAAGAAGGGTGAAGAAAGAATAGTGGAAGAAATGTGAAAGAAATATGTATGAAATGACACAGAATAAATAATTTTATGTTGTATTCATTAATTTCAAATTTTTGTTTTCATGTAATTGCCTTTATTTCTATCTCCTCTCTCACTGCCTTTCTACGTCATTACTCACACATCATTTATCTCATACTTTTTCATATTGGAAAATGCTAAGAAGATTAGATTTTAGGATCATCTTTTGTAAATCACATCATGTAGCGATGTACGGTTAAACATTTTCTTTAATCATAACCCTTCTATATTTATGTAGCACAGAAAAATAAAAATAAATAAATAAAACAAAAAGTTTATCAATCCAGCCTTCGATAGTTCACTGAAAAATAAATGATCGCTGCATGCAAAGTTATGCATGCATGAAATATTACTATTATTTGGCCATCATGTGGTGGTTTAGTCGTTGAGAACGAATTTCAAACTCTATTTCACACAACATGTTTTATATTCTATTCCTGGCACTGGTAAATCTTTCCGGCTCCCAAAAAGATGAACTGCAATCTGCAGTGGTGAAGCCCCAGTTAGACCTTTTTTGTTAAAAAAAACAAAACAAAAACAAAGAAAACTATTACTTAATTGGGTAGAAGCAATTAATGAGTAGCTAGGTAGCTCAATCAAGTTGCAATTTCTATCACATTAAATTATAATTTTCTACTTGTCTTCTCAACCTTGGAAAGGTGAAGTGCCGTGCAGGTGCTGCTGGTGCCCTTTATGAGAAATTTTTTTATTTTTTATTTTATACTTAAAATCATTTTAAACAAACCAAGACTGAAAGATTGGCATGGGTCTAAGACCATCTTCAACCAAGGGCTAGCTAGATGGCTCGTTTTAGTCTTCTGGCCCTCCAAAACATTAATATTTTAATGAACAGTATAGGGTCATATTTGTCTCCATCTCCAACCGAGGGCCAAAGAGCCATATGGCTCGTTTTAGCCTTGTTACAAAAAAAACTGTCTCCAACCGAGGGCCAAAGGGCTATAGGACAAACATAATTTATTATTTAAATTTAAAAACTACAATAAGTTAAATTTAAAAATGGTGAAAATTATGTGAGAAATAGTGTAGGAATGATTTAGGTATTTATAGGAAAAAAAGGGAATTTTTTAAATTCAGTAAAAAAAATTTGGCCCAAAAAAAAAAAATTGAATCCAACGGTTACTAGCCGTTGGATTCAAATTTTTTCCAACTATTTGTGTCGGTTATAACCGACATTATTGCCCTTATTCCTGTTGGTTATATTCGACAGTTTTAAGCAAAATTTCTAGCCAGTCCAGGGCTGGCTGGTTTCAGCCAGCCTTCTAGCGCTTTGGCCCTTTCAGATTTCATGGGGCCCACGAGTCCTCTGGCTTAGCCCTCAGTTGGAGATGGTTTTCGGGCTATTTTTGACCATCTGGCTTTTTAGACCCTTCAATTGGAGATGACCTAAAACAATTTTTACCCACGAATTGCGGGCCGTTGTCGGTGACGATGGACTGAGGGATGCCAAATTGGCAAATGATGTTCCTCTATATGAAACGCTTTACGTCCATCTGAGTCGTGATGGTCATGGGCTATGCTTCTACCCATTTGGTGAAGTAGTCAGTTGCCATGATCATCATGCATCTACCCCCAGTAGCAGGTGGCATAAGTCCTACCAGGTTGATTGCCCATTGCATGAACGACCAATGGCTTGTTTGCGGATGTAGCTTGCTGGTAGGCAGTACTGGTACCAGCTTGTAGCCTTGGCAGTGGTCGCACTTTTGTACTAATTCCTTAGCATTTTGGTGCATGGTAGGCCAATAGTAGCCTGCATTAAGAGCCTTCTGTGCTAAGGATCGACCTCCGGAGTGATTTCCACAAATGTCTTCATGGATTAAACTTATAACCTTCAAGTCATCGGGAGGTGCTAGGTAGCGAAGATGTGGTTCGGTGTAGGATCTTCGGATGAGAATGCTGTTCCACATATAATAGCGTACTGCCTTGATTTGGAGCTTCCTAAACTCCAATCTTTCTGGGGGGAGTGTGCCGTTGACCAGGTAGTTTATAATACAACTTTGCCAATTAGGAATTATACTAACCTGTGATACTTTGGCCGTTGGCTTCGTCTATATGCTTGGCTTGTCTAGATATTCCACCGGAATAGAGCGTTTGAGTTGGTGGTTGACGGCAGAGCCTAGGCCAGCTAGCGCATCTCCGTGGGCGTTATCTGCCTGCGAGACTTAAGTGAGAGTGTAAGGCTGAAATGCCTCAAGCTGCTTGCGTACCTTCTCTAGGTATTGCGTTATCCTTGGATGTTTTACCGTGTATTCCCTAGTAGTCTGGCTGGTGATTAACTGGGAATCAGAATGTATTGCAAGCTTCTTTACTGCCAAGTATTTTTCCATTTGAAGGCCTGCCAGTAGGGCATCGTACTCTGCTTTGTTATTGGATGCTTTGAAGCCTAGAGTGATCGCCTGCTCGAGCATTGAGTCGTCTAGGGTGACAAGGACCGTGCCTACTCCTGAGCCTTTATAGTTGGATGCTCCGTCGACATGCAAATGCCAGAAGTCTCCATCGGATGGAGTAGGTGCGGCTAAGGTGTGCTCAGCTGCTTCTAGGGCATTGTTAGGCCGCTCTGTTGCGTTGCCTAGGCTAGGCGTGAATTCCGCTATGAAGTATGCCAAGGCTTGGGCCTTTATTACTGTGCAGGGTCGAAAAACTAAACCGTATTGGCTAAGTTCCAACGCCCACCTCATCACTTGTTAGGAAGTGTCCAGACCATGTAAGATTAATCGTAGAGGATACTGAGTCATGACGATGACTGCATGAGCTTAAAAGTATGGTCTGAGCTTCCGAGCCACAACAACTAGCGCCAAAATTATTTTTTCGATCTTCGAATATCTTGTTTTCGCATCGAGAAAAGCTACCGGCAGTTAGGCCCCTAGCTTTTCTTGTATGAGGGCATAGTTTATTGCTACTTCGGAGACTTCCAAGTAGATGTATAAATCCTCTACTGCTTTCAGCTTGGATAGTAAGGAAGGTGCTGTGAGATACTTCTTCAGGTGTTGGAAGGCTTTTTCGCATTCTTCATCCCTTTTGTCTTATTGTGCCATCTTGATGGCCTTGAAAAAGGGCTTGCATCAATCGATGGACCGCGAGAAAATGCGGTTAAGATTAGCTGCTCGACCAGTTAAGCTTTGGATCTCCTTCAAGGTAGTTGGAGACTTCATTTATAGGATTGCTCGGATTTGCTTGGGATGTACTTCAATTCCTTATTGGGTTACTAAGTACCCTAGGAATCGGCCTGAAGATACTCTAAATGTGCATTTGGTGAGGTTGAGCTTTATCGTGTACTTTCTGAGGATGTTGAAAGTTTCTGCCAAGTTGGGATATGATCTGAACGCTGCTTGCCCTTTACCATGATGTCGTCGACATAGACCTCCATGGTTACCCTAATTTGCTTCTTGAACATCATGTTTACTAACCTTTGATAAGTGGCTCTTGTGTTCTTGAAGCCAAGGGGCAAGATGTTGTAGAAGTAGGTGCCTCGCTTGATTACGAATGTAGTTTTCTCCTTATCGGGCTCGTACATGGCTATTTAGTTGTAGCCTGAGTGTGTGTCCAAGAAATTGAGTAGCTAGTTCTTAGAAGTTGAATATACCAATAAATCGATTCGAGGGACAAAATAAGGATCTTTTGGGTATGCTTTGTTGAGGTCAGTGTAGTCTACGTAGACCTTCTATTTGCCCTTATCTTTCTGCATGACTAACACAATGTTAGCAAGCCATGCTGAGTGTGCCACCTTTTCTACGAATCCGGCCTCCAATAGTTTGTCAATTTCCACCTCGATGGTCGCTACTCGCTCAGGTGTTAAATGTCTTCTCTTTTGGATCATTGGTTTGGCAACGGGATCGACGTGTAATTTATGGCAGGCTACCTTAGGGTCGATGCCAGGCATGTCAGATGGCGACCATGCAAAAACATCTCGATTTTCTTTAAGGAAAGCTGTGAGTTCTTCCTTCTCTGCTAGGTTTAGACGTGAACCGATTCTAGCCTTCTTTTCTGGTTGTTGGGGATCAAGAATGATGTCACCGACGTCCTCTTCGGATTTTCATCCTATCTCGTCTGCTTGGGCACCATCTTCACGATCTGTTTGCTGTAATTGCTATTTGGTAGCTTCTTCATCCCTTTGGATCTCGGTAGCCTCTACAGGGGTAAAAGTCCTCTTTTTTTATTCCTTCAATACTTGCACAGTTCATCGTCGGGATGCGGCCTGGTCAGACTTGATTTCTCCGACTCCTCTTCCCCGGGATGCAGAATCAAATTTTTTGCTACTTGATGGAAGTGACGGCATCCAGCTTGATCAACCAAGGTCTCCCAAGAATCCTATTGTAGAGAGATAGATCACTTATGATCGTGAACGTCTGCTTTAAGACAACTGGCAATGTTTTCATGCCAAGTGTGATATGGCCGATGGTAGTTGAGGTGTGCCTGTTGAATCCAGTGAGTACCTCTGCTCGGCGTATGATTATGCTTTCCAGGCCCATCTTCTGAATGACTGAGAGTTGAAGTAGGTTGACTGCACTTCCATTGTTGACCATCATTTTGTTGACTATAGCATGAGCTAGTTGGACAAATACTACTAGTGCGTCGTCGTGTGGAAAATCAACGCATTCTGCATCCTACTCGGTAAAGCCAAAGATAGGTCTAGGTTGGATGTCGGTTGCTTGGACCTGTGAGACTAGTAGAGCCTGCTGAATCTTCATTTTTTTGGAATTGCTAGTGGCCCCCAAGTGTTCGGATTCGGCGAAGATGTCATTAATTCGAATCATCTTGGTTGGCGACTTCTCATCGTTGTCTACGTTCCTTCTAGGCTGCGCAGCTGGCTTCTCTAAGTATCTGTCAACCTTACCTTCTTTTACGAGTTTCTCTAGGTAGTTCTTCCAAGTATAGTAGTCGTCGGTTGTGTGTCCAGGACCTCGGTGGAATGTGTAATACTTGGTATGATCCATCTTGGAAGTATCTTCCTTTGATTGTTTCTGCAGTTTGAACCATGGCTCGTTCTTGATGTCACAAAGGATTTGGTGGATCAGAATTGAGAACTTAGAATAGTTCTTGGTCGTTAGGCATTCTTTGTTCGTGGGTCGGTCTTTACGCTTGGCCTCCTGCCTGTTTTTGCTAAATTGTTTCCCGTCCTCATTCCTTTAAGCCATTGCAGACTTTTTTCGAGGCTGCTCGGGCACCTTCTCTGCTCGCCGAGCTTCGTCCTAAAGTGCATGTTTCGCTGCTAGAGCAAATGAGTCTGCTAGAGTTAAATTTTCTTTCATGATCATTTCTCCGAACAGTGGGTGGTCT
This sequence comes from Malus domestica, assembly GCF_042453785.1. Taxonomy (NCBI): domain Eukaryota; kingdom Viridiplantae; phylum Streptophyta; class Magnoliopsida; order Rosales; family Rosaceae; genus Malus; species Malus domestica. The sequence continues at coordinate 22,728,461 of NC_091674.1, read as the reverse complement.
GTTGGGAGACCCTTTTGGAAGGCCGCACTTGCTATCGATTCATAACATCCAACAATCTTCACCTTCTCTATTTTGAACCTCTTCACGTAGTCGTGGAGCGACTTCTTTGGGTTTTTCTTCACGTTGAACAAGTTGTCGGACTTTTTCTTGATCGAACGGTAGGATGAGTATTCTTTGGTAAAAACCAAGGAAAGATCATCAAAACTTCTGGTGGATCGTGGTGGCAAGGTGTGAAACCAATCTTTTGCTCGCCTTGTAAAGTAGTGGCGAAGATTTGGCACATAAGAGCATCGTTGCTCCAATATAGGACCATCGTGCTTTGGTAGTGCTTTAAATGCCTCTCCGGATCTCCATCTCCTTTAAAAGATGTAAAGTGTGGCATGCTAAACTTACATGGAAGCTCTGCCTGCTCGATTTCGTCTGTGAAGGGTGACATGCTCATGTTGGTCATATCTCGTCGTAATACTTCATCAGCCTTTTCGTTGCGTTGGAAATTGCACAATCGCTCATTAAAGAGCCTCTCTACCTTTTCCTTAATTTACCTTTGTTGGGAAAGTGGAACTCTCGGCTGCTCTCGGTCTTGACCTGCTGATCTAGGCTACTCTTCTATGTTATCGGCTCGTCTATGCTGTGGCGACGATACATGTGGTCCATTCCCAGCAGGCGAAGGAATTCTTCGCAGGCTACTGGTTGAACTTGAGTCGGATTGAGTGACTGCTTCCCTCCGTCCATCGTGCTGCCTATTTTGATGTGATGTGGATGATGCTCCTTGCGGGCCTAGTTGTGAATGAACGCTTTGCCTGGAAAGCGAATTATGTTGATTATCGGAGTGTGGCCCCAACCGTGAGTGTATGCCTATCCGTGGGCCTAGTCAAGAATGCACGCTCATCCGCGCGCTTCGGCGGGAGTATATGCTATCTCGGGGGCCCAACTGGGAATGCACGTTGCCCGAAAGCTTGACTCGTGGTTGGTTTAGCGGTTACTTGCAAGGGCGCTGCTGGAGAGGCTATTTGTCTGCCCTTGTCCTAGTGTGGGACACCTCGTCTGGAGCACGTTGGATCTCGGTGCGCTGTAGGAGCTAATTCACTAAGGTTGTTTGTTGTGCAAGGGCGCTCATCAACTCTATGACTTGTCGGGACAAGTGTTGTTCGCCATTTGGATTGGAAATGCTTGGAAGGAATGTGCCTCCTTAAGCAATGGAAGGGTGGTAGACTTTAGGCACGAGATTTGAGTTGGGAAATGTCAAATTGGTGGAGAAATATGGTGAAAATGCCCCCAGCTCAATGGTGGGTCCGGATGGTTGAGATAGTCTTAGGCCAACTAGGGTTGCTTGGGAAGCCATGAGAGCAGGCTGGGCTACGGGAGTAGGCTGGGTTGTAGGAGCCAGCTTGGCCACAGGACAGGAATAGGCTGTTTAGCGCGTGATGCATGCGAGTGCAAGGCTTGGGCCGTGGCTTTGGTGTCGTGAGCCTTGGATGGCACGGCTCGGGCCGTGGTAGTGGTGTCATGGACCTTGCTGCGGGCAGTGGTGACCGTGGTGGCTGATGTGAGAATAAGTTAACACACAAATTAAACCCTCTTTTTGACAATTGTAGTATAGATGTAAGTAGGGTATCGTTCTAGGCCGGGGATTAGGAGGGATTGCTAATCTATTCTAAATTAATTTAAAAATATTAAACAAGACTCAAGGACACAAAACTAGGCTAAAAACTCTTAATAACTCGAAACACACTTAGAATGACTCAAAATAATGAAAACAATCAAATTAGACACTGGGAACTAAAATGGACGGAAATTGAATTAAAAGACTAACAACAATGAAAACTAACTAAATAATATAATTTAATAATGGGGGGTGTTTGGTTTTGATGAAAAGTAAATTAAACTTAAATAAATTACAGAATTGACAAAAGCATGAAATTAAGGTGAAAGAATAGGTGACAGACTAGCTAGAGGGTTCTTCTCCACACATGACACATATGCAACCTAAATTGATTTTCAGTTGTTCTTTCAATAAATTGTAAATCTCAACGCCCCAAATTAACCGTGAATTGCACTAATTAACCCTCAGTTTTTCCACAAGTTATTGGGTTGGATGATTGCATACGACAACCCAAAACATTCCCTACAAGTTCCCTACATGAATTGCATAATAGAGATACAAGTAAGAATCATTAACTTCTATGAAAAACATAAGCATTGACGAGGCACTCGTTACTATGATTTGCATGAAACTTATGCCAAGAATTTACTTAACGTGATTGTGACTAGCAACCTTCACTACTTGTGAATATAAGTTCATAACGATTAGGTGAAACTCCCTTATATTCTAGCATCGAATTCATGCATGAAAATTAAGCGTGCACTCTTAATCGACATACACAAATTAGTTATCAATCAAGCAGTTAAGCAAATTAAATCACAACTCAGAAATCACAACTGAAGGTAATCAATTCATATTACAAATATATTCATGGCTTTGAATTAACCTCTAGCCAAAATTAATTTAGTTACACATTATTATAACATTTAACCAAAAGTAAAACATAAGTTGGAAAGTTTTAACCGAAAGAGGAGAAGCTTGCTGCTTCTGTTTCTGTCCGTGCTCTTTGAACCCCTGCCGAGGCTCACGCTGCTCCCGCCTTCTCTCTCTGTCCTCTCGCGCAAAGCAGCTCCTCGCTAGTCTCCCCGCAAGTCTCCGTGTTCTGCCAGTCACACTGCCAAAGGCAGCTTGTGACCTCCTCCGTGCTGCTCTCCCCGTCAGTCCATTCTCCCTCTGCACTCTCTCCTCTATATCACGCTGCCCAAAGGCAGCCCTCCCCCTAGCTTTTTGACTTTTCTTTTTCTTCTTGTTTCTGACCTATCCAGCTGCCAAAGCAGCTCCTCTGCCCGCCTTGTCCAGCTGCAAAGCAGCTTCCTTTTCACCTGCTACTCTCTGCCTTGCTGCAAGAGGCAGCTTTCCTTTTCTTTATTTTCTTCCACGCTGCCAAGCAGCTGTTCTTCCGCACCTTTCACGTTCCCTCCTTTCCTGCCCATTTCTTTTATATATTTCTTGTTCCATCCGCACCTCCTCGTTCAGCCTTCCACCTATCTTTTTATTCCATTCTTCTCTCGCTGCCAGCCTCTTCTGCTTATCTTCTCGGCTGACCCCCACTGCTCTCTTTCTTTATTCTTTTCTTCACCTCCAGCTGCAACACAGCTTCCACACTTCTTTCCCTTGGATTCTCGCTGTCTTTCCTTTTATTTTCATTTATTTTCTAGCAGCCCCACATAGCAGAAAAATAAGTTCTTTCGATCATGTTACTCTTACAAACACAAAATATCAAAAGTATCATAAATACTTAAAGCTTCCAACTAAATTAGACAAGAAAAGAAAAAGGATGAAATATATAGTTTAAATATTGGTTTATCATTTAGCGTCACAATGGGTTAGCAATATTGTAATTTAAATTTACTTTTGACGAATTTATTACATAAAATTTCACTTGTTCTATTTTTATTTTCTTTGCATAACAAATCCTATAAATACAAAAATAACGTAAATAGCTCAAAAATATAAGGAACTAACTAAGAAAAGACGAATGAATTCGAAGTAAAAATATATATAAATATGATCCGATCAGTGCCCACCGCGGTGGTTGCCATGGTGGAGCCCCGTAGCGATGGTGTCGCTCATATGATCACATTTAGCCTCGTGGATCGCCGTGGTCCAATTTCTTGAATATTGAAATTTTCACTTGTGGAATTTTCTAAATTTCTAACCATTGTATTTCTCTTTTACGTTTTATCAAAGAATCTTTGCAAATAAAAAATTCTAATAATAAGAACGTACGAAAAATCTATAAATGGACAAGAAAATAGAAAACCTTTTTATGCGAGAGTCTTCTATTAGTGTGTGACTCTTCTCTCAATGAAAGCACCAATTTGTGGATGCAAATTTCCGACCTCTTCTTCTTGGACAAAATTGCACCTACAAAACAATTAACACCTTAGGTCAAGGCCAAAAGCCTCACGCGCCCACGATGAATTGGGGGGGGGTGCTTTGGCAGAAGAACCTCCAATGCTAAAGTTAGAATTTAGAGAAAAGTGTTTAGAGAGTTTTTTGGAGTTTTGCAAGAGTGTGGAACCTAGGTTTTTAGAGAAAATAGGGTAGTATATATAGGGTATGTCCGGTCCCCTTTGGAGAGAAGGTGGCCGGCCCTTTGGGGTGTTTTTGAGTGTATTTTGTAGTTTAATTGGCAATTAATAGATTAATTAGGTAATAAATCTATTAATTGACCAATTAACATAATTTTAAATGGAATGTTTTGGGGGTTATGAAATAATTACCTTGTGGAGAATATATGATGAGGATGAATAAAATAATTTTGAATTTGTTACCTATTTTGGGCATTTTTGACTTGGTTGAGGGATGATTGCTCGCTGCTCGCGTGTATGAATCTTGATATGCCTCAAGAGTATTTTTGTCCTCTTTTATCCAAAAATCCACATGTCACCTTGTGATTATTTTTGGCTTCACAATGTTTACATTGACTTTCTATATATAACTATTAATTTTTATTTCTGTCTACACATTTTAATTACTTTTGATTAGCTAATTTAGTTAAAGTGTGAATCACGTCTTAATCCCAAATTCAGACTTAATCTCGGATTGGGGCGTGACAAAATTTACAAGAGTTTCAAGAATGTTTTCTCCCCTTTGCGAGTGGAAGCTTTGGCGTTTCGTGCAAGCTTAGTTTGGGCGATAGATGGGGATTTTCAAAAACTTTAGGTTGAGAGTGATTCGCTTCAAATTATTGGAGCTGTGAATGATCTTCTTACCAATTCGTCCCTCATTGAATAAATTGTGAAGAACATGAAATCATTGATTCCTTTGATCATTGAGGTCAGTTATACCCATGTTCACCACCAAGCTCACGAGTTAGCCCACTCCTTGCCCGTTACACCCTCACAGTCGAGTCTCCTTGCGTTTGGATGGACTCTCCTCCAAGATTTATTCTTGATTTCCATGTTTGAAGATTATAACCAAACTTAAGTCGGATTTTTCCACAATTTTGTACTCTTTTCTTGATTGAATTCATTTACTATTGTTTCCATAAATATTGCCACCACACGCTACCATCAAATTAAAAAACAAGAAAAAAAAGAAAATTCCTATCTTGACAAATTCATTCATTGAAATTGAAACCTAGGATGAAACTCATTTATCTTTACTAGGATAATTTCATATTTCTTATATTAGAGCTGGCCATAGCCAACAAAACAAAACTTATTACGACAATGACACCATGACATTGTATAAGCAATCAAATACAATGAATTTCTAGTGTTATTAAATTTGGAGTAGTAAGACTAAATATCATTAGCATCGCACTCAATCATAAAAAATATGAATCGAAATTTTCCAAATACCCCTGCTAAATTCTCTCTCTAGAGTGTTTTCCATTAACTTTTGGTAACTTCGCAATCACCCTAATCGTAATCACCCTAATTATTAAGACATTCAAAATATACTAATCGTACTAGTAGTGGATCATCTCGGTGATTAAAATATTTCTTTGCAACTGTTCTCTTTGTGTTTAAGTTCAAATCCCGACTAGTGAAAAACATAAACATGTTACAATTTAAACGGTAAATTCAATGATTTCAAATTTTCAACATTTTTTACAGCGTTTAAACCAAACAAACAATTATCGAAAATTACAGCGCCGGGTCACAAAATCGAAGTGTTACCGTCTGGTATTCTGGGTATTTCCCGCCCTTTCATACTCTCTTCGGACCGACATATCGTATGCAATGATGCAACCAAAATTACAAAAAAAAATGGTAAAAAAATTATTGCTGACCATTTCTCCAGTCATTTCAATCCTCCGTCGTTAAAAACAATTGAAGCCTGCAGGACTGGGACGGCGACGTTTTTGTCACCTTGTTATCTGTCGGCTTCTTCGACTCCCGGATTCTTCAGCTTACCCATGATTATAAATCCACGAGCAATCCGTTCTCGGACGGTTTCAATCAGAGACTGAAGAAAAACGAGGACGGTTTTATAAATGGCTTTGCGGGAACAAAACGACGGCGTTCGGGGGAGGAAGAAGAAGTCGACGAGAGGCCACCACCGGTTCGTGGGAGTCCGGCAGAGGCCGTCTGGGAGATGGGTCGCGGAGATCAAGGACTCTCTACAGAAAGTGAGGCTCTGGCTCGGGACATTCGACACTGCGGAGGATGCCGCTCGGGCATATGATGGTGCTGCTCGAGCGCTCCGCGGTGCCAACGCCCGAACCAATTTTGAGCTACCACAGAGTGCTGGGTCCGGGGGCGTGGAGGAAATTGTGGAGCCCTTTTCGTTTGAGGCGGTGTGTGGGAATGTGGTGGAAGCTGATGGGTTGCTGGGTGCACTTAAAGCAAAGTTGCAGGATGGTAAGGGAATAACTGGCGTACTCCCACAACCACCACAAGGAACTAGTGGGACGAAACCGGAGTCAGTTAGTCTACGTGGTGCGGTGGCGGGATTCGTGAACCCGCACAAGGAGGACCCAATTGTTTTAGAAAATCAGTGGCAGCATCAGGTTCACCCTTGTCCAACACCATCAAACCCAAACATGGTGTGGACCAATGAGAGTCAAGCAGCATATGAGCAAGTGCCTAATTGGTCCACGTGGTCGAATAACAACATGCCGTATGTACCAGAACAATGCGTTATGGAGCCTCCGTTGCCAATTGCAAGCATTGGCGATGCTAAAGTGATGGCGGCGGGCACGCAGCAGCTGTCACAGATTGATGGTAATGGTGGTGGTGGTGGTGCTTGGTGTTCAGATCAGCAGCAGTTTTTGCACTGTGACAGTAGCAATTGGGGAGGAGCTAATGGCAGTTGGGATCCTCTTTTTTATGCCTCATCTGTGCTGGGGTGATGAGGTCATATCCATATAATCAATGCAATTCTTTGCGTTTTACCATTTTTAACCTACAAGCTAGTCTTTGCAGGCAAATCAATTCTTTCAAGTAAGTGCCCCCAAAAAAATTATGTACTCTACTAGGTTAGGCATTTCCGAACGTCATTCATAGGTTCTTCAGTGAAAGAACTACTCTTAATACATAGCCATACCAAAGTTTCACTTATTGTTTGTGTGTTGCAGTAATATGTGATCATCTTAAAGAAGATGTAATCGATATTTGTACATTCCCATGATATTTGACATGTAGTAATATGGTCTGGTTAATGTTTTTAACATGTAGTAACCTTCGGATTCTAGCAAGTTATTTTCATTCCCATGATATTTGTAGTTGTCAAACTCAATTACCAACATGAAAAGAAAGTGTACTGAAAGAACAGAACTGCTTGTAGGAGGCATCATAACGCGATGCTTCTTTCTTCTTCAAATTCAGTCCTCGTCTGCTTGTTTTGCCTGCGCGCCTGTGACAATGAAAAACAAGAAGTGACTTGCAAAACAAAAAGATTGCAGTAAAATGTGAGCACAGAATTCGTTTTAGACCGTTCTGAAAACAAACGAATAGAGATTAACTGTTCATTAGAAATATCATCCTCATCTTTTGGTCATTTTCGCATTAAGTCAGCCACCCCCTTTTACCTGGAAGAAAAGGAACAAAGTGAATGACAGATACCGAAACATCTTATTGTCCTTGATGTGAGGTTTAAACACTAAACTAGCACGCAACAGAATTAACACACGAAACTAGGTTTGATCAATGGCAAGATAATGAGAAGGGCGGGATCAAAACCCTATCAAAGCAAGGTTATGGGCACGACTTTAACTACTCAAAAGAATAAGGCCTCCATGAATCCTAAGAGCGGTGAAATAAAAAACCTTCGACAATTTAAAGAAAAGATAGATACAGCTGTATGTATGTAACAGTAGCATAAGCTCTTGTGAAAAGAGATTTGTAGACCCACCAGAGGAAGTGGTAGTTTGTTCAGCGGTAGTAGTACCTGTTTGTGATAAAGGAGACATGCAACCAAATGAGCCAGGTTTACATGTCGAAGATGTTGAAGCTGGAAATGCAAACAGAGCGGAGATGAAATTTTTCCAGATGATGAAGGTGCAGAAATTAGGACTCTAAAAGCCCACTTTTGTAAATATAAAGAGAGCAATGCACAGTAAATAATCAAACTTTGAAGCTAAAACCACAAACTCTTATTCTCCAAAATGCTGGTCCATTTCTATAACGCTCCGCGTTTAAAACAGACTTAGAAATAGAAGACTGTCCATTAGCTGTTAAAAAATATTCAATGAATTAAATTATTATCGACATTAAACAGGCGAACACACAAATATTGAGGGACTCTCCCAGCACCTACAGGTACACATACAGAGAGGGAGAGAGGCTGAGAACAAGGAGGAATAAACTGGAGTTCGAATTCATAGCTTTGCCGCAGAAGTGAGTCAAGTGGCTGAGTTGGAATTTAGGCGTATACTTTCCATGTTTCGGATTATATCATATTTTTATTTAAATTTATTATGAACTAATTTTCTTTTGCTAGGGTTAAGATGTAGCCTAGCTATAGATACTCGAAGTTTATAATTGTATTAATTTCTTACTATAATTCCATATTGAGTGTTCGTTACTGTTTTTAATACTTGCAGTTAATTGGCCACTAATAATTTGATTAGAAAAATTAGGTTGAGATCGAAATGAGATATATAATATATAGTTTGTAGTAACGAATACCATGTCTTGAATGAGTGGGAATGGACTAACATGGCTCATGCAATTTTTTTTGTGGAATTTTGAAGGTACGTAATGGGTTTTTGGTTTCTAAATTCATTGCTTGGAAAAAGAATGAGTTGTTAATCAGGAATACTTTTGGTTAAGCCTGAAAAGGGATATCAAATAAATAAGGGAAAATCAACTGTCAACATGGGTGTTGGAACAAATTTTGTGCAAGTTGTACTTCTAGGCAGAGTGGATAATTTCAGAAGTCGGAGTGAGTCTGCCAGAACAAAGACAAGCAAAGGATCGTGAAACCAGGAACATGTGGCGTAGGTTCTTCGACGATCAAGTCAGTATTAGATAGAGAAGATGAGCAAAATGCTTTAAGTGGAGAAAAAGTGACTAACCCTTTGTGAGGAGTCGATGCGCCTTCAGTTCGGTTCAATTTTTTTTGGTTCAGTTTCAATCCAGTTCGGTTTTTTCCATGATTTTTTTTTTTTAAAATCTGGAACAAAATCTGAGATGCAAAAACTTTTGCATCAAATGAATATGAATTGGGACGATTAGCCATGGATCTGACATTATTGGGTGTCGGTGCGTCTTTCTTGATGTGGATCCGAGAGCTCTCGCAAAGAAAACCCATGCATGTGTTAGTTCTTTGATTTTCCATGAAAATAAACCCAAAAGAACTAAAAAGCAGCCAGGAGAGATTTTTACCTTAGGGGTTTGTTTTTAGTCCCAAACCTCTCGTCAGCCATGGCAACACCTATGCATCTGTTGCCAAATTGGAAGATTAAAATATGCAAAATCCCAACAAAATAATTAAAAGAAAAACCTATTTTAATTCAGAAAATCACAATATAAATCATATTCGTTTTGATTTGAAAATTACCTATGAGAGAACGGAAAACCCGAATTAGAATCTTCCAATTTGGAGGGGGTTCAAATTCGAAAGGGGCGAGGGAAAATCATGGTTTGGAAGAAGGAATCCGCGAGGAGGATAGGAGAAGAGTGGAGGGAGACTGATTTGGAGGAAGAGAGGAATGAAAGGGAGAGACAGAGAGACTGAGGAAGCAAAGGCAGAGATGAAGCAGCGGAGTGGAGAGAGAGAGGGTGTTTGAGAAAAGATGAAAGTTGAAATGGGTTATGGGAGTGAGACGGCTAGGGTTTTGTAAAGTTAATAAATTTTATAAAGCATTAAATTATTAGAAACTATAAATAACTTGCTGGTACAATTATAACAACACAAAGCTTGCAGTCAAGCTAGCTTGAAGCAATTATCCCTAACTTGGGTCAGGGTTCAAACCCTGAAACTTGAGTATTTATATATGATTTTTTTTTCAGTTCGGTTTCCGGACCTTAAAACTGAAACTGAACCAGCCAAATTCGATTCGATTCAGTTTGGCAGTTTTGGTTCGGTTTTTTTTTCGATTTGATTTTTTTCGGCTTCAGTTTGGTTTTCGATTTTTTGAACCCACCCCTTGTGCATTCTACTACTATGCCGGTTGTCTAAAAAGTCAAAGCATTTAAAGTTAGAAGCATGGCTTTGTGCAATCATGAGTATGGGCAACATAGTCTGAATGCCACAATTTGACAAGTCAATCAGAGGCATGGCTCATAGCAGTCAGAAGTATGTACAACATGAATTTGAATGCACAGTCAGGCCAGTCAGTCAAATGAGTGGTTCAGAACAGTCATACCATGTGCAATATAGGTATAATAAGACCTGAATGGAAATTAGTTAAAGATGATGTGGAGAACCTACACGTATGCACTCAGACCCTATGGGGTGGCAGACCACAACTCCCATGAGGACTCAGCATATGCAATCTGGTTGGACTCTATGGGGTTGCGAACCACATACTCCCGTTAGGACTCCTCATGGTGCACCCCGATCATTCCAGTTAGGCCTTATGGAACGGCAGACAACATATTTCTATTAAGACTTTGCGTGGTGCACTTCGGTTGGACCCTATAGGATGAAAGCCACGTATTCCCATTATGAATCTGATAAAGAATCTCATTTAAGGCCCATTTCGATAACCATCCTGAGTCGGAACGAATCGTCGTTATATGGTCTGGATCATTTTAGTCATTTTAGAATGGTCGTCAGATAGAACCCAGACTGAGATGAGGACCAGGACTGGCAAGTGAGCCACTATTCTAGATATCTGAGAAATATGGTCCCACAATTGCCCCTAACTATGCCTTCTATGCAACAGACTGCTTTGGACGGCATAGTTACACATGACCATACTCAACCTTGATCGGAGTGACATCCAGGTCGTTGGGTTAGAGAGGAATTCCTTCCTCATTTCGATGGCTCGGAGATATCTTGGTCTCTTTAGTGGGTCATTCTGGAGACGAGGTCTTATCCAGATTTCCCTGGAGAATGGTGAAAAAGGTTCACTTAACCCTGAAATATCAGGCACAGAGTGCAAATCACTTGGTGATTCAAGGAGCACGCTTGCCCCTTGGAGGTATCTTGAGATATTCAGTGGAACATTTTGAGGACGTTATTCTATTCGGAATACCATGATGAATGATGAAAAGCCTTCACTTTGCCCTGAAATATCAAGCATGAAGTGTGTCATTTCAGGGAGGTTATCCTATTTAAGATACCCTAGGAAAATTTCACTTCGCCCTAAATATCAAGGGTAGGGGGAGTCATTTCACACAATACCCCGGGGACGTTATCTTGTCCGAAATACCTTGCTTTCCTCTTTTTCATGTTAGTTTCACTTGGACCAATGGTGCCTTGGACCTGAATTGCTTAAACGTCCTTAGAAGTCAAGTTACTTGTGACTCTTGAAAGGATCGGTCCGCAAGCAGCGGAGTTAGAACTTCGGTCAAGAGGCCCGTTTAAGACCTTTTTTGGTAACCATCTTGAGTCGGAGCGAATTGTCATTGCATGTCCAATCACCTTACTCATTACTGAATGGTCGTCGGAGTGGATAAGGACCTGGACTGCCATGTGAGTCATTGTTCTAGAGAGGTAAAGAATACGGTCCCACAATGGGTAATAATTAGGATTACTATGCTATAATATTTGGATGAGATTGGTTAGGTGAAGTCAGATGCTTTAACGTTTAATTGTTTAAATTTCTCCATGGTTGTTTTTTTTTTATTAATGGGTTTTATTCATTATTTTTAAGTTATTTAAATCATCATTTTAATTTATGTAAAACTTAATTTTAATTTGAAGTTAATCACAATATCATTGTTCTAAAATTTCAGCTTAACTCGGCTAGACTCGTCTAGGCACCTCACCTAGGTCGCGACTCTCACTCAGATAGAAAATAGAGAACTTTCATTGACATTTTATTTTTCTTATAAATTGTGAAAAAAAAATTTGAATACTTGGATGAACACTCAGTATTTGCTTGTTCTCCATGTTTTCAATATATTCTAATACTTTATAATTTATATGTCATTTTATTTTGCATCATGCATCCAATACAATATGTATATAATAAATTTAATTAAAATTAAAAAAAAAACCCTCCAAGCCTATTTTTGCCATCCGACTAGTGTTTAGCGCCTTTTAGAACCTTGCAGAATAGTAAATTTAGATTAATATGATCCTTGCTGGAATGATATTCAAATATTAATTGAGCGATATTGTACACTAGTACACTTGCAATCATCTCAACAATATGTCTATATGTTCTAGTTAACTTTTTAAACATATTATTGTTCCTTGGTTGGAATTTTGGCAGAATAATCCGCTTTAACATAATCAAGTTCTTAGAGTTTAGGAATATTTAAAATGTTAAAATTTATTTCATATTTGGATTATGGAAAAGGATCCTTGCCGGATCCTTTTCTTGGGGATCCTAGGAATCTTGTGATCGTGACAGTTTATCGTACATCGTGCGGTCATAAATTATTTTAAAATTTAAAATTTAAAATTAAATATGAATAGTATATAACGAAAACTGACCGTACGATATATGATGAACGATCACGATCATGAAATCCTTAGAATCATTTTCCTTGGATTATGATTGTTTTCTTGGTGAAGGAGAAGTGATAGTTTGTGTTTGGGACTTGGTCTCCATTTATGTAAAAGTCATGCTATTATGTTGAACATCTTTCTTTAATTATTGTAATTCTGGGTTTATCGTTTGATAAACTCGTTCATCCTTGTTGCTTTCGCGGGGGCATATAGGCAGATATTTTCTTCCTCGGGTTGATAGATATCCACTAATTGATTGAAAAAGTTGAGATGATGGGAAAGGAAAATGATTCTCGGGATATTTTTCGAAGATTTTAGGAATTATGTGATCGTAATCATTCATCGTTCATCGTGCGATCGGAAATCATTTTAAAATTTAAAATTTAAAATTAAATATAAATAGTACTTATAAAAAATTGACCGTACAATGTACGATAAACAGTCACGATCATAGAATCCCTAAGATCTACAAGAAAAGGATTGGCGAGGATCCTTTTCCAATGGGAAATAGAGACACGACTAAGCTCAACAAAAACAACCGACTAATCTGTGTACTAATAATTTGACAGATCACTACTCAAAGTTAAAACCTTTATATATGCAATGCATGAGACAAATTAAAGGCTAAGTGGAAAATGATTAACTGCAACTGAAGAAAAAGGTTGTATATATGGACATGCAAATTTGGGTCCCCAACAAGGAGTGGCCATGGTAATCCCACAAAAGTAACTGTTTGATGGTCCTGGTCACTGCCAGAAAATAGATAATTTGACGTATGGATTTTTTATTGTTATCCTAGCTGTAACAAAGGGGCACGTCCATTTTGCACACTTTTGCTTTTTTATCTAGGGAAAGAGATCATCTTCTGATCTCTTCTACCAATATCATAGAATGAAGCGATCTGAGCCTTTCAAATTTCATCAAACGATAAAAAATTATCACAACTTTTAAGGGGTCAAAATAGGCGAGCCGTTAGATGAAATTTGAAAGGTCTAGATCATTTGATCCGGTGATCTTGGTGAAAGAGATCCATGAATGATCTATTTGCTTTATCTCGGTTGTATCTCTTTGATCCAGTTAATTTAATGGTAAAAAATAGTTAAAAACGTTTGGAGAGAAAAATGTGTATGAAAATCACTTCCTACTACAAAATTGGAGAAAAAAGAGAGGAGCCTCAAATAGAAAAAACTAAACTAAGTTTAAAGATATTGACTACACATGGTGATTAAGTGATTCAATAATGTTAGCCTAATCATTGATGACATTGCTTTTCATTCATGCCTATATATAATTGTGAAAAATGAACAGAAAGCTTGAGTTTTGATCATTATCTCCCTCTATGAAAGTATTGCACTTTAATTCCATAATCTTTGGCCTTTTCAGCTATCAGCTACAGTGCCCTCGCAATATTTTTTTAAGTGCTCAGTTGCTGTAGTTATTTAGTTAGAAATTCAGTGTGCATGATGTTCTTTGTTAGAGGTTGGACTTCGTATCAATAATAATGATATTTGTACGATTAATACTTTGACAGGTTTTGTTATTGACATGTTATATGCTAATATTATCAAATCACAGTATGCCCTTTAATAAGGAATACATGTTGTGTTCAAAAATCAAATTAAGTAAATTGAGCATAATCTCATATTTTTAAACATTATGTTTCTTTTTGCTTTTTAAGTTTTAGGGTGGAAACATTTCATAAGGGCCGTAACGTATAGATAATAAGTAATATATTTTGTTATTATCATTTTACCTGTTAATATTATTGACGCTGCTAGGAACAATGAATATCAGATCTAGAAAAGAAATGATTAGTGGCACTTTATGGGATAGACGTCATTTATACCTCCGTCTAATCTAACCCTACCTTATCTCACTCACCTCACCCGGGTTAGTTATCAACATAGTTTAATTGATCACAATCCCTTGTTTCAAACATTACGTTTCTTTAAATTTCTTGGTGGGAAGATTTGACATGTTGTTCTAAAAAAATGTGTTGATGATTTACGGCCGCTGTTCGTTCTGGTTCGACGAAGTATTAGATGCCAATGCCATGCACAGGAGGAGGTATAAGAGTATTTATTTCCAACACCACCACTAAAAATAGATGCCCATGTTGAGCTTATATATTTAGTAAAACTGTTGACTTACATGTTCTAAAAAAATGTGTTGATGATATACGGCCGCTGTTCGTTCTGGTTCGACGAAGTATTAGATGCCAATGCCAAGCACAGGAGGAGGTAGAAGAGTATTTATTTCCAACACCACCACTAAAAATAGATGCCCATGTTGAGCTATATATTTAGTAAAACTGTTGACTTAAAGAAGATTCCCTGATGGAAATAACATAACCTAACAGAGTAAAAACAATTGCAGATGGGAAACCTCATGGCCTATGAAGACTCTACAACTTCTATGATAGGGTTGTATGAGAGAGATCGTGAATTCGATGCCCGAAGAACTGTATGAAACGATTCCCCGGTTAATCTGTATGCATTGGAAAGTATCAGTCAATGAAAAAAGGGAAGTAAAAAATAAAGGAAATCAAATATTAAATTATGTCAAAGTTGGTTGCTTAAAGCAGTGATGTGATTTGGGGAATTTTAATCTTGCTTTGTGCCCACTTATTCTGAAGCCTGTCTATTTATCTCAACAGATTGGTCTGCCCTCTGGTGTGTTTTTAAGCATAAGAACCATTTGGTGAAAAAACTCAAGAGTTATTGAGAGGCCTAGCTAGCTCAGCTCTGCTTCCTAGTGTGACTCTCGGAAATGGCGGACTCGAAGGGGTTTGATGAATGGAAACCTTTTATTGTCATGATTGCAATCGATTTCTCATTTGCTATAGTGAATATTCTGCTCAAGAAAGTGCTTGATGAGGGAATGAACCATTTGGTTCTTATCACGTACCGGTTGACAATTTCTACAATCTTCTTAGCTCCAATTAGCTACTTTGGGGAAAGGTAGGCAAGCATATATCATCCCTCGCTTTTTTTTTATGGAAATTCATTTTGATATTTCTCTGCCTTAACTTGGTGAAGAATTTTCTGGTTTGCTTGCAGGAATACTAGACCGAAGCTCACACTTCGCATCGCATGTTTTCTCTTCTTAAGTGCAATTCTTGGGTTGGTAAACTCAAAACAGACTTTACGAATCTTCCATTTTTTCATGTGCCCAAAATATTGTTACATTTTTATGTTGTTGCAGGACGTCCCTAACACAATACTTCTTTCTCCTCGGAATCCAATACACATCTGCGACTTTTGCCTGTGCCTTCGTCAACATGGTGCCTGTGATCACTTTCATAGTGGCGTTACCATTCGGGTACGAAAAAGTCACAAATACCTCATTCTCATTTACATGTTCTGTGAATCTTGTTTACGAGCTGTTGAATGAAATCAAGCGTTTAATCCTGCAGGTTAGAGACGGTGAACTTAAAATGCAACAGCGGGAGAGCGAAAGTATTCGGTGCAGTGGTGTGCATTGGTGGTGCTCTGATACTAACTCTTTACAAAGGAGTTCCTCTATTTGATTACTCAAAATCCACAACTAGTACTCAAGCCAAAGACCATGGCATCCACCTGAGCTCAACGCGAAACCATGAGCGGTGGACGGTTGGTTCAATAGCTTTGGTTGGCGGAACCCTATTGTGGTCTTCATGGTTTCTTGTTCAAACAAACATTAGCAAGATGTATCCTTGCCAGTATTCTAGCACCACAATAATGAATTTCTTTGGTGCCATTCAGTCTGCAATCTTAGGTGTGTGCACCGGAAGGAACCTTTCCATGTGGGTTCTGAGGGGAAGGACACAAGTCATAACTGTCCTGTTTTCTGTAAGTATTACCCTTCTTCTAATTAAAATTACATAAAAATAATAAGGGGTTTTGGTATCTTTGTTCCAAAAGTTATACAACTTCGCGAATCTAGGTTATGCCAGTTGGCCAATGCAATACACCCGTTTCCAGGAAATTGGAGTAGCTTAGAATATCTCTTTGTCCAAAAGAAAAAATGTTATACATGCTTTAGCTATATGCCTCACTATTGGTGCATATATGCACAGGGAATGATAGCATCGGGCTTAGGTTTCGTGGGGATGTCATGGTGTGTGAGGAAACGGGGGCCAGTGTTTACTGCAGCATTTAGCCCGCTTGTGCAGATAATGGCGGCCCTAATTAGTATCCCCATCTTCCATGAACGACTCCACCTCGGAAGGTGAACTTTCCTATCTATTTTACAGTTGCCAATACCTATATATGATTACAACTTGTGGTACTAACTTTCCTCATTTGTGTTGCATTGACACTGAGCAGCGTGTTAGGATCTGTCATTGTAATCGCCGGCTTGTACATTCTTCTATGGGGTAAGAAAAAAGAGATGCAGAAATGTGCGACAAAACTAGTCCAGGAATCTGAAGCAATCAAGGAGCAGGAATCACATTTACCCGCCATCACAGTCTCCGTTGATTCGCGGCGTCCTTGAAGCCGAACTGCATATGCTTTCAAGTTCACAAGCGTTCATTTTTTTCTTCTCCCAAATGATTGTTATGGTCTTCTAGCAGGATTCTAAAGAAAAGTCAGCTGGCATAACCGGAATAAAAGTAGATTAAACTTTTCAACTCTTTATCTGATGATTGCAAAATTTCCTCCATGGTTCTTTGTGAGACTTGTGGTAATGAAATATGTTAGACATAGTTGAAGAACTTACCGGTTTTATAGCTGAGATCTTTACCATTTGATGTTGTTGTTTCTGGTGTGGAAAATTGACAAATTAGATGATGAGGTGTCATCATCATAATCGCGTACTTAAAATGATCAAAATTATGAGTAGTTCTTGTTAAGGTGAGAAAAACGTAGCAACTTTGATACTACCTTAAAATATTCGATATATATATTCTAAGAACTCAATCTCAAATCAAATATGTAACATTGTGTTTGTTTTACAGTAAACTTTCAAAATCTATGTATCTTTGAACTTAGCTATATCACAAATTATTTTAATTTAAGTTCGGATGAGAGACTTTAAGGCATCGAGAAATTTTAAACTAGATTGTTAAAAATTCCCTACTAAAACACTATATTTGTAATTTTCGTGGTACACTCCTAACAAATTTAGCCTATTACGGCGTGAAACTTTTAACACACCATTTAAAAGTCTGCTTTGCAGGAATCTAGCTTCTAGCATTTGAAATTGCTTGATGATAACAAAGAGTATCATGCATGGTCATTTGAGGCACCACGAAAGAACATTATTTAGCTTCTTGCATGTATGGAGTCATTTCTATCATCTTGCAAACATCATAACTTTTTCATTTCTTTACAAAAATGCTACTTTTACTATATATTTGTACCATCTCTCTAGAGATAAGACCCACATGTATTGGTTACTTCTATTAGAAAAATGGTATAATAATGTGGTAAGTATAGCATTACTTATTTCTTTATCATCTAAAGGCCATGTCTGAAGTCCTCCATATGAAACAAGTAAGTTGATAGTTAATTATGATGATATGTTACTAAAATAGTATCAAAATCAAATAATTTTTTCTAGAAATGATTTTAAGATGATGATTATAAAGATATTTAACGGTTTTGTTACTATTTTTGCACAGTGAAATGATGACATGTGATCATGCATGGAAAAATGATATCTTATTTGTAAGAAAACAAATATTATTCACTTCCAAAATAGGCTTTTGAGGTGACAATTATGAACAAAATTTAGGAATGATGGACGGCCACTCTCTCATTACGTGCTTTAATATGAGTAGATGATATATAATATTTTATAACACTACGTAGAGATGTGACAGTTTTACCAAAAATATTTCTCAACAACTGCATAATGATAAGAAACGAGCGTTGTGCCAACTACACAAATAAATACCACAAAGAAAATTAAAACTCATCATGATTTTTGGATTCTTTAGTCCAAAGATAAAGTCCAGAGAATACAGACATAAATTCGGAAGTGAAAGTAATTGATCATTACTTAACAAACCAGAAAGCCATACAAAGGCTTCTTATTGATTAGTAATTAATTAAGCCACTCTATAAAAAAACAAAGAAACATAATAAGCTCATCAGTCCGTATCATGATGCTGGTCGCTATGGAAGCTCTCCCTCTCCTTCTCCTTCTCCTTCTCCTTCTCCTTCTTCTTCTCCTTCCACCCCCGCTTCTCCGGCTTCCCACAATGCCCGCCGTGCGGCTCCACAACATCTGTGATGTCCATGCGAACGCCGGGGTCATTCGTGGTGTAGTTGCCGCCCATCATGAGGGAGTTGTTCACGGCCTGGAAGTTGCTGTTCACATAAGTGCTCAGCCCATCAGCCTCTTCCAAAGCCGGACCGCCACCATGAAGCCCTGCAAGTTTGTTAACGTTCTCATGATCTAGCTCACCCCTCAATGTAGCTCCGGTGTTGGATCCTGCAAGGGTGATGATCCTGACGCCATCTTCGTCCTCGTCCTCGTGGTGGATGGAGCCAGACTTGTGGATGTCCGTGACTCGGTTGGTGATGGCGGAGACCATGTCTCCGATTTCTTTGTCCAGTTGCTTGTCGTTCCTGCTGCCTCCGTGATCGGTTGAGGAGTGGCTGCTGGGTTTAACTGACTCGTTTGTCATTGTTGCTGGGTTTGTAAGCTGGATTTGTAGGTGAGGTTTTGCCGTTAGGGGTGAGGATTGAGGTGGATATATAGAGAGGAGTACTTGTGATTTGGGTTGGAAATTTGGAATAAAGGAATGGCTTACTTTGCAATGCAAGGATATTAATCATTTCATACTACAACAACAATAGGAAAGGGAGGGGATTACTTGACATTTGGTTCATTCTACTCCTAGACTTTATGCTTTTGTGATTCTTACTGATCACACTCTAGATTTGTGAAGTTTAAAACGGAAAGAAATTGAAAACAACATACAGTTACAAATAATATGAAATGATCGACAAATGTCAAATCCTAGAACATATAAAATTTAAAGGAATAAAATTTCTTGAACTTTATTGGTAATATATGATACGATAAAAGGCAACTAAAAAGTTGTTTAACTTTTATGTAAAACTGTTGCGACAGCATAAAATAATCAAAATACGTATGGAAGTGTATGTAAAACTGTTGTGACAGCATAAAATGATCAAAATACGTATGGAAGTGTATGTAAAATGATCAAAGTACGTATAGAAGTGTTGATAAAAAAAAAGTAGTGATTAATAACATAAAACAGCTAATAATTAGTTAACTATCTACATATTAATGTTAAGCAAGTCGGTACTACTTTAATCCTAAAGCTCTGCTCTATTTTTTTTTTTTAAACAAACGATATTGGTAGTGTGTTAAATTGTTAGCTGTTAGGAGAATGAAGGATTGGTGGAGATCGAACTCATAGTAAAGTGCATATATATACATGATTGTTTTTCGCCACTAAGGTATTATGTCATCTACTCCAAAGCTCTCTCCTCTTCAAACCCTCATTTCTTCGTTGCCTACGCTCTTTATTTCGATCATCCTTGTTGCCGCTTCTTTGTCTGTAATTTATGACTTCTGCGATTAGAGCTGCATCATCATCGAAGCTCCTTTACACTTATTACCGCCATCATCACCCTCACTTTCTCTCTCTACCCACCTCTCTCTCTCTCTCTCTAAACCCAACCCAAAACCCACGATCACTAAAACCCTATTCCCCAAACCAAACAGCCCACCCCTCATTTCCTCTACCTTCCTCGCCGCCGCCATGAACACCTAAAATTTAAGGGAATCTTATCTCCAACCTATTCTTCTCATCTGGTCATCTGATTCGTGTTGAATTATAAGCAGTGAGTTGATTAGTATTAGTGAATAAGCCATGTGTTTAATTGTGTATTCACTTGTGCTTAAGATTGCCAAGTGTAAGGGTCAAATATGAAAGGCCATGAGTGTCATGTGTAATGATCCTAATTATTAGTTAGATGAGTGGCTGATATCAGTTTCTAGAGAGAGAATGATCCAACTAAGAGTTTCGAACTGTATTATTCTCTTTTACACGACGTGTGTAGGAGTGAGAGAAGCAATCAATGAGAAGAATATTTTCTCAGTGATTTGCACAGAGAAATAAGCAACCATTTCCTCTCTCTCTAATGCATTCATCTCTCTTATATTATTCTTCTTCCAAAATATCAATTTACCGAGCTATATTTCAATTTATACTAACATGGTAGCAGAGCCAGGTTGGGATTGGAAGTCAAATACTGAGAGTCATTTTTCTGTATCATATCTAGAAGATCAAGATGAAGTTGTGCATAGGGTGAATGAGATTGAAGAAATACCAGTATCTAGTTGTGTTTCACATTCAAGGGAATCAATTAGCAACAGTTAAAGCATCACTGATGTCACTCAGCCTTATGATCACACACATTTGAAAAGGAGAAATTTGGATGATGTTCTTGTTCAGTGTAATCTATGCATTCTAGAACCAAAAAAGTATGAGGAAGCTGCACAAGACAAGTCTTGGTTGAAAGCAATGAAAGATGAATTATCCATGATTGAGAAGAATGCCACATGGAAGCTTAAGAATGCCACATGGAAGCTTGTTGACAGACCTGTGGACAAACCTGTTATGGGAGTGAAGTGGGTGTTCAAAACCAAGCTAAACTTGAATGGTACAGTTCAAAAAAACAAAGCAAGATTGGTTGCAAAGGGTTATGCTCAGAAACCAGGGCTGGATTACAATGAAACTTATGCACCAGTAGTTAGATTGGACACAATCAGGACACTCATAGCATTGGCTGCACAGAGGAGTTGGAAATTATTTCAAACTTGATGTGAAATCTACATTTCTAAATGGAGTATTGCAGGAGAAAGTCTATGTAGATCAACTATAGGGTTTTGCAGTGAAAGGGAAAAAAGACAAGATTTACAGATCACACAAGGCTCTTTATGGTTTAAAATAGGCACCTAGAGCCTAGTATGGAGAAATTGATACCTATTTTGCTCAATGTGATTTTGAGAAGAGTCAAAGTGAGTCAACCTTGTACATTAAGACAAGGGGAGAAAATGACATTGATTGTATCCATTTATGTGAATGACATTGTTTACACAGGAAGCAAAGCTAAGATGTTACAAGAGTTTAACGAAGACATGATGATGAAGTATGAGATGATAGACTTGGGTCTTCTACACCATTTTCTAGGAATGGGGGTCATTCAAACTAACACATGCATTTTCATTCATCAGAAGAAGTATGCCTCTTCTTTGTTGAATAAGTTTGGCTTAAATGAGTCCAAATCAGTGACTACACCTCTTGTTGCAACTGAAAAATTGAGTAAGGATGATGGAAGTGGATTTGCAAATGAAGAGCAATATAGAAGTGTTGTGGGAAGCTTGTTGTATCTCACTGCTACTAGACCTGATATCATTTATGCATCTAGTTTACTTGCTAGATTCGTGCATCCCACCAACAATCATTATGGAATTGCTAAGAGAGTACTTAGATACATAAAGGGAACACTGGATTATGGTTTGAAGTATGTGAAAGGAAATAATGCAGTCTTAATTGGATTTTATGACAGTGATCGATGGGGGGATAAATTGAAGACAGTAATAGTACCTCATGCTATGCCTTTTCTTTTGGAAATGGGGTGTTCTCATGGGCATCAAAAGCTATAGCTCAAGCAATCTGGTTAAGATTTGTACTGGAAAATTTTGGAGAACTTCAAATTGAAGCAACTCCATTGTAGTGTGGCAACACATTTGCAATTGCCATCACTAAGAACCTAGTATTTCACCAAAAGACAAAGCATATTGATAGAACGTATCACTTCGTCAAGGATGCGTTGCAGGATGGCATAAACAATTGAACAATTGGCAGGCATCTTCACTAAGGCTTTGACCAAGGATCGGTTCAACTACCTCAAAGACATGCTTGGAGTGAAATCTACTCAAAGCTTAAAGGGGAGTGTTGAATTATAAGCAGTGAGCTGATTAGTATTAGTGAATAAGCCATGTGTTTAATTGTGTAGTCACTAGTGCTTAAGATTGCCAAGTGTAAGGCTCAAATATGTAAGGCCATGAGTGCCATATGTAATGATCCTAGTTATTAGCTAGATGAGTGGTTGAGATCAATTTCTAAAGAGAGAGTGATCCAGCTAAGAGTTTCTAACGACATTATTCTTTTTTACATGACTTGTGTGGGAGTGAGAGAAACAATTAATGAGAATAATATTTTCTTAGTGATTTGCAGAAAGAAAGAAGCAACCATTTCCTCTCTCTTGTGCATTCATCTCTCTTCGATCCTTCTTTTTCCAAAATATCAATTTACTGAGCTATATTTCAATTTACACTAACAATTCGTTTAACGCCCTCATGTTTGATGAACATAAAGGGTCGATAGAGAGAGAATGGTAGAATTGCCATATAGAAATTTCCATTAAGACATTGTTCACTCATATTTTGTGAAAAAAAAGCTAGCTTTTCATAGCAGCTTTGAACTGCTCTTGCTTTTCTGCTTTGAATGACTCTGATTTGAAACAAAACAAGTTTTGTTGTGGTTACCAAACATAGAGCCCCGCAATTTGTAGCACAACACTAAACAAGAGATGGTGCAAATAGAAAACAACTAGTCAACTGTAGCACATAAGCAATCTGGTGCAATTATGCTACTCACTAAATGTTGGAATAGATCACAATCACAAATATGGGTTGTAATTATCACTATAGCTAAGTTATGGGTTAAAGTGATGACTACAACCTTCCAACTTGTCATCTCATTTCTTATTCAACCATACTTCTCATTTGTCAATGTTTTTTCCCTAAAATCTGGGATTTCCTTACTTGTATATTGTTTTTTTAGTCCTTATTTTTGTCCAGTTGTTAGGGCAAAAATCATGGGATTGTGTAGTGGCTGAAACCCACTGTTTTGTAGTCAATTTCTTTGGCTCTTTAAAGAGCTTAGATGTCTTCTTGTAAAAGTTTATGATCAATATACAAACCTTGAAATTCAATATGGTATCGGAGCAATGACCATAGTGACTTGTCTCTGCATATCTTCAACAACCTCTTTGTTCTTCCATAGCTGTTTCAAATGGCTGAGGACAACCCTCTCAGTCCTGATGTTGCAAACTCTAGTGTTTCACCCACTTCAAATTTTACTAAAGTATAAGTTAATCCAAATCAAAGACTCAGTTCAGTTTTGCTGAATGAGTTCAACTATCTTCCATGGTCACGAGCAGTTTCACTTACTCTTAGTGGAAGATCAAAGCTTGGTTACGTGAATGGAAAAATTCAGGCATCTGAAATCTCATCATTTCTATACGAGACATGAGGGTCTCTGAAAGACTCGGTCCCCTCCCATGTCCCAGGTCGGCTACTAATTTAGGGAAGGGGCAACAAGTCTTAGAAAAACACGAAGGTATAGGGGACTCAGAGATGTTCCGACAGACATACCTTGAAAGTCAGTACGGCGAGTCCAGGGAAAAATCACATGCTCTTGATCAAACTTTCCTACTTCCAAGAGGAAATGGTGATTTACGAAAGAAAGCTCCAGTGGTACATGACTCCACTCAGGACCCTTTTGTCCTACAACTCTTTAAGGAAGTAAACAAGTTGAAGGCCGAACGACAAGCTGAGATACCTGATTGGAACCAACCTAGGCCTGGCCTCTCTTACAAGGAGGATCCTCGACACCCCCTTCCAAGCAAAGACAAAGCAGAAGCTTGGCTTGCAACTCTATACTGGAAATAATGACTTGGTTGAACACTTTAACCTCTTTGAGTCCACCCTGGCATACCAGATGCACACCGACGAAGAGAAATGTCTTATCTTCCCCTCCACCCTCTCTAACAGAGCTCTAAACTGGTATTGCCGTCTTCCACCTGAGACGGTAGACTCATTTGAGGAATTAAGGAAACTGTTTGTTTCTCAACACATTTTCCAAACCGATCACTTGCACTCTGTGAATGACTTGTACACTATTCGCCAGAAGCCAGACGAGTCATTACGTATGTATGATGGCCGTTTCAGCCATGAGTATTCCCGTTGTGCTGAGGCAGATGACAAGACTGCCCTCAAAGCCTTCACGACAGGCCTACGTGATTGTTTCTTCAAGTACATGATCAATGCCAACACTTGGAAGACTTACTCTGAGGTGATGACACAAGCGTACAACCATGCCTCCGCCGAAGCAAGGACATATCAAGGAAACCCCCCACAGCCACCCCCTATCAGTTAGTAGGGAGTGGAAGCCAGATCCAACCAAATGAGAAGACCTCGACCTTCCAAACGGTAGCGGTACCTCCCCCTGCCTTACTTAATACTTCGTCAAGTCAACAGACATAGCAACCTCAGGGCAAAAGGAAAGATTTCCATCCTCACCAGTCTCATTTTAGTAAAAGGAGTAAGGGACACTATCGCGATAACCAAGGGTATCGCCACGATAATGCCCGCCCCCAGGTAGTCAACACAGTGGGCCAAACACGTGTCAGGACAGGCCCTACCCCGAGGTATGAGACATATATACCTTTGAACACCACTTGCGTGGCCATTTACCCCAGCATAGCATACCTGATATCGAAGCCAATGTCGAGGCAGTCGAGTTACAAGCCCACGAAGAACACGGGCACGTTTTGTTGCTACCACGAGCATAACGACCATGACGGCGAGAAGTGTATCACTATTCGTGATCATATTGAAGCTTTGGCGCGTGAAGGAAAAATTGATCGATTCCTTCATCACCATTCAAGGGATAACCGTAACCAACGCGAAGTAAATGTGATATATTCCAAAAGCGGCGGCACACCCATATCTGAATCTTCCAATAGGGCCATGAAAAACAGCAAACAAGCTTTAAGGTTTAGCCACCAAGTGTTTCACGTGGAAGACATCAGGGGAGGCAAGTATCAAAAGCCTAACTGGGATCCAATATGTTTCTACCCTGAGGAAGAAAGAGGTATCATCTACCCTCAAAACGACCCACTGATCGTGGAGGCTCACATAGCCAACTTTGAAGTACGACGAATCCTGGTAGACACGGGGGCTTCAGTCAATATCATGTTTGCTGAAGCTTTCAGGGCACTTAATGTAGTTGAACACTTGCTCGATCGCTCGATTTCTCCTATGATAAGCTTCTCTTGTGATATCGTGCAACTTATAGGGATCATACACTTACATTTCACCATTGGTACATGCCCTTACACAGCTACCATTACCACTAACTTCCTGGCAGTTGATTGCCCAACGGTATACAATGTCATCTTTGGACGCACAGGCATCAATGATCTCAAGGATATGGTATCCACACATTTGTCGTTGATGAAATTTCCAACCCCTTTTGGCAATGGTTACATCAAAGGAGATCAACTTAGTGCACGATCATGTTACAACATTTCGGTCAAGCAATAACACCTGCATGTGCCCAAGGAAACCTTTTCTATACATGACCAAGTTATAAAGTCCAGCCCGGACGAAGCCAACTTGGATCTTCATGGTGGCAACAGAAAACCCGACGATCCTCGAGATGACTCTTTCACCCAGCAAACACAACCCGTTAAAGAGCTGGAGAAGGTTTCTATATCAAAAGATTATCCAGATCGCATGGTGAAGATTGGCACCACCTTATCACCACGCATTCGGTTGGCATTGATCTTTTTTTTTTCAAGAGAACACTGAGGTCTTCGCTTGGTCATACGAGGACATGCCAGGCATCTCTCTCGATATCATATGTCATTGCTTGAGTATTGACCCTAAAACCAAGCCGGTGAGACAGAAGGGAATATCTTATGACGCTGAACGATACAAAGCAATGAAGGCAGAAGTTGAAAAACTCAAAGGCATAGGCTTCGTCCGCGAAGTCAATTACCCAACATGGGTAGCAAATGTGGTCTACTACTCTAACCTAAACAAAGGATGCCCGAATGATAGTTTTCCTCTTCAAAAGGTCTTGTGGAGAATGTGTGTCTACTACACTAACCTAAACAAAGGATGCCCGAATGATAGCTTTCCTCTTCCTCTCATTGACAGACTTATAGACTTTACGGTAGGGTGTGAACTCCTGAGCTTCATGGATGCTTACCCAGGATACAATCAAATCCTTATGAACCTTCTAGACCAAGAACACACAGCTTTCACTACTAACAAGGGACTATATTGCTATAAAGTCATGCCCTTCAGCCTAAAGAATGCAGGAGTGACTTATCAGAGACTAGTCAATTCAATGTTCACCGAACAGATTGGGAAGAGTATGGAAGTTTACGTTGATGATATACTAGTCAAGAGCAAACATGCTGACCAACACATTGCTAACCTATCTGAAACTTTCACCATTCTGAAGAGGTATCGAATGAGGTTGAATCCCAACAAATGTGCATTCGGCGTAGGCTCTGGCAAATTCTTAGGCTTCATGATAAGCCAACGAGGCATTGAGGCTAATCCTGAGAAGATAAAAGCAATCCTTGACATGAAGGAACTGGTAACTTCAAAAGACATCCAGAACCTTACTGGCAAGGTGGCAGACATATGTGTTCATTTCTTTAAAGCACTTAAGGGAAGTAAGAAGTACATTACATGGACTGATGAATATGCCGATGCATTCAAGAACCTCAAAGACTACATGAGTAAAGCCCATCTGCTTTCCAAACCTGAGGTTGGTGACACTCTTATTATCTATCTGTCGGTATCGGCTTCAGCAGTAAGTTTCGTTCTCATTCGAAATGATGGTAATGTCGAACGACTTGTCTACTATGCTAGCAAGGCCTTAAAAGATGCAGAGACACGATACTCCAACATTGAGAAATTGGCTCAAGCATTGGTTATGTCTGCTAAAAAACTTTGCCCTTACTTCCAAGCACACTCTATCATCATGCTTACCAATCATCATCTTCGACAGATACTCCAAAGTCCTGACACTTCGGGGCGAATGATAAAATGGGCGATAACATTGGGTGAGTTTGACATCTCCTACCAACCAAAGCCAGCTGAGAAGGACCAAACAGTGGCAGACTTCATCGCCGACTTCACATATCCTGTTGACATTGTTTCTACGCTTAAATAAGTGGTATCATTACCCTTGGAAGCTCAGAAAATAGAACCAACAGCCCCGGCGTGGAGTCTATATGTTGATGGCTCGTCCAACCAACATGGTTGTGGAGCAGGACTAGTCCTTACGACCCCTGACAAAGTGGCGATGGAGTATGCTTTTCGTTTCAAATTCAAGGCGTCGAACAATGAGGCCAAATATGAAGCCCTCCTAGCAAGCTTACGTTTGGCCAAACAACTTGGGGTTAAACGAATTGATATCTTCAGTGACTCCCAATTGGTGGTTAACCAGGTCACCAATAACTTTGACGCTAAGGATAGCTCTATGACAACATATCTCGCACAAACACAATTGTTGCTCAAGCACTTCCACTACCAGATTACCCAAATTCCTCGAGTGGCAAACAGTCATGCAGATGCTTTGGCTCGCCTCGCCTCAGTGGTGGAAGACAAGATTGGGAGAAAAATTCAGGTCGAATTGTTGGCAGCACGAAGCACCATGGCTACGGAAGTATGCAACTTACAATAGGGGGATAGTTGGATTACCCCGATTTATAGATTCCTTGCTCATGGCACCCTTCCAAATGACAAAGTCCAAGCTAAGCAGATTCGATACAAGGCTACCCGTTACTTGAGCATTAATTACCAACTCTACAAGCGGGGTTTTAACCTACCTTACCTAAGATGACTTACGCCCGCAGAGGCGGAAATTATCCTTCGGGAAATACATGAAGGAGTCTGCGGAGATCATGCTGGATCTCAATCCCTAGCACACAAGGCTTTTTTCCAAGGATATTATTGGCCAATACTCTACCAAGATGCTATCAGAATATCTCGCTCATGTGATAAGTGTCAACGCTACGCAAATATTCCTCATTCCCCTCCTGAGCCGTTCACTGCTATGATCAGCCTTTGGCCCTTCGCCCAATGGGGACTTGATTTGATCGGCCCAATGCCTGCAAGGAAGGGTAAGGTCCGCTATGCAATCGTTGCAGTTGACTACTTCACAAAGTGAGCTAAAGTAGAACCCTTGGTAACCATTACTGAGGCAAAAATAGAAGACTTCGTATGGAAGAACATCCTTTGTAGATTTTGCATTCCCAATGCGATAGTCACTGACAACGGGCAACAGTTTGACAACAATAAGTTCAGGATGTTCTGCTCTAAGTTTAACATCAACTTATGTTTTGCCTCCCCAGCTCATCCCCAGTCCAATGGACAAGTCGAAGCCATCAACAAAATAATCAAGCGAACTTTGAAAACCAGCTTGGACAAGACTAAAGGTTGTTGGCCAGAATTTGTACCCCAAGTTCTTTGGTTATACCGCACTTCGTATCGGACATCAACAAGAGAAACTCCATTCTCACTTGCCTTTGGTACAGAGGCAGTTGTCCCAGTTGAGCTTGAGCAAGCAACGTTTCGAGTCCAGAACTATGTGCAAAGCGAAAATGACAAACAACTTACCCTTAACTTAGATCTAGTCAAGGAACACAGAAACCATGCTCACTTGAGGAATGTCGCCTACAAGTAGCGCATCTCCAATTACTATGACTCAAGGGTCAAACCTCGTTCTTTCAAAGTGGGGGATTGGGTATTGAAGAAAAGATTACTCTACGACAGTGTCCCAAGTGAAGGAACACTTAGTCTAAACTGGGATGGACCGTTTGAAGTTGTTAGCTTCAGTCGCCCTAGCTTCTACAAGCTTAGAAGCTTCGATGGCAAGACCCTTGGCCATCCATGGAACGCTGATCACTTGAAGTACTATTATAAGTAAACTCACATTATACAAGTGTTAATCTTCAGCCGTTCGGCATCCTATGTAACGAAGACTATTTGGCATGAATTCAATAAATAGGTGATTTATACAACTCGGTCCTAATCTTCTTACGTTCCTAGCAATGAAACACTCGGGTTCAAAGCTTCAACATAAAACACATTCATACAAATAAACGAACAGCTTCACAGTATATTCGTTCAATCATACATTCCAACACATTCATACATAAGCCAACTATGCTTCGAAAGGGTTCAACATACTTTGTGTCATTTGACACTTGCTACAATGTGCCTCGACACCTTGTCCTTATTCTCACTAACCAGGTGATGAAATGTGAAGAAGGAACTCATCTTCATGCCACCAACCAAGTGATGAAATGTACAACCCGTACTCTCTTTCATGCCACCAACCAGGAGATGAAATGTACAACCCGTACTCTCCTTTATGCCACCAACCAGGTGATGAAATGTACAACCCGTACTTTAATATCATTTGGCAACTTGCCACTCATGCCACCAACCAAGTGAAGAAGGAACTCATCTTCATGCCACCAACCAGGTGATGAAATGTACAACCCGTACTCTA
The DNA here is from genome assembly GCF_042453785.1 of Malus domestica. NCBI lineage: Eukaryota > Viridiplantae > Streptophyta > Magnoliopsida > Rosales > Rosaceae > Malus > Malus domestica. The sequence continues at coordinate 22,698,480 of NC_091674.1, read as the reverse complement.
ATATCATTTGGCAACTTGCCATTCATGCCACCAACCAGGTGAAGAAGGAACTCATCTTCATGCCACCAACCAGGTGATGAAATGTGATGAAAGGTGATGAAGGAACTCACCTTCGTACCACCAACCAAGTGATGAAAGCAACTCACTATTCATTCCACCTACCAGAAGATGAGTGGTACAACTTGTACATGTGAACTCCTAACATTCACAAATAATAAAAAACCCTCAAGCTTGACAACTCAACTAGGGGAGCATTTATGCCCAACAAAAGTTATAGTCACCAACAAAGTCTTATTGCAAGCCAACAACAACTTCAGTGCATAGGATACAAAGATCAAGGTATTCAGCCCTCTTGCATCTGCTTCAGACATTTCTCCTCTGTAACAATGCAAACACTACAACTCGTAGAAAGCTTCACAAACTATTGATCAAGACAATGTGAAGCAAAATCAATTTATGGTGCCAACAAGAGCTTCATCAAAGAAGTTCAACCACAATTCTCAAAAGCTTCACACTATTTTTCAAGACAGTTTGAAGCAAAACCAATTTATGGTGCCAACAAGAGCTTCATCAAAAGAGTTCAACCACAATTCTCAAAAGCTTCACACACTCTTGATCAAGACAGTGTGAAGCAAAACCAATTTATGATGCCAACAAGAGCTTCATCAAAGGAGTTCAACCACAATTCTCAAAAGCTTCACACATTATTGATCAAGACAGTGTGAAGCAAAACCAATTTATGGTGCCAACAAGAGCTTCATCAATGGAAGGCAACCACAATTCTCAAAAGCTTGACACACGCTTGATCAAGACAGTGTGAAGCAAAACCAATTTATGGTGCCAACAAGAGCTTCATCAATGGAGGGCAACACAATTCTCAAAAGCTTCACACACTCTTGATCAAGACAGTGTAAAGCAAAACCAATTTATGGTGCCAACAAGAGCTTCATCAATGGAGGGCAACCACAATTCTCAAAAGCTTCACACACTCTTGATCAAGACAGTGTGAAACAAAACCAATTTATGGTGCCAACAAGAGCTTCATCAAAATAGTTCAACCATAGTTCTCAAAAGCTTCACACACTCTTGATCAAGACAGTGTGAATTAAAACCAATTTATGGTACCAATAAGAGCTTCATCAATGGAGGGCAACCACAATTCTCAAAAGCTTCACACACTCTTGATCAAGACAGTGTGAAGCAAAACCAATTTATGGTCCCAACAAGAGCTTAATCAATGGAGGGCAACCACAATTCTCAAAAGCTTCACACACTTTTGATCAAGACAGTGTGAAGCAAAACCAATTTATGGTGCCAAGAAGAGCTTCATCAAAGGAGTTCAACCACAATCCTCAAAAGCTTCACACACTCTTGATCAAGACAGTGTAAAGCAAAACCAATTTATAGTGCCAACAAAAGCTTCATCAATGAAGGGCAACTACAACTCGTATAAAGCTTCACACACTCTTAATCAAGAAGGTTCGAAGCAAATTCAATTTATATGGTTCATCCAAACCTTCGACTATTACAAGGTGTGGCTTGCATCACAATCTTTTGCTCAACAGTGTGGAAGCAAAATTTGTATATGTTGTCTCTCCCACATTTTCAAATTTCTAGTTTCCCAAAAAAAAAAAGGGAAATTCAACAAAACTTCATCAATGGAGGATAACTACAAATTATTAAAAGCTTTACACTATCTTAATCAAGATAGTGTGAAGCAAAATCAATTCGTGGTACCCAACAAAGCTTCACCAATAAAAGCTTCACCCACCACAAAAGCTTCACCTACAAAGCTTCAACACAAAAGCTTCACCTACAAAAGCTTCACACTATCTTGATAGCAAAATCAATTCATAGTACCTAACAAAGCTTCAACCTCAAAGCTTCAACACCAAAGCTTCATCGACAAAGCTTAAATATATATATATATATATATATATATATATATATATTTGGAAATTCGAAAATTCAAAAATTCGGAAATTAGAAATTTTGAAAATTCGAAAATTCAAAGAAAAAAATAATCGAAAAAACAATTAGAAAAAAAAAATTGCCTAGGCCTCATTTTCTTTGGGCCTAACAACTTTCATAACATATATATATATATATGAATGAGGAGTTTTGGGCTACCTCTTACAAAGGAAATGCCTCATTCGTCAACTCCCTCGACCGGAGACTTGGGGGACTCCTACCATATGCTACTGCACCTTGATACTCGGAAGTCTCACGACCACTCAGTGACTTGGATTTTTCAAGTCTCTAACCGAAAAGTTTTCCTCACTCGGGAAATTAAGGGAGCACTACCTCAACATACATGCTTCACTCTCAAAGCTGCAACATACAAGCTTCCACAAAAGAAAAAATTCAAAGAACTTAGTGAAGAAGGTCTTGGTGTATTTAACAATACGTTGAAATGAAACAAAGCTTGTTTACTGATATCTCTGATAAGTGACAAATATGTACATATACATGAATCAAAATAAACAAATAAGAGGGAGCCTTCACAAAGGTTGCTCAGGAGAAGTCTCAGCAGTCGGCAGAGCCCCAGAAAGAGGAGGCACCGAAGGGTGATTATTCAGAGCCTCAGTACTAGGCAGAACCCCAGAAGAAGGAGGCACCGAAGGTTGATCATTTGGAGCTTCATTACGCTGTACAGCCCAAGAAGACGAAGGCAATAAATGTCTTTGGAACAAACCCACAAACCTTTGATGATCAAGTAAAATCTAACCATTAGATTCCTGCAGCTGGTCGAGCTTCATCTTCATGTTTGTAGCATAGTCATGTGCGAGCCTGTGCAACTGTTTATTCTCATGCTTGAGTCATCTGATCTCATGTTTGAGACTTATCACTTCAGCCGCCAATGATTCAACTTGGCGGGTTCGAGCAAATAGGCATTGAGCCAAATTAGACACATAACCTGCACACTGAACACTGAGAGCCAGAGAATCCTTAACAATCAACTCATCAGATCATTTGGAAAGTAATCCGTTATCTTTGGGAGTGAGAAGGTTCCTGGTCACCACCGCAACAGTCATATCATTCTTCATCACAGAGTCCCCAACGGTAAAAGGACTAGTAGGGGATAAGAAGGATGGGCGCCATATGTTGTCTTGAGAAGGCATGGATGCCTCTTCACCAAAGTTCAAATCAAAACGACAATCGAATGGGCCAGACATTCTCAGAAACGATGAAGGAGAAATGAGGTGCAATAAATCTCTAAAGTACAAAAATAAGGGGAAAATTCCTGCAAGCAATAACTCTTTGAACGTACTTCTTGCACACAATTGGTGCTCCTATAAAAGAAAGGGCAACAAGGCCGTTGGTTCAAAAATCAAAGATGCACCACTCTCTGGATTTCGAGAAGCAGATTTTCCTGAGTAAAATATGTCGACAATCCCCACACGCAACATCATCTCCTCGGGTACCACAGATAACTTTGCCAAAGATCTCTGACAAAGTTTAGACACATAAATTTTGAAGGTCCAGCTACCCTACCATTACCCATAAGGGTAAAGGAACAGCACCACTGCTTGATAACTGGAAAGTCCCTGTGTGTCAACCTCTGTGCTCCGTGGCAAGGCAGACTGGCAAAAATGCCTAACCTTTACTCACATCGAGAAAACACTCCCAACAAGATTACTTGCTAAAAAATTGAAGAGGCACCTCTCCCCGAATCTCGAGAGCTAAACTCCCAACAAGATTGCTTTCTCAAAAATTGAAGAGGCACCGCTATTTGACTCTCGAAAGTCAGACTCACAACAGGATTACTTTTTCAAAAATCGAAGAGGCATCGCTCTCCGAATCTCGAGTGCCAGACTCCCAACATGATCGCTTTCTTAAAAATTGAAAAGGCACCGCTCTCCGAATCTCAAAAGCTAGACTCCTAACAGGATTGCTTTCTCAAAAATTGAAGATGCACCATTCTCCGAATCTCGAAAGCTAGGTTCCCGACAAGATTGCTTGTTCGAAAATCGAAGAGGCACCGCTCTCTGATTTTCGAGAGCTAGATTTCCTTGGATAAAGCTTATCTGCAATCTTCACACACAACATCAGCTTTCCAGATACCATAGACCACTTTTTCAAAGTACTCTGACAAATTTAAAACACGTGAATCTTGCAACTCCCACTACATTGCTATGACCGAGAAGGGTAAAGGAACAGCGTTACTACTCGCTGTTAGGAGAATTCCTATATATGTCGACCTTCATCCTCCACAGCCAGGCAAACCTGCAAATAAAAAAAAATGATGAACTTTTCTTCACATCCGAGAGGGCACTCTCAGCAGAATCTCTTGAAATACTCAGCTTTTTTCCCCCCAATAATACCTCTGCAAACAAGCCACACCAAAGCCAGAGTATCTCATATCATCAGGGTCAAAAGCAAGAGTATCCCATATCATGCTTTTTCCCTATCTTTTCCTTTGGCTTTGTTCTTACCTACAAGACAAGGAGAAAGAAAGCAATCAGTCAGCACTTGGAATCAAGCTTCTAGTCAAGAACTGACTACTTGGAACTCATTGCCCTGGCATTGCTCTCGAGTACTCATCTTCAACATCTTATGCTTCCAGAAAAGATACCACATCTGCCTGAGGAACAGATATGGCAAGTAAGAAAGATACAAGGAAACATGTAGAGACAAACGCAACAGAACACGTGCCAATTCATCTATTACTTTGTTAACAGCAAAAGTATCCCATATCATTAAGGTTGAACACACTCTTGATTTGATGGACTTGTTTTAACCCTTAAATTCTTGAGTCGACCTTATACTTTGGAGGAAACCAGAAAACCCTCAAGCCTAGTTCAAGAATAAGCATGTGGAAAGTTACTTCTTCAAAAGAAAAACTATCTCATATCATCTCTTCTCCTTTTTCTTCTCTTTATCCTTCCTGCTGCCAGCAAGATAAGGAGAATGAGAGCAATCAGCCGGAACTCAAAATCAAACTTCTGATTTGTGACTGATTGCTAGGAGCTTTGATTGCTTACCTTGTATGTCACCTCTTTCGACGGATCTCCTAGCTCGACGACTTGGATGACTTCTACTACATGGTTTGTATCGTGCTTAACCAAGCCTGAAACTACAAGTAAGCTTCAAGTGAAATTGATACATTACATTGTGCATCTCTACCGGTTAAGGATACCACCTCTGGATGGAGGAAAAATACTTTCAGAGAAGATGCCACATCTACCTATGAGACAGATAAGGCAAGTGAAAACGATACCACACTTCAGTACTTAGAAGTTTCGTGATTACTCAGCAGCTTGGATCTTACAAGTCCCCAACCGAGAAGCTTCCCTCACTCGGGAACTTAGGGGAACACTGTTTGTACCATACTTGACCAACCCCGAAACTACTAAGCACTGGTCAACATTATACCGCCAAGGACCCACAAGAGTCTCCCTCAAACCAAGAGGCCAATCACAAGGCGACACATGTCAACATCAGAGGCCAATCATAACACGACACGTATTGACATTAGAGGCCAATCATAGCACGACACGTGTCAATGTCAGAATGAAACTAGAAACTCTCTTCTATAAATAGAGATCATTCTCTCACAATATTTCCTAATGTCATTTGTATTAAATCATTCACTAGTACTCACTAAAGGAGAGCTTGAACTTATGTACTTGTGTAAACCTTTCACAATTAATGAGAACTCCTCTACTCCGTGGACGTAGCAAATCTGGGTGAACCACGTACATCTTGTGTGAAGCTTCCATGTCTCTATCCATTTACATACTTATCCACACTAGTGACCGGAGCAATCTAGCGAAGGTCACAAACTTGACACTTTTTGTTGTACCAAAGTCCCCACTTACTTTGTGCATCAACAAAAATAAACTAGGAGCAGTATAAATTCCATGGTAATTAATATAAACCATATATACAAATAGCCGTGTACGCTCATCAAGAGTCATACTAAAACTCTTAACTCTTTAAGGATATGTTGCAACAATTTAGTTCGAACTAACAAATTAATTATTGAGTCAATATATATCAAAGTTATCTAGAATACGCATTGAGTACATATTTGGAGTCTATGCTCTTCAATTGAAATATTTGAATAAGAATTTCATGAATTCTCTATTCTTTATGAAATTTATTCGAGAGAGAGAAAAACTTAAAACCTCAAGTAGTATGCAGTTTTTACATTCTATGAGTCTCAAGTTTAAAATAACAATGTAATTATAGAAATGTGGTTGCTTTTATAATAGTAGACTATGTCTATACCAAGAAGTGTATGCCATACAATAATATTATTTCACTTTAATACTAACACCCAAGAATAAGTTTTTGGGTTTAAACTATAAGTTCACTTATTTTACGTTTTTCAATGGCTCTCAAAAATAGAATTTGCATCTTTCCAATTTGGCCTACCCTTTTACAATTTGTCGACATTTAATGGGAGAACATGATTGAATAGCCCTTGTTGATATGAGTAGCTACTATAATCAAAACTATCGATTATCATCAATTAGTGATCCAACAATTCTCATTCACATGCGTATGCTTTATTCATAAGTATTTCATTGCTTGGGTATAATGCCTCATCAATAGGGCTTGAACTTTATTAATCTTCACTTATTACGAGTTCACAGCTTGGTACCTATATATCTGTCATGTATTCATGCTTGCAACAAATTAACAAAAGTCACTTACGAGACGAGCGGATTTATCAACGCAGATTCACAACGTTCTTGAAACTGTCACTTCTCCCCCTAATGTCGGAATTATTGTCTCACCAAAGTGACAAATCTACAAAAATGCAGTAACTATGAGCAAAACTTAAAACAAATTGATTAGAATCCCAATTTTAATGGACAGAAAAACCATCTTTGTGTACACAATTACTTATTGGTTGGAAACTTAACCTCAAGCAAACTGATCATATGTAATTAATGATGCGTGTGATTAAAATGTATCTTCCAACATAAATAAGCAATGAATAAAATACTTAAAGCTTGAGGTATGCCATGAGAAGTGTTAACCCCAAGTGGCATGAAATAGCCTACCAAATTTGTGAATTTTGCTTATAATTGCGAGTAAGTAATATAATAACCATATTATAGGTACATCTAAGTCATTGGTCAAATAATCCACAATTAGATATTGATTAAGCTCACAAATACGATTTTAAATTCTCGATAAGAAAATGGGGATCCAAGGTCAATTTTGACTTGGATGGTATGAGGACCAATTTTTCATGTGAGCAAACCTTGTAAGGATGTGCACAATGCACTATGTTGAGGCGTCAAAATATGTTCATACCGATTTGTAAAAAAAAATCCTACACATCATTGTGAATCATGAATGGCCATGATAATCATGTCATTATACAGTTACTGAACTTCTTATTCATGACAAGCATACACTACTTCCATGATTGTGCGATAAAATTCACAAAAAAAGTAGGAGCTTCTGCTGAAAAAATTAATTCAACGATATATAATTTGATATAATAATAAATTTAATTAACGAATTCATAGTAACATAAGAAAAACTAAAATTGAAATAAACAAATTGAAAAAACACCATAAAAAATGCTGACAAGTAAATATATGAAGAGCCAAGCTTTTGGGAGATAACTCAATCATTAATTGCTTACTAAACTCAAAGTGGGAGATGAAACTCGACCACTTATAATTGGATCAAATTATTTTCCATTTGAATCATAGATAAGTGTCAAAAAGTTGGAGTATTTGGTAGTATGGACTATGAAACTCGACCACTTAATACAGGTTGGTGTGCCATCTTCATCATACGACAAATAAGACAGAGAGAAAAAGAAAGAAAAAGACTAGCTATCAAGTCCACTTTTGGTTTTTTAAATCATAATTTCCGAAGTAAGTTCACTGCAGGTGCATAGCATTGGCGATGGTTTCACACGCATACGCGTTGAAACTTGAAAGGTAGCAGTCGGAAACTTCCTGGGAAATATTTCTGCTAGCGCAAAGGTCGGTCGCCTAATTTATAAACACGTACGAGAAAGTCTTCTGACATAATCGCTCCCACCTCTTCGAATTTCTTGTCTTGATTCCGGACAGGTAGCTAGTGTCACGGGCCATATGTTAAAAACAAAGAAAATGCCCAAGACATCATATATCTAAGCCCATGAAGCCATGTCTTCATGGAAGCTTCTGGAACGTCCCGGAGAAATCAAGAACGTGGCGGAGCATTCAAGATAATCTAGGGCATTCCGGAACATTCCACACAAGTGTACATATTTAAGCCTCACCTAGAATAATCTAGATTAGGCAAGTTGTATCTAGAACTATGCTAGATATTTTTGGATGTAAGTAGGGGATTCTAGAACCCTCCATTGAGGAGGTGACTTAGGCCTATAAATAGGAGGTAAGGCCATTTGGCCAAACCATCCAAGAATTGTAAGCAATTGTAAAGTTCTCTTAAGTTTCAATACAAAGCTTCCTTTCTCCCATCTTCTAAGTGATCTTAGCATTCTCCAAGCTATCTTAGCTTTCTTTGTGATTCGATCCGGGGAAGCGAGGCTTCGAAGGCTTACTTAGCTTGTTCATCGAGGTATTCAAGTCTAAGTGCCGCACGGGCGGAAGGCTTAAAGAGTCATCCCGTGACAGCTGGTATCAGAGCCAAGCTCGTGAATCACTTGAAGGAAAGTAGGATATGGCAAGTGGAGAGATGGTGTCCGGAGTCTCCGACCTAAGGGAGCGTACTGCCGAGGTCCAAGACGTTGCCAAGAGCAAGCCAAAGTTAAAGGACTTGCAAGCATCGATGGAGACCATGGAAGAGCGACTCGAGAAGGTGGAACGAACCATACTCGAGTTCGATACTCGACTTGATGAGGACGTTGTCGACAAGGAGGAAATCCAAACCATGGTGGACAATGGTAAGGATGAACTGCGTGGCTTGGTGGAAGGGCTACGAGATGAGCTCCTTGGCGCTCTCAACACCATAGCAGACAAGATGCGGAGGGAAGTCCAGGTTCACCTTGACAACATAGAGGCAAGGTTTGTGGCACTTCAAGAAGAGATAAAGGACACAAGGGAACTTAAGGGAGATGTGGCGTTTTGTAAAGAAGCAGTCGTGAAGCAATTCGTGCAAGGGTCGAGGGAAATCAAGGCGTTGGACTCCAAGGTAATCGACTCCTTTAAACCCAAATCCTATAATGGGAAGAGGGAAGCAAAGGAGCTCGACACATTCGTGTGGAACGTGGAGCGATACTTCAAGTACCTAAAGCTTGAAGATGACGAGTCCAAAATCTCAACGGCAACCATGTTCTTAGCTGACAATGCCCTTATGTGGTGGCGCCGCCGAAGCATGGAGATTGAGCAAGGTACGTTCTCTCTCACCACTTGGGATAAATTTAAGAAAGATCTTATGTTGCACTTCTATCCCCAAAATGCCAAGTACGAAGCCAAGGAGAAACTAAGGTGGCTCAAGCAAACGGGGAGCGTCAAAGACTATGTCAACGCCTTTGTGAGCTTGTTATTCGAGGTGCCCAACATGTTAGAGGAAGACAAGCTCATGTACTTCATGAGTGGACTGCAAAATTGGGCAAAACTCGAACTACAAAGGAGACATGTGCAAACATTGTCTGATGCCATTGCCGCTGCCGAATCCTTGATTGAGTTTAAATCAAGCCACCAAGGTGATTCCAAGTCCACGGGGAAGAGGGGTAACCATGAGAGAAGTGGGGGAGAACATAAGCCGAAGGACAAGGCCGAGACAAGCAAACCGAAAGAGAAGAAAGCCGATAAGCATGACAAAGGCAAGGGTAAGTCTTGGCAACCCACTTGTTACCTATGCGACGGCCCTCACATGATGCGAGATTGCCCACAAAAGAAGGCCCTTAAGGCCATGGCCTTCAAGGAGGACAAGGCCGAGGAGAGTAACGATGCAACGATGGGATGCATCCGTCTACTGAATGCCATCCAGATAACCCTCCCACAACCTAAGGCTCAAGTTGGGGGAGGATCATTGTTCGTCGACGTCAAGACTGGTGACAAGACGACGCGTGTGTTGGTGGACACGGGAGCAACACACAACTTCATGACGTCGGAGGAAGCCACAAGGCTTGGCCTCCGAGTCACAAAGGAGCCTGGTAGCGTGAAGACGGTAAATTCCGCTGCCACCCCCATTGTTGGAGTTGCGCGTAATGTGCACGTAGACATTGGCACATGGAAGGGAACGATCGACTTCACCGTAGTCAAGATGGACGACTATGGCGTAGTCATTGGGTTAGAGTTCATGGACAAGGTACGAGCCTTTCCCATTCCCTTCTACAATATTTTCTGTATCCTGGCCGACGGAAGACAACCTTGCCTGGTGCCATTGGAAAGGCAAGCCAAGAAGTGTACCCAGCACTTGTCGGCAATTCAATTTGCCAAGTCTTGGAAGAAAGGCGAGGCCACATTTCTTGCAACCCTAATGTTGAATGAAGGGGAGGAGAAGCACGGGCCTTTGCCGAAACAAGTGGAAGACGTCCTTGTGGAGTTTGCGGACGTGATGCCTAAGGAACTGCCAAAGAAGTTGCCACCAAGGAGAGAGGTCGACCATGCGATTGAGTTGGAGCCTGGTGCTAAGCCTCCCTCCAAATCACCTTATAGGATGTCGCCACCCGAGTTGGAGGAATTGAGGAAGCAACTCAACGAGCTGCTTGATGCTGGCTACATCCAACCTTCCAAATCCCCATATGGTGCACCCGTCTTGTTCCAACGCAAGAAAGAAGGTAGCCTAAGGTTGCCCGATCTTAGTAAGCCATTCGAGTTGCACACTGATGCTTCCGACTTTGCCATAGGAGGAGTGTTGATGCAAGAGGGACATCCAATAGCCTATGAAAGTCGCAAGCTAAACAATGCCGAGAAAAGGTACACGACCCATGAAAAGGAGATGACCGCCATCGTCCATTGCCTTAGAGTTTGGAGGCATTACTTGCTTGGTACCCCATTCATCATCAAGACGGACAACGTTGCCACTAGCTACTTTCAAACCCAACAAAAGCTCACACCTAAGCAAGCAAGGTGGCAAGAGTTCTTAGCGGAGTTTGATTACAAGCTAGAGTACAAGCAAGGAAAGGAGAACGTGGTGGCCGATGCTCTAAGTAGACGAGTAGAGTTAATGGCTACGGTACTCAAGCCGCAAAGCCATCTTTTGGACCATGTCCGAGAAGGTTTATCACATGACGTCCAAGCCAAGAACATTGTGGAGTTTGTCAAGGAAGGGAAGACAAGAAGGTTTTGGCTTGAGGACGGCTTGCTATACACCAAGGGCAAGCGGATCTACGTCCCAAAGTGGGGAAGCTTAAGGAAAGAAATCCTTAAGGAGTGCCATGACTCAATGTGGGCAGGACATCCTGGCACTCACCGCACGTTGGCTTTGGTGAGCGATGCTTATTATTGGCCACAAATGCGGGATGATGTAGATTCATACGTGAAGACTTGTCTTGTGTGCCAACAAGACAAAGTGGAACAAAGGCAACCGGGAGGACTGTTGGAACCACTTCCCACCCCATCAAGACCATGGGAGTGTTTGACCATGGATTTCATCACACATTTGCCCAAGTCTGATGGATGTGGATCTATCTTCGTCGTGGTCGATAGATTCACCAAGTATGCCACTTTCATACCCGCACCCGTTGAGTGCACAGCCGAAGTAGCTGCACGCTTGTTTCTAAAGCACGTGGTGAAGTATTGGGGTGTTCCGAGGAGCATAGTCAGTGATCGAGATGCTCGCTTCACGGGTAGATTTTGGAAGGAGCTATTCAAGCTACTTGGCTCAAAGTTAGACTTCTCCACGGCTTTTCATCCCCAAACTGATGGACAAACGGAGCGGGTTAATGCATTGTTGGAGACTTATTTGCGGCACTATGTTAGTGCCAATCAACGAGATTGGGCTAAGTTACTTGATATTGCCCAATTCTCTTATAACTTGCAACGTTCGGAGTCGACGGGGAAAAGTCCGTTCGAGTTGGCTATAGGGCAACAACCCTTGACCCCGAACACGGTCGTGACTGGCTACACGGGGAATAGTTCAGCCGCTTTCAAAACTGCTAAGGAGTGGCAATTAGCCCACGAACTTGCTCGAGCTCATTTGGAGAAGGCTTCAAAGAAGATGAAGAAATGGGCAGATCGCAAGCGAAGGAATGTGGAGTTCCAAACTGGCGACCAAGTCTTTGTGAAGCTCAATGCGTCTCAGCACAAGAGTACTCGTGGCTTGCACAAGAGCTTGTTGCGGAAATATGAGGGACCATTCCCTATCATCAAGAAGGTTGGCAAAGCCGCGTATGTTGTGGAACTCCCACCCCGCCTCAAGTTTCACCCGGTGTTCCATGTAAGCAACTTGAAGCCTTATCATGCAGACAATGAGGAACCAAGCCGAGGTGAGTCTCATCGAGCACCCCCTTTGATGACGGAGGCATTTGACAAAGAAGTGGAGAGTATTGAAGCCAAGCGTGTCGTGGTGCGACCAAGACAACCAAAGCATGTGGAGTACTTTGTCAAATGGAAGGGGCTACCATACTCCGAAGCAACATGGGAGAAGGAGACGTCCTTATGGCAATATAAGGACTTGATTCAGACATTCGAGAGGCAAGAGTCGACGAGGACGTCGACGGCTTAAGTGGGGGAGGATGTCACGGGCCATATGTTAAAAACAAAGAAAATGCCCAAGACATCATATATCTAAGCCCATGAAGCCATGTCTTCATGGAAGCTTCTGGAACGTCCCGGAGAAATCAAGAACGTGGCGGAGCATTCAAGATAATCTAGGGCATTCCGGAACATTCCACACAAGTGTACATATTTAAGCCTCACCTAGAATAATCTAGATTAGGCAAGTTGTATCTAGAACTATGCTAGATATTTTTGGATGTAAGTAGGGGATTCTAGAACCCTCCATTGAGGAGGTGACTTAGGCCTATAAATAGGAGGTAAGGCCATTTGGCCAAACCATCCAAGAATTGTAAGCAATTGTAAAGTTCTCTTAAGTTTCAATACAAAGCTTCCTTTCTCCCATCTTCTAAGTGATCTTAGCATTCTCCAAGCTATCTTAGCTTTCTTTGTGATTCGATCCGGGGAAGCGAGGCTTCGAAGGCTTACTTAGCTTGTTCATCGAGGTATTCAAGTCTAAGTGCCGCACGGGCGGAAGGCTTAAAGAGTCATCCCGTGACACTAGGATACCATGCAACCTCACAATACAAATTCGACCGATGAGCTTTGGAAATATGATGTATATCTCAGCTTTAAAGGATCAGATACAGACATGAAGTTTACAGACCATCTGCGCAGCAATTTGCATCAGAGGGGATTTCGCGTCTTCAGAGACGACGATGAGCTTCCAAGACGAAGAGAAGACTACAGGCTGGTTTGGTATTGCTGTGCTTTGAAAAAAAACAGCTATGAGAATAAGCGTTTGTGCTGTGAAAATAAGCAGCTGTGAAATAAATCAGCAGAGTGTTTGGTAAACTTTTTTGTAAAAATGCTTTTGGAAAAAAAAACAGTCTGATAGTGAGTCTTTTCATTAAAGGAGCACTGTAGCTCCATGTGCTTTGAAAAAAAACCATTTTTCCAAAGCTGCAAATAGCAGCTTCAGCTTTTTCCTTTGATTTCAGCTTATTCTCACAACAGCTTCCAAAATAAGCCTTTTTTTTTTCAGTTTACCAAATACCTAAAACCCTCACAGCTTTTTTTCATGGGTGATTTTTTTTTTAAGCACCTCACTCTCAAACCACCCCTACTTACCACCACGACCCTTCAAAGGAATCGAGGAGTCAAGGATTTTTTTTCATCGTATTCTCTAAAAATTATGCATCCTCACCCTGGTGCTTAGATGAACTCGTCAAGATCCTTGAATCCAGAGACTCAATGGCAGGACAACAAATTGTTATGCCAATTTTCTACAAAGTGCAGCCCTCAGATGTAAGAAATCAAAGAGGCAGTTTTGAGGAGGCATTTTCTCGTTATGAATGAGTATCTGAGGATGATCTGCAGATGAAGCTGTTGACATGGAGGAACGCTCTTCGAAGAGCAGCAGAGTTGACTGGGTGGCCTTTGGATAACGGGTATGCATATTTCTAACCACTCGCATAATTACATTTGAGTGTCGTATTCTTTTATCCAATTTTTCTTTGCTAGAGTAGTCTGAGAAATAGACGGTGAATATTGACTCTAAGAAAATGAACGATTGGATCTAAAAATTCGAACAGTGAATATTATTTTGAAAAGTGAGGTCTTTTGATTGAGGCCAACCAAACCATACATATTATAGTAAGGGGCGTGATATCCACACATCATTTTTTTACTTTTCTCACACCCCTTGTTAATTTCTATCATTTGATCTTCTTTAATTCATCCGATCCGACGGCTAAAAATTAAAAGGGTGTGAGAGAAGTAAAAAATGGTGTGTGGATATCACACTCCTATAGTAAACCCTCTTATCTAAAATAACACTCGAGAGTAACCTGAAGAAGAAAACCACCGTAAATTAATACCTGTATCGAAGGTCTATTGACCTCTACGTTTGATTCTTCTAATGTATGTTTGGTTTAGGTATGAACTATGAAGACCCTGCGTAAAGCGGGAGTCTTGTGCACTGGGTACGACCTGTGATCCAGCTAAACTGAACCAACTTGGTTTAGGTAATGCATGAAGATGCACAGGTTCTCAGAGATCACGGCAAGAGTCTCAATCCCTTTTCCGGATGAATCTCGACCCTTTTTTTTCTTTTCTTTTTTGGCATATTTTTGCTCACCATTATATTTATCATCATTAGATGAGTTTAAATTTCAAGATTTATGTAGTGGATAAACGCAAATCTCAAAATTAAAACACATCTAACGATGATAAATAAAGTAGTAAGCATTACTAGTGTTGAGCAAAAATGTACTTTTTTTTTAAGAAAACTAATGAAAATGATTTGAAAATTTTGACTTTTAACGATAAAGACAAAATAAAGGGTAAAATGAATAGTACCAGGATTGACTTTTTAATGTTAAAATGTGATTTTTCGTTAAAATGAACAGTACCAGTAGCTTTTCGTTAAAATTTCCTTTCTTTTTTTTTGGGTGAACGTGAATCTTGACCATTCTACCCATGTGAACCGTGCCAAGTTCAAGGTAAAATGACGTTAAATTGTCCTAGATAAAAACCAAGTCATTAACATCTGCAATCAAAGCCATTAAAATCTGCCAAATATAATGAAAAACATCTATAAGAGAATCCTCCTTGGCATCCAGGGACGATGAAAAAACAAGCATACCCTTATTTATTTTATTTTAAAAATCATTATTGAGAGAATCTTCTTTGTATTCAAAGAGGATGAAAAGACAAATATACAGGTTATTTATTTTATTTTATTTTTAATAATATAATTTCTTATGAGAACCCTCCTTGTCATCCACAACCACAACCACTACTTTTTTTTTTAAAGCTCTTTTCTCTTCTCCCGTGAGAGACCTTTTCTCCTCTTGTGAGAATCTTTCTTACCTTTGTGTGAGTGTTCTTCATTTCGTTAAATTCACATCATTGCCGGCCCTAGCCGTGGCTAGGGTCAGTGGTAGTCTTATGGTTTTCATTTCTTTTCCTTTTTTCTTTGCTCTCTCTGTTGTTTGCACTTTTCCCCATCCATGCAATTCTTGATTTCCTCATTTGAAGTCTTCCCTTGCTTTTGATCACACCATCTCTAAATCTAATTCCCAATCATCCTCCATCTCCTTGATCCATTACCCTCCCTACATCTCCCTTTCATCCCCCTCCATCCATCTTCCGTCATCTTTTTCATTAGCTCGACTCAATTTCGATTGTCTTCCACATATTCACCGCAATACTTCACGGATTTATGGGAGGATGTGTAGAGTTTTAGCTCGGATGTTCGCACCACCATCCTTGTTGGCCTTGTTGGCCCTCCCCAGTGTTCGCCCTTGGTGGCGATGTTGCTCGCTTTCTTCCAGCAGGCTTCCTTTGTTTCGTGGCGATAGTCGGTATGGTGGTCCTTGGTAGATGATGCATCCTTCTTCTTCATCAAGTCTGTAGTTCCTGTTGGTGTGATCTCAGGCGATGGTGGTGGGCGACAGATGGCAGTGATCGTTGTAGGGTTTTCTGGTGATGGTGTCTGCAGGCATCGGATGAGTTGTACATTTGGGTTTCAATGTTGTGTTTTTTGCGTGAGTTGGGCTCTAAAGTTAGCTTTAGGCCTTGTCCCCTATGTTTTGATGCATGTCTTTTCCTTTGTGCTTATCTTGTATAAGGGCTTATGTTTGTACTTCTTGTTTTTTTTTGGAAATGGTAGTTACCCTTTTTGTCCAAAAAAAAAACCACTACTTTTTTTAGGGGTAGTTCGGATTGAGATCCCGATCCAAAAATGATAACATGAAATCCATAATAAATCCTTATCGGGACGGAATTCTAAAAACCAAAATCGAATCGAAATTTTGGTATTCTCGAATTAATTTGATTCGGTATGGGTATAATTTTCAATATATGAAACGACAACATCTAATTGCAGAAATCCAACGTGCATGCTCAGAAATCGTAAATATGTAATTCAACATCCTAAATAGAAAATTCATTCCCAAATCCCCAATTTGTAAATCCCTAATTCAAAAGCCCTAAATTGTAAACCCCTAATTCGTTTTATAAATATGAAATTGCTTACCTAAATGGCTTGAATGCTGGAGATAAAGCAGAGAGGATTGTGGTCGACAACGAGTTGATAAGAGGAATGGGTCGTTGGGAGTGACGCCTGAGAGGAGAAAAGAAACGGAGAGGGTCGATAGGGGGAGAGTCAAAGATGCGTGCCTCCATAGTCGTTGCGACACTGGAGAGGTTCAAGAGGGAGGAGTTTAGTGGTGGGTGGTGACGGCGATGACTTAGAGAGGATAGAAAGGATGATGGATCGAGACTAGAGATAGCTTCGAAGGTTGAGAAAGAGTCGAGTGTCTGAGGTCTGTGAGGAAGTAGGTGAGAGAGAGAGAGAGTAAAGTTTAACAAACGATTGAGATTCAAATTTCAATCAAATCCAAGGATTAAAAAAATAAAAACTTGAACACGTGTTCAGTCGGGATTGAGTATAAGCAGCGGTTGCTGCTGAATTTGCAGCAGCCAATTCCAGTTCGAGAATGGCTATTATTAATTCAAGTATATATAAATTATATTAAAATATCTATTAGTTCAATTGGGGATTACCAAATAAAAACATATGGGATCCGAATCTCATATCGATCTTTTAAAGGAAAACTAATGAAAAGGGCTTGAAAACTTTGAGTTTTAATGATAAGGACAAAATAAAGGGTAAAGTGAATAGTACCAGGATTGACTTTTTAGTGTAAAAATGTGGTTTTTCGTTAAAGTGAACAGTACCGGGTGCTTTTCGTTAAAGTTCCCATCTTTTAAAGATCGAGTACCAAACGCTTCGGGATTTTCGGTTTAAAACGTTTTTGGTTTGGGTTTGGGACCTTTTCAATTCGGTTTGAGAGTTTTGGGACATTTTCCCCACATTTTATTTTTTTAGCAAAAAACATGCATGGCATGTGCGGACTTCCTAGTTATTAATAAATAAATGTTTGAAGAAATTAGGTTTTTATTTCTCATTTTTCTTTTTAATTTCTTTAAACTTTATTTCCTTTTAAAGTTAAAAACCTTTACATTAGCATATTTATATTTGTGGCTAATTTTGTATCATATATTTATATTTTTAATATCTACACTTTTCTTTTTTTAATTTTCAACCAGTTTTTTTTAGTTTTAATTTTACCCATATATTTAACTTACTTTTGTGCCAATGTTTTAAACTCTTTTTAGTTTTAACTTATACCCATATTTTTTTAAGAAAAACTAATGAAATGTGTTTGAAAACTTTGAGTTTTAATGATAAGGACAAAATAAA
The DNA here is from genome assembly GCF_042453785.1 of Malus domestica. NCBI lineage: Eukaryota > Viridiplantae > Streptophyta > Magnoliopsida > Rosales > Rosaceae > Malus > Malus domestica. Next base: position 22,680,621 of record NC_091674.1, on the reverse strand, counting down.
GGGTAAAATGAATAGTATCAGGTTTGATTCTTTAGTGTAAAAATGTGGTTTTTCGTTAAAGTGAACAGTATCCCAGGGCTTTCCGTTAAAACTCTCTATTTTTTATTTTTAATGTACCCATATATTATAATAAAATGCATACTTTTTAAATTTAAAAGTTAAAACGTAACCATATTAAAATAAAATAAAAATTATTTTGAAAAATAAATAAAAAAGTTTATTTTGAAAAAGAAAAAGAAAATCTCATAAGATTTCACGTAATTCAAATTTGAGTACAATAATTGAAACTCCCTATTTGATATTAATCTTTGCATGATTTTAGGGAGGAATTATTAATGTTCGTTGTTAAATTTCTTAATTAGTAATGAAATTCACATTTTGTCCTTCAACAAAAGTATTCAAATTAATAAGGTTTCAATCTAAAATGTTGATCAATCAGGGAAACCAAAATTTCTCTTAAAATATACAAAGAAAATACGTAAACAAACCAATACAAATAGGAGAATCAAATGCTTAAATTAAATTATGAGCAAACTTTGGTCGACAACGTTTTACCATAGTGACAGAAAATAACAATATCTAGGCGCTTTGATGCGCGTGTTCAATGGCCATCGATTTATCTCCCTCTAACACTTAATATTTTAACTCACTAACAATATTGTTTGTCAAAAAAAATAAAAATAAAAAAGAATAATGAGCAAATTGTGTGCCTATGAGTCGTGGAGTGTAAAGGAGGTATGAAAAATTCACTCTAGATTTGACTCAATTCTAATATGACTCATCACACTAAAAATAGGAAATTGCTTACGTGGAATGCTGGTCGAAGTGTTCAATTTGGAAAAAATATATAGTACACTATTATGTTTGTGCCAAAATCAACTTTTCTAGTTTAAGACAAGCTCCATTTACTTTGTGTGTGTGAACAAAATAGGTATATGATTGTCATTTTCTAAAAAAAATGAGGGTAAAATAGAAAAAATAGGGATATGATTGTCATTTTATCAAAAGGTACTGTTGACCCTAGAAACTACCAAGCCTACGTGGCGCGCAGGCCGAGTAATCTATAAGCTAACTACGTCCTTCGGTGAATGCGGGGCGTGCCAACTCGTTGGCCGAGCTCGGCCGAGGAGTAAATTTTGTTGATGTTGCGTTGGGTGCGCGGCTGACTTCTGCGTCTTGCGATTGCGGCCGAGAAAGGAACGCGTCTCGGCCTTTTGGGCTCTCGAACCTGAAGACAAGGTTACTATTCTTACGAAGTTCAATATCAAATTCGGCTCTCAATGTGCCGAATGTAATAACTGTAACACCTCACTTTGTCGAGAAGGCTGATAAGATGACCTCGACCAATAAGGATTCGGAAATCCTTCTCGACCGAGACTTGGATAGGTAATCAACCGTCCTCGCCGCAGTGCTGTTAATGCCAACGGAAGATGCTGCGAGACTGGCTGATTCTACGGTGACAGAGCTATCTATGCCGACTTAAGATATCACCGGTTACTTCCACAGTGCTGTTGATGCCAACAGAAGATGTGTCAGCGAAAAAGAAAGAAAAAAATCTCAAGTTTATGAGTTTACGCAGGGCAGTTTTGTATTGATTTGCAGGGGTCTTCAATGATGCGCAGTCTCTTCTATTTATAGCAACGGCTCCCCCCAAGGTCGAGTTAAAAACCTACTCGGACTAGGTCTTCTTCTCCTGATCAGCACCAACTCGACCAGTCCTACTTTCACTAGGATTGTGAATCTAGTCCTTAACCGAGCCGGATTCGCTTCCGGGTCTTGCCGAGACTCCTCATTGCATTAGGACTCGACTTCTTGCGTTATGACCTAGCCGACCTAGGTTTGGAGGCCCACGTACTAAACGATCCATGGTATTCTTGTCGCAAGGCCTTCCGGGCCGAGAATGATTCTATACTCGGCCCAAACTATTATTTTGGGCCCAAACATTGCCCCCTCGCTTCTGAGGTCCTCGGCCTGAATTCGTTGGCCGAGGTTCGGCCTTGAAGAAGCGAATGTAATCCTCAGAACCCTAGTGTTCTATTTCCAAGGCGCATTTATTGAGCACGATTGCACGATCTTGATCCTGCTAACCAACTCGCCACGTGGCGTCTTCTAACACGACCAAACCCCAATAATGACGTCTAAGGCGTGCGGCTACCTGAACCGTCGTGCCATCATGACCTTATGGCTGAACCTAGCCACTCTACCTCAATCCGCGAGTCGCTTGTCATCATGTAGACGTCGAAACGTCTTTCACCATTAATCTCGCCATCACACGCAATCGTGCGCCCCCAAAACCTGAGACCCTCGGTCTTCTCAACTGCATTTCCTAAATGTTCATCATAATTAGCGATTCCTTCGGTCAATTTTGCACTTTGTTTTGAAATTCGAACGATTGCCCTTCCTTCCAAAATCCTATAAATACTGAGAATCCCTCATTCATACTTTACGCTTTCAAAACCTCTCTGAAATTTCTTGCCAAGCGCAGTTCTTTTTCCAAGTCTTCGTCTCCAAATCCCCCAACTCAGAAAAAAAAACCTTTTCCACCGTACCTTTTAACCTTCTTACAATGGCTTCCTTCATCTCTAAGCTTTCAAGGGAATGTGATCAGTGTCAGAAGATTCTTGATCGAAGCTCCATCAAAACCATACGGTTTGAAAGTGACATGAGCACTTCTCACCAAATCTTGGGTCCTCTTTTCAAAGCGGCAGTACCGTCAACCATTACTGGACTTCTCCAGGAGCACTGCCTATCACCCTTGCTCCAAGGGTTTGAATGGTTGAGATGGGATGCGGCGAAACCTCAAGGCTCCTGGCCTTCGACTACTACAACCTGGGCAGCTTGGGTTGTTTGAATGGAAAAGCTCTTCGGCGAGCAATGGAAGGCCCTTGGTATCTACGACGTCATCTTCCTCTAATCTATGGATGTCGTTCTCGACAAGGAGCTTCTCCTAGCCGCCTTGTGTTTCTGGTGTTCGGCCACCAACACCATGGTTCTCCCCCTTGGCCCCACCGTTCTTGATGTCACCGCCATCTTGGGCATCTCGGCAACTGGACTCTCCGTCGATGCGGCCCTCTCCGGGTACCAGTCGAATCTTGACTTGAAGACGCTTTTTGATCGACGGGCCTTTGAGACGTTGAGCCGTGAGGGTCAAATCCCGTCGAAAGAAGACGTCCAGAAACTTCACAAGAACTTCTTCAATTACAACACCCTCTATCTCCATTTCGCCGGCCGAGGAGAAGAGGCCCTGCGAGAAGGGGAACATGAAGCTTTCCTCTTCTATTGGTACAACAAGTACATTTGTTGTACCAAGTCAAACAAATGTTTGGTCGAGAACATGCCGGTAACCGAGGCTCTGGCTAGTGGTCACGTCCTGTCACTTAGCTCCAATATTCTTGCCCATCTCCTCCGCTGCCTGGCCGAAACGACCCTTCACAAGATCGATCCACACCAGAATGGTCCCCTCTGGGTCTTCCAACTCTGGTTGCAAGTTTACTTCGCCTCCCTTCGGCCGGCCATTGCCGATTTCTCGCCAATGGAAGCGCTCGGACCTCAGCTGGCCTCCCGACCGACACCCCCTCACCAAGCCGAAGAGGTATTTAAGTACCTTTTCGCCCTTGATGACCTTTCCAACGACGAATTCCTGGTATGTCGTCGTCGAGACTATCCTTCTTCCATCAGGCTACCCACGTCCATGTGGGGCGCGGACGAAGATGCCGACCTTCGTCAGTCCTGGGGGTCATTCGTGCTCACTCGCGACCTTCCTCTCGGCTGCGATGGGAAACGAGCGGGTTGGGAAGTGTACCATCCTAACTTCCTTGCTCGACAACTCGGCTACCTCCAAGGCTGCCCAGTCCCCCTTCTCTTCTCCCGAACCGTCCTAAGCCGTGGACGTGAACCTGGTTCCTCGGAGAAGGAATGCAATATCGCCACAAGGGAGTTCCAAGAGCAATGCCAAAATTTCCGCATTCGACCGGCCACCCCAGAAACCCTTTGCACTGACACCTTCGGTGATTGGTGGGAGGAGTATACCCAGGAGTTCTTTGATGCTCCGGTCGAAGGTGTGTTGACCAAATGCTTTGGTGATCGACCTAAGAAAACCTCGGCCCCCCAAGCTCAAGGTAACTGCTCATTTCTCCCCTTTTCTTTCAACTTTGCACATTGATTTGCCTTGCTGATTTGCTTTTACTCTCTCAGGTAGTCGGCCGTTGAGGAAGGTGGAGGTAGTCGTTGCGGCTGCGGCCGAGAAAAAATCGGTCATTGCTAAGAAGGCCAAGGCTGCTGGTCGAGCCGTACTGAACAAACGGCCTCGCCAAGAGGTCGAGCCGGCTATCGAACCTCCGCCGCCTACCAAGTGGGTCAAAAAGTTGGCAAAGAAAGGAGCACGGGAGATCCACGTCATCTCCAGTCAAACCACGGGGGCGATGACTCCCAGTGTTTCCCCTTCTCCTGCCGTCAGCCAACCCTTGGTCAAGAAACAGCCAACTCTGCCCGCGGAAACAGTCCGAGCCCGGCCTGTTTCTGGGGTCGGGGCACCCGTTGTAGCTCCCTCGGTCGAGACTGCGCCTGTCCTAGAAAAGGCAGTCCCTACGACCGATGGGACTTTTCCCGTACATCCAAAACCTTCGATTTTCATCCTAGAAGAGAGTGAGGGGAGCGATGAAATTCCATTGACGAGTCGCCCTCATCTCCACCGTCGACCTCTACCTGCGTCCAAGGCGGCTGTTCCAGTCGGTCTTTCCACGGCCGATCGTGGCAAACGACCGGTCGGAGAGTTAACAACGGTAGCGGAAACGCCTGCTCCTCCGCAGGACCAAAACCTCAATCCCGCACTCGAAGCGGCTGTCTCGGTCTGCCCTTCCACGGCCGACCGTGGCAAGCGACCTGCCGAGGAGCCAGAAGCGACGGCGGAGACGCCCGTTCACCCTCAGGACCAATACCTCAATATTCCTTCCCAGGAAGCCACTTCGGCCTTCGTAAGTACCTTCCACTGTTTTTCCTTGATAACTTTTCTGCTTTAGAATTCTAAACGAGGAAAATACTAAATGTCAGGTGCCTATACACTCTTTTCATCGAAAATTCTACGCGCCGAAGGGCGTTATCTATATTTCTTGGCCGCCTCAGTGGCCATCGAACGTAGATAACCTCCATCGGCCGCGTGAACTGAGAAGCAGTTTAAGACACTGGGCTCAGCCATTGAGTTCTTTAGGTTTGAGCAACGATCCTGGAGACATGGCCGAGGTCTCTTCTCGGCAGGTTAAAAAACGAAACCTTCTTGCTATCCTTTTCATGACTTCTTTTGAGCTTAACCTGATTTGTGTGTGCAGGCTTCGTGGGAGGTCGAATTCAAAGCCCTCCTCTCCAGCACAACGGCAGGGTCTGGTCCTTCGGCCGCTGTGACTGAAGCTGTCGATTCAACCGCTCTAACTCAGTTGCGAGAAGTCTTGTCGCTTTCGACATCGCAAGTACTCGAGCGCAACGGTCTTGACTTGCTTGGCGCATGTCTGAACGACCTCGGAGCTGACGGTCGTCTAAGCGGAGATGCTATCATTCGGGCATCGTCTGCCTTGGAGCGGGTTCGGGAGACATTCAGTATCTTCTAGACCGCTTTAAAGGCCGAACAAGACCTGCAAGCTGCCACGACCGTCTAAGAAGTTCTCCGTCTGAAAATCGACGCTTTAAGAGCAAAAGGTGAAGCATTGGCCGAGCTCGACCGTCAAATGGCCAAACTAGCGAAACGTAGGTCGGTCATTGCCTCCGAGCTTGCTAAGGACTTCGAGTCGGGCGGAAAAGATTGCCTAACCGAGTATACAGCCAACACAAAACGGGTTGAGCGGTTAAAGCTGGATAAGAGGAACCGGCAAGCCGAGGTTATTATGGACGAGGTGCGGTGGTTGGAGTTGAAGGCCCTGCTCGGCACTCTTCTACCCTCTTCACCTTGAATGTACATGAATGTAAACCGATTGACTTACTCATTTTGTACATGCTTATCAATCTTAATGAATTGGTTTTTTATTCCCGCATTTCCCATGTGACCGGATAGTATTTCTTTAAAAACTTCCCATTGATGGGTAATCTGTGCACTACACCGGTCCGGTCTTTAAGATGATACGCCCCTTTTCCGTATACTTTATGTACAACGAACGGCCCCTCCCAATTTGGCGACCACTTGCCGAACCTAGGGTCTTTTAGTCCTACGGGTAACACCGTTTGCCAAACCAATTCACCCTCGCCGAATGTTTTCTGACGCACCTTTTGATTATAGGCTCGCTCGGCAATCCGTTTTTGTGCCACCAGTAAGTTATAAGCGTCAAGTCATGCTTCTTCCAAATCTTCTAATTCCTGTCTCATGGACTAATTATATTCGGCGCTAAACAAACTACTTTGTTCAATTAATCACAATGAATTTATGCTTAACTCGACTGGTAACATTGCATCGTGTCCGTAGGTTAATGCATACGGGGTTGTCGCAGTCGCCGATCTGGGCGATGTTCGATATGCCCATAATGCCTCGTTCAACTTCAAGTGCCACATGCCGGGTCTTTCTTTTATTATTTTTTCGAGGATGCCGATCAACACTTTATTACTTGCCTCGGCCTGCCCATTCGCTTGTGGATAATACGGTGTAGACTGTTCGAGCCGAATTTTTAAATTTGCCGTATACTCTTTAAACCTTTCGGCTGTGAAGATTGTTCCATTGTCAGTTATGATCGTTTCTGGTACGCCAAATCTGGTCACAATGTGTTCCTCCACAAAGTCGCAAACTTCTTTAGACGTTAGCTCGGCATATGATTTTGCTTCGACCCACTTAGTAAAGTAATCGGTTGCGACTATTATCCATGCGTGTTTGGTAGCTCCGGAGGATGGCGTGATTTTGCCGATTACGTCCATAGCCCATCCTCTAAACGGCCATGGTTTAATGACCGAATGCAACGATTCGGCCGGGACCCTTTGTATAGGCCCGTGGATTTGGCACTGTACGCATCCTCGTGCAAACTCGATACAATCCTTTAGTATTCTTGGCCAAAAATAACCGTGTCGTCGAAGTAGCCATCGCATTTTTCGTCCAGATTGATGAGCTCCGCAAACCCCTTCATGGACTTCTGTGACCGCCCGAGCACCCTATTGGGGGCCGAGGCATAGCAGTAGCAATCCATCCTCCCCTTTTCGGTATAACTCGTTTTGGTATGTGACATAGTTCGTGGCGTGGACTCGTGTCTTGCGACTATGTTTTCCATTGGGATTGTCAAGGTATTGCATAATGGGTTTTCTCCAATCATCCGGTGTTGCCTCGACGGTACAAACCTCTATAGTATCTTGTCAGTCTAGCAACGAAGGTAAAGACATGACCCGAGTGCGTATTACATCGTCGCGCCGGAGGATCTGCTGGTTGACCAAAGCCGGGTATAGTTGTCGTAACACCGGTATTTCCCGGCCTAGCTTGCCCCCCAGGAGTTGTGCACCAGAGGTAATTTGAGCCAACTCGTCCGCGTCGGTATTATGGATCCAGGAAATATGTTCGAACGTAATACCGTCGAAGGATTCGGCCAAATAGCTGGCAACCATGTGGTAAGGTGCCAGGGTACAACTCATGCAGGGGAAAGACCCATTAAGTTGGTTAATCACAAGCTCAGAGTCGCCGAGGACGAGGGCACGGGTGGCCCGCAAGTCCTGAAGGAGGCCAAGGCCGATGATTAGGCCTTCATATTCGGCCTGATTATTGGTGCAGTCAAAATCCAACTTAAGCGAAAAATACCAACGATCGTGATTAGGAGATTGAATGACAACTCCAACGCCGACCGAGGATGAAGTACTGGACCCGTCAAAATACATCGTCCAATAGTTGTCGCGCGTTTCAACCATGCCGATTTCGACATCAGTATCCCCAAAACCGTAGGGGGAGGGGTGGTGAGCAAGGAAATCGGCCAATGCTTGGCCTTTGACAGCTTTCTGGGGCACGTATTGCAGGCTAAACTCGGACAACGCCATCGTCCACTTCCCAATTCTCCCTTTTACGATTGGCCGGGTAAGCATGTATCGGATAACGTCGGTCTGGGCAATGACTTGTGTGACCGACGGAAGCATGTAATGCCGGAGCTTGGAGGCGGCGAAGAACACGGCAAGACAGAGCTTCTCAACGGCGGAATAATTGATCTTCGGTGGATTAAGATTTCGGCTGAGGTAAAAAATAGCCTGCTCTCACCCGGCATCATTGTCTTGGGCAATGAGGCAGCCGATGGACTCTTCAGCCGCCGAGATATATAGTTTGAGGGGTTTACCGCGCCGAGGTGGAACAAGGATAGGGGGTGTTGTGAGGGAGACTTTGATTTGTGTAAACGCCGCCTAATGCTCGTTCGTCCACGCAAATGTATCTGAGTCCTTAAGTTTCAAAAGAGTTGAAAACGCTTTCATTTTCCCTGCCAAGTTAGCTATAAATCGGCGGAGAAAATTTATCTTACCGAGTAAGGACTGTAGCTGTTTCTTCGTAGTCGGTGGTGGAGCACTGATGATTGCACATGCTTTATTTTCGTCCACTTCAATCCCACGGTGATGTACCAGGAAACCGAGAAAATTACCGGCCGACACACCGAATGCACATTTGGCAGGATTCATTTTGAGATTGTGTTGGCGCATACGAAGGAAAGCCTGTCGGAGATCATCCACATGAGTCCGCCGTTGTTTGGATTTAATTACAACATCGTCAATATAGACTTCGACGATGGTTCCAATTAAGTCATGAAATATGGTGTTCATTGCCCGTTGGTATGTGGTGCCGGCATTTTTGAGGCCGAATGGCATAACAACCCATTCGTAAGTGCCGAGTGCCCCTGGGCAGCGGAAAGCAGTCTTGTGCACATCTGCTTCAGCAATGAAAATTTGGTTGTACCCGGCATGTCCATCCATAAAGGATAAGATCGCATGATTTGCCGCGGCATCGATTAATAGATCTGAAATCGGCATTATATACTCATCTTTGGGAGTTGCCAGATTCAAATTTCTGAAATTGATGCAAATGCGCAGTGCACCATTCTTCTTTAAGACAGGAACGATATTCGCCAACCATTCCACATATCGAGCTGTCCGAATGAACCCGGCTTTCAAAAGTCGAACCAGTTCGTCCTTGATGCCGAGTTGCACTTCGGTCGAGAATCGACGGGGTGGTTGCCGGAAAGGTTTGCACCCGGGCTTAATACGTAATTCATGCTCGACGAGAGTCCGATCTAAGCCGGGCATTTCATGGTAGCTCCAAGCAAAACAATCTTTGAACTCTGTAAGCAAGGCACGAAGTTCGTCCTTCATTTGTTGGGGAAGTAATGCACTAATAAACAAAGGCCGTGGGTCGTCGGCCGTCCCAACATTAATCTCTTCCAGGGGGTCCTTAACCTGGGGCTGATGATCTTCGAGCTCAGCCGGGGCGGCTCGAACTTTGTCAAGGGATAAGACAGGACCATTATTTCCTTCGGCAAGGAACTCGACGAGGTTAACGCCCGAATTTGGTTGTTGAGATATAGTATACCAATAGGCCAGCAGTCGTTCCATAATAAATGAAACCGCGGCCCTTCGTTCCTCCCGATCGGCGTCAAACATCGGCTTCGGGGAGAAAGTTGGCTAATCCGAGTCTCGCCGAATCCTGGTGGACAGTCTCGGCGCCAACCTCGATAGCTTTCTGAACAGAAATTCGAGTCGGCTGTCCTTCATCATTGAAGCCTTGCAAAGTAATATAGCCGACGTGGTCATCATAGTACCGTGCTTGGATCATGTTGGTTTCGAAGGGTTGGCTATCGGCCGGGTGAACAGTGACCGATTTGCCGTCCCAAAAAATGAGCACTTGATACAACGAGGAAGGAATATAACTGGTTTGGTGAATCCAATCTCGACCGAGTAGTGCATTATACTCGGTTTTCAAATCAACCACGAAAAAAACGGTCATGTGAATGAGACCGGCAATATTCACTGTTAGCGGAAGGACACCTTTGGTTTGGGATTTGTCGCCGACGAAACTACTCATTGTGATCCCCTATGGAATAAGTTCGTCATTAGAGCGACGTAAGGCCTTCATGATGTTCATAGGCATGATATTGACGGTAGCTCCACAGTTGACAAAAACTTTAGAAACTGGATATCCCTCGATATGGGCTGTCACATACAATGGCTTTAAATGATGGAGGTTGGCCGATGGTGAACGAGGAAATAATTCGGCCAAAGCTGCTTTGATATTGTCATCTTTTGTTGTAGAGTCAACTTCAGCAACGGATATGAAATTAACATGGCCGGCTTCCTCGGCGACTACATCACCATCGGGGAAATTTGGCTGAGCTGTGCTGGATTGAAAAGCAGCGGGTAACACATGGACCATACTGATTTCCATGTTATCCAAGATGGATGGGCCCATCGGGTTAGGATCCTCTTCGTTATCCTCATCTTTCGTCTGGTCGGCGACTACAGCTTCCGTTGTTGTCAGAGTTGGACAAAAAGATTCTCCTGCTCCTTCTTCAAGGGTTTGATCCTGTGTTGTTGCTTCGGCAGCTTGTTGGTTCTGCGTGATTGCCTCAAGTGAGGCTGGAGTCGTCAGTGTGCTTGGAGTCAAAATCCGAGCCTGCTCTTGGTAGTGTATCCGGGCATCCCTGGTGTCGAGATAAGCATTCAATCGCGCAACATGCTATTTCATCAGTCGTAAGGCCGAAGAGAGAAACAGCTGAAAATACTTTGAAGTGATATCGTAAATATTGAAGGTCCTCCATTGAGAACGGAAGGTCGGCTACATCGATATCAGTGTAGGGGTCGACTTCAAATCCAAGGACACGAGCTTCTCGTATGTGCTGGAATCTTGCTTTCAATCCTGGGTCTGAGGTCTTCTGAATGATTCGCTCGGCATCAGGACAAATCAGGACTAAATCAATTGTATCCTGACATGCCTTTGGCAAGCCATACAGATCATTGGCCGAATGTTTCTTATGGAATTCTCGCATGTACTCCAAAGCCTCCCCGAGGAACGGTGGGTGCAAATTCCGTCGAATTTTAACCAAAGGTTCTTGTGTGGCCGGCGGGGCTAATTTGCTTTCGGCCTCTTGCCTGAAATGCTCGAGGCGTGCCTTCATCTCCCCCGGCCGAAGAAGAAGTTTGATCCGTTTATCAGCCTCTTCGAACGTGGTTTCAATATCTCGGTTGACCAGCCGTTTCCCTTGAACCAACTCTGTCATAATAACTGGAGGTGGTCGTTCATCATCAGTAACAATTGTGTCCTTCGGCCGCCATTAAGGAGTCGAAGTTTCTTGGGCCGCTTGTCGGCGGGCCATGCAATCTATCCTTTGGTGCCAGCGTTTCTGGGATTTGGACAGTGCAGTGTAAACGCCTTTCGAAGAATGATATGTATACCAACGTTGATCGCTAGGTTTGGGAGGTTTGAAAGTCTTTTGGCTCCGCGATGACTCCGAACTGCTAGAATTACGTTTATAGTAGTCCTCATCGTAAAATGAAGCATTAAAATCAAGACGCCGCCTGACTGAGGGTGCCTCTTCCATCCTCACTTTAGGACCGAGCCTATCAAAAACCCCCTGATGTTGGCCTACATCGGCAACCTTCTGCTGGGTTGCGGCCGTAGGTCGTTCCGTTATAAGCGAAGAGGGCTTCCCCTCTGGCTCACTGCCGACCTTTGCTCTACATTTACTGCACAAAACCGTTGTCCCATTGTCTTCATCGGTGGTATAATCTATCATAGGTTTGACAATAGCGGGACCCGTTAAAGCTGTAGGCGGTTTGTTTGAACGAAAATCGGCCATGAAACGCGGCCGAGAATTCTGATTCCGAAAGCGTTGCGTCGCAACATCTTCGGCCTTCCCTTTCCCTTTGTCTTTAGGGAGGCATGCATCGACCATATTTACTGTTGCCGTGGGGAACGGGTCAGTATCAACACTCATCTTCTTCTCTGGAAATTTCAGTTTGCCATTATCAATCCAGCTTTGGACGTTGTCTCGAAACACGACACAATTGTTTGTCGTGTGTTTGCTTGAATTGTGGTATTTGCAATATATCTTCCCTTTAAGCTCTTCGGCCTTGGGAATGTTGTGCCCAGGTCGAAGTTTGATGATCTTTGCTGATAATAGTTGATCAAAAATTGCGTCGGCTTTTGTAATATCAAAAGTATAAACTTTCGACGGTTTCAGTGCTCATTCAGTAGCCAAGCGGGTTTTGACTTCCTTAGAATCAACTTGAGTCAGTGCCTTGCAGACGTATGGCTTGTCTATCACTATCTCAGCTGCATCCACACTAACGCATTCATCCTCGGTTGATGCATTACTGACAGTAGGATTCTTGTAAATCGTCCCCCGAGATGGAGCTTTCGAAATCTTTTCCTCGCGGAGCAAATAATCATACTGCTCGACATGCTGGGCTAATTCGTACATATCCCGAAAGTTTGCCCCCAAGAATTTCTTTTTGTATTCGACGTCAAGACCGTTCAGAGCAAGTCTGACGAATTCAACTTCGGGGAGAGGCACTCGGCACCAATTTCTAGCTGATTTGAATCTAGTAAGATAATCCATTGGTGACTCGTCAGACGCCTGAGCCATCCTTGCTAGTGAGGATACTGACATTTCCATTCCCGGTCGATAAAACTGCTCATGAAATTTCTCGACCAACTCCTCCCAACTCTGGACGGAGTTCGGTGGGAGGTTAATATACCAGGCGAACGCTGAGCCGGTCAACGAAAAATTGAAAAGTCGCAACTTGTGAAAGTCATTATTAACGTCTCCGCACTGTGCGGTGAAACGAGCTACATGTTCCAACGAGGATAAGGATGATTCTCCGGTAAAAAGGCTAAAATCCGGGATCTTGAAACCTCTAGGGTATTCGACCTGTTCCACGTAAGCTAGGTATGGGTGTATAAACTTAGGGAACTTTGGCCCTTTCTTCATGGCCGAATCGATCATCCGTTGAACATCGGTCAGATCGACGGGCGTTACTTCCGCTCTCTGGTCGGATCCGTCTCACCTACTATTCGACCCTCCTCCTCTTTCCAATTGGAGCGGTCTGAGCCGAGCAGGAATTGGCTCGGTCAGTGCACTTGATAACAGATTATTCCTCGGCGGCAAATGCTGGGCTAGATCGAAAATTCTACCATCGCTGACCTTACTAACCAGTATTTCGAGTAATCTGGTTTGTGCTTCATTGGAATTGCGTATCACGTCATGAAGCTTATCGATTCCTCGACTCAATGTCTGTTCAACTGTCCGAGATTGCTCGTCAAGCCGTTTTCGAAGAAACGACCTTGTGGGTGGATCGGATCCTTCGCCACCATCCTCATCACAATCTTCTATTACTCCTTCATTAAGAACGCAAGTGTTCCTGTCTGGAATTTCAAGACTGCGAACCTGACCGTCGAGATTGACTTCCCTCTCTCGGCGAGTTGCGCTCGTGGACTCAGGTGTCACGGCGCTAATGGGATTCTGCGCTTGTGGCACATGGTGTCCTGCGTTCTGATTTGGTAGATCGGCTGTCGACTTTCCCATAGCTGTTTTCTTTTTTACCGATCGTGTTTCAATTGGCATGAACTTCGTAGTCTAGCACTGGGTCCCACTGGGCGTGCCAAAATGTTGACCCTAGAAACTACCAAGCCTACGTGGCGCGCAGGCCGAGTAATCTATAAGCTAACTACGTCCTTCGGTGAATGCGGGGCGTGCCAACTCGTTGGCCGAGCTCGACCGAGGAGTAAATTTTGTTGATGTTGCATTGGGTGCGCGGCTGACTTCTGCTTCTTGCGATTGCGGCCGAGAAAGGAACACGTCTCGGCCTTTTGGGCTCTCGAACCTGAAGACAAGGTTACTATTCTTACGAAGTTCAATATCAAATTCGGCTCTCAATGTGCCGAATGTAATAACTGTAACACCTCACTTTGCCGAGAAGGCTGATGAGATGACCTCGACCAATAAGGATTCGGAAATCCTTCTCGACCGAGACTTGGATAGGTAATCAACCGTCCTTGCCGCAGTGCTGTTGATGCCAACGGAAGATGCTGCGAGACCGGCTGATTCTACGGTGACAGAGCTATCTATGCCGACTTAAGATATCACCGGTTGCTTCCACAGTGCTGTTGATGCCAACGGAAGATGTGTCAGCGAAAAAGAAAGAAAAAATCTCAAGTTAATGAGTTTGCGCAGGGCAGTTTTGTATTGATTTGCAGGGGTCTTCAATGATGCGCAGTCTCTTCTATTTATAGCAACGGCTCCCCCCAATGTCGAGTTAAAAACCTACTCGGACTAGGTCTTCTTCTCCTGATCAGCACCAACTCGACCAGTCCTACTTTCACTAGGATTGTGAACCTAGTCCTTAACCGAGCCGGATTCGCTTCCGGGTCTTGCCGAGACTCCTCATTGCATTAGGACTCGACTTCTTGCGTTATGACCTAGCCGACCTAGGTTTGGAGGCCCACGTACTAAACGATCCATGGTATTCTTGTCGCAAGGCCTTCCGGGCCGAGAATGATTCTATACTCGGCCCAAACTATTATTTTGGGCCCAAACAGGTACAAAATTAAAGCTTCTTCAACCGCCAACCTCCTCTCACGTTGTTCTCCTCAAGCGCAACCACTTCAGTTCATTCAAATTATCCAAAAAGCATCATGATTTCACTTATGTGTATGAAAAAATGATAGTGTGACAATTTCTCTTAATAAGTGCATATTTTTTATTTTATGTAAATATTTCGATATAAAATTACTATTTTGCCCTCCTTATGTAAATATTGTGTATAAAAAATGAGGGCAAAATAGGGAAAAAAGGGGAAAAGGTTCAAAAGATAGAAAATAACTATTTTGCCCTCCTCATATCAACATTGTGTATTCAAAAGTGAGGGCAACATTGGCAGAAAGGGGGGCAAAAAGTTGACAAACCCTCTTTTCATTCACTGAATTTGAATTTATGTAATGAACTGGCAGGCCTGAATCAGAGCTTATCAAGAACATCGTTGAAGATGTATCAGCACGAATAGTAAATCGTACCTATCTGCATGTGGCAAAATACCAAGTTGGATTAGCCTCTCGAGTGCAAGATATCCATGAGATTCTAGATCTTGAGAATGGTGATGTTCGCATGGTAGGTATATGGGGACCTGTTGGAATAGGTAAAACAACAATTGCTAAAGCTGTTTATAATTCTGTTGCCCAGCGGTTTGAAGGGAGTTGTTTTTTGGCAAATGTTAGAGAAATTTCAATGAGTCCTGGAGGCCTTGTTCGACTACAAAACTTGCTTATTTCAGACCTTCTAAGGCTAAGGGTAGATGGATCGGAATCTTTGAAGGTGCCAAATATTGATTTAGGGATCAGTATGATAAAGGCAAGGTTGGGGCATAAAAAGATTCTCTTAATTCTCGATGATGTGAATGATTTGAGCCAGTTAGACTCATAAGTTGGAAATTGTGATTGGTTTGGTTCCGGAAGTAGAATTATCATAACAACCTGAGATAGGCGTTTGCTAACTGCTCACGGAATTCACCCTATATACAAGGTCAAGAATTTAGATCCTGTTCAAGCTTTGGAGCTCTTCAGCTGCCATGCCTTCAACAATAGCATTGATAGAATGCCAGATGACTGTATGCAAACCGCAATTACTGCATCAAGCTATGCTCAAGGGCTTCCATTAGCTCTTGTAGTTTTCGGTGCATTTATGCGTCATCGAAGTACAGACGAATGGAAAGCTCCATTAGACAGGAGATTTTTCAACCGAGAAATTCACGACATTCTCAAAATAAGTTTAGATGCGCTAGAGGAATCAGAGAAAAATGTTTTCCTGGACATTGCTTTTTTCTTAAAAGGTGAAGATAAGGACTCTCTGATAAAAATAATTGAAGGTTATCACTATAGTCCACAGCTTACTATTGGAGTACTCTTAGATAATGCCCTCATCGAAATTGAAGAAAATCGTGTTTGGATGACCGAAGTCCTAGAAGATATGGGTAAAGAAATAGTTCGCTGAGAGTCGCCGGATGAACCTGGAAAGAGAAGCAGGTTATGGTCTGAAGAGGATGTGTACGGCGTTTTGACGCAAAACACAGTAAGTAGAAACACAGAAGGGCACACACACATATATATTATATATAGATGAATTTATACTTAAGTGGTAACAGGTTAATAGATTAATACTACACTAACCACTCGTTTGATCATGATCAAAATCAATCATTTGTCATCATTCAGAGATCACACATGCACAAAATTAGTCAAATCATAAACTATTTCACCATTTGATTGTTATTCATTCGTCCATTTGTTTGATTGCATAGCTAAATGTTGTTTGATTTGGCTAATTATTTTCCAAGGTAATCTTTAATTAAACAATGATCTAAAATAATGAACGGCTTGGATAATGAAATGATAGTTGTGAAGTGGAACCATGGCCCTAAATAAGTTATTAATGTCATATTAATTCAGCAGTTAAGCTTTATTGTGGGTGTGTGTTAAGCTCTTTTGTGGGTGTGTGTGTGTTTGTGTATCAACTAAAGACGATAAAACAATTATTATGTCATTATTTATATGTAATACTATGGAGATTATATTTTTAGATCAACAAATGATATACATAACTAACATCTAATTAGAGAAATTCATTAATTGACATATATAATATTTATATATCAACAACCACGTTAGATGGGTGCACCAATGTGGATGTTATAAACCCTTGTCAGCTGTCACATTAGTGTGCCACATACCGTGACAAATGTGATGTATATAATGCTACTCTTAACATATCAATTGCCACATTAAATGCAACTGTTTTATCATGTCAGGGAACAAAAAAAATTAGAGGCATCATGATGAAGTTTCCAGAAGAGACCCTTTTCGGTTTTTTTTTTTTTTGTTTTTTTTGTTTTGTATATTGGGTTTCGTTTTTTGTTCATGGGTTTTGTGTAAAATTTGTTTATTTGTATATTCTCCAATTAAAATTTTCATTTTTGGGTAAATTGGAGCTGTTAATTTACCCCCATGAAGTTAAAAGTATTGAGTTTGCTTTGTTTTGGTTGGTTTTTGGATTGGAATTTGGGTTGTTGTTTTTGCATTATGTCTGTTGTTTTTGCATTGATTAGGTCTCTGCATTATGTTTAACAAAGGAGCTATTTCCCGAATATTGTTTGTTTTTTTTAAGTTTAGGGGCTGCTGTCGATTGTCTTTGATTAGGTCTCTGCATTGGTTAAATCTTTAGTTTAGAGGCTGATGTCGATTGTCGCCAAGAGAAAGAACATGCATTGATTAGGTCTCTGCATTATGTTTAACAAATCGCAGGACATAGAATGCTGTTGTTTTTGCATTTTATCAGAAAAACCGGTGGTGGCCTTGATCACTTATGAATACTGAACAAAAGCACTACACTTTTAAACTAGCCAAATATTTGAGCAATATTTGCTTATTTTCCGGAACCCAAACTAATATAATATTTGAGCTAATGTCCATATCTAATATTTGGGTTCCTGTTTAGATTGAAATGTGATCAATCTACTAACAGCATATGAATCCTGGTCAAACTTCTAATTAACAACATATGAATACTGAACAAAAGCACTTCACATTTGTCATATATTAACAGCATATGAATACAAAAGCACATCACTTTAAACTGGCCTTGGTCAAACTTCCAATTATCAGACTATTGGTTTTAAAAAAAGGAGGCGTTAGGCTAATGTAGTGTAGGGGGAGATCGGGAGAGTAAGAGGAAAGGTCCTGAACAAAAGCACTTCACTTTTGAATTTGGAATTTCAGAGGACATGACTTGCTTTAGGAAAAATATATATAATAGTTAGTTTTAGTTTGTTGATTTGATTCTTTGTGTTTTTGAACTGTTAAATCTTTAGTTTGGACTGTAACTAGATAAGCCAAAGGATTAGAACTTGATAGCATGCCATTTCCTTATAGACATTAATGTTTTCATCATCAAGAGTCTTGTATTCTTCTTTTCGTTTTTTGGCATGGTGTATTGACATGTATCAGAATCTCTCTTTTGAGTATAGTAGTGTTTTCTTTTATGCTCTCAAATTGCATCTCAGCTTGTTATTATTCATATGTTGTTAGTATTCATATGTGTATCTCCAATTTTTCGGATTCAATTTGCAATTTGTTGTGAATTGTGTGAAAAGTTTTCTGATAAAATGCTTGAAAGATTTGGGATTTGTACATCCCGTATACATTAAATCCCATAATCAAGGTGCATCTCGTATACTAACATATTAATAACATCCCCACTATAAAAATGAACTCAAATCAATTGCAATTACAGATTACTAAGTTTATTCTTTTATGGTTAGTGCAGATGGATATTGATGAAGAGAATACTTAGGTCATGGAAATGTCAACATTCAATCTAAGTGATACACAAGATACAATAAGTGCACCGAGTCCTTCAAAGAGAAAGGCTAAAGGTATGCGAGTAGGTAAGATACGTCAAAAGAGATCCCGTGATTGGACTTTGTTTGAAGAATTGCTTGTTGGTCCTGATAATAAACAACATGCGAAGTGTAAAAACTGTGGGATAGTTTACGTATGTGATAGTAATTGTGGGACGAAAAACCTATTGAATCATATAGATACATGTAGTAAAAAACATCACATTGATATGAAAAAATCTCAAGTTGGATTGCATTGTGACAACCCGTCCCAAATTTTATTATTTTATAAATTTTAAAAGGTGAATTTACGAGAATACCCTAGAGGCGAGGGTATTGATTTCCGTTGATCACTAGTTGATGATGTGTATGAATTATTATTGTTATTATTTTAAGGGATGTGGTTGGAAAAAAAAAAGGAATGAGGGCTGCCTTATAGCAGCAAAGGATAGGGGAGAGAAAGAAAAAGGGCACTGCCCAATCAGGAAAGAAGGCCAATCGGAGTATAGAGGAGAGTGAAGAACCAATTAGGAAGGAGATCAAGAAGGAAAGGAGAGAAGAAGAAGAGGAGAGAAACCAAACGGGGTCTCCCTTGACCCGTAAAACCCGATCGGCGAAAGCCATGAAATCGATGGTTTCCCGGCCAATTTTCAAGGAATTAAGCCAAGTCACCACCTGGAAACCATTCCACGACCTCCCATCTTCCATTTTCATCCATTAATTGGTGGATTTTAGGCCTAGGGTTCATGAAATTTCACCAGTGGGTACGTAGGTATTATGGCGGCGTTCCGCCGTTTGTGCCGCTATTACCATTGACCACCACCCTCATTCAACTTCTCTTAAGGTCAGGAGAAAACCCCAAACAAGTTGGGGATAGTGGAGTGGCAAATTTGGTGAATCGAAGCTCACCCAAATTCTAGGGTTCTGGTGGATTTTCATGAAATTGAAGTTTTTCCCAGCCAAACTAGCCTTAATCACAGGTATAAAGTTTGCTCTACTATTTGAGATCTTCATTTATGTAATTTTTGAGAATTTTTAAAAATAGTTGAATTTTCTGGCAAGTCAGGGTGGCCGACTGCCACCCCCGGCGGCGGGTGGCCAGGGGGCCGTCAATGTTATTCTTAGGCTAACTAGATGCTTTGAGTTAAGTTTTGATAATTGTAGGACGGAGGTTGATTGTTAGAATCTAAATTCTCTACGTTACGTTAATAGGTCATTATATGAATCGGCGATCCGACCGTTTGATCATCACCAAACTTTAATATGTTATAATACGTAATATTTGAGAACCATAGAAACTTACGAATCAGGAATTTGACGTACGAATCTCCCCGAATTGTATTTGTAAATTCATAAAATAAAATGTTGACCGCTACTTGATTTTGGGCAATTGGCTGAGATCCGACTGTTGGATCATAATGAAACCTTAGGAAGTTGTTCTAAAAGTATAATGTGAATCTCTAGAAGCAATGGATCGGAAATCCGTGATGCAGATCTTCCGAATTGAACTACATAGGGATATGTTTTATGTAAATTATGTATTCTATTGGTAAGAACTCTGAGACGTGATTTGATAATTGTTCTAGGCAACATTGGTTCGTGATGTCTCGATATGCGTGCTAGGGAGTCATAGAGCAGACCTCAGGTGAGTGGGTCTTTTCCTTTCTATCGTGTATATATATATATACACACACGTATGATTAATAATTCCACAAACGTTTTTAATTGATTTATGCTTATTTCCTACATATAATTGTTGTGAATGCTTTGAAGTACTAATGTGAACTACGAATGGCTTGATCTTTTGTTTAGGGTACATAGGCCGTCCAACGAGACGTTAGATGTAGCCATACAATATTTGAAACAAAAACCTTGTTTGGGAATTGAGCAATGTGAAGGAAATTGGTGAAAATATGTGATTTAACCTTATGTTTTAAGTGATTGGATGTTGGTCATAAATCAATGTGGAAGGAATCAAGAAACTGAAATAAGGAAACGTAAGTAATAATAGTTAATTAAACTAGTGTTTAGTTGGACTTATTCCCGATAATTATTTCCGAAAATAAATAATTCGGGAGTAAGGCGTTATAGATTGTGCATTTTACACCACATTATATATATGTATGTATATATTGGAAAAATACTATGATATGGTTGAGTTTTAGATTTGCATTATGGCATATCCATGTGTATACTACCTACACAAAATTATTATGAATGCTTTGAAGTGCGAAGATGAACGTGGAACACACAAGTAAGTTCAGGTAAGTTATGGTATTAGTTGAGATGATTGAGTTATGGCATGATCACATTATGTTTTAGGTAACTCCGACATTGTTGTACAAGTTGCCTATGAGTTGTATATGTCACATGAGATGCACTTAGAGCTCATATACCTGCACTCTGGTGTTAGTGCTCCCGCCCGTGGCCAGGGCATAGTCCTTTACGTGATGTTCACCTCTCGCACCTTACGCTCACCTTGGATCCAAAGTACGTGCACAGGCCTTTCGTACAGACCACTATAGGTGGTTCCGACTCGTAAGTGACCCGCGATTATTCGCACAATCTTCACGTGATTGTAGCACTTGAGCGTATTTATTTACACCCAGCCTGTCGTACAGACCACCTTAGGTGGTTCCGACTCGTGTGCAGGTATACTTATTGAGATATGGATAAGTCGTACAGGTCACTAGAGGTGACGCCCGACTTATGAGCTAGCATATGTGATGAGATATGGATAAGTCGTATAGGCATACAGGTCACTATAGGCGACTTCCGACTTATGAGTTAGCATTGATTGATAAGATATGGGTGCAGTTGTACAAGTCACCATAGGTGACTCCGACTTGCGTGCAAGTATGGGTTATTAATCACATGATTATTGATATTGTTGATGAGATGCTGTGTTGTGGTATATTTATGGTTTACTGTTAATACAACTTTGATTTCACATTAATACATGGTATGATTTTCTGGAAACTATATAGGTGTTGCAACGAGTGGTTGTAATGCTTTAGATGGTTTCTATTAAAATTTCATTTCTAGGGCCACTCACCCTTGTTTTGTTTTCACCCTCCAGGTTTTATTAGTTGAGCTTTCTTATCGTCGAAGATTCGTGGTGATTCTTAGTATTGGAGATTCTTTTGAGGATACCATTTTTAATCCACTATACTGTACTTACTTATGCTCTAACGTCACGTGTGAAGTGGGTTCCTTCCCACTCACCAACGCACTTTGGTATTTAGGCACTCTTAGGTTTAAATTTATTCACTTTTTTTCCATATCTTCACACTTTATGGCTTCGTCACCTTCCAGGTGTCGGCCAGCGTAGCTCGATCTGGAGTCCTAGTGGGCATTCCGGGTCGAGGTGTGTTAGTTTGCGTTCTCCTCAGTTTAACCATTTTAGCTTTTGTGAGCTATTAATTGAGGCTATAGTTAAGCATGATTTGCCTTTTAGGTTTGCTAAATATAAGGGCATTAGAACTTTGTTTAAATACATATCTCTTGATATCAAACTGCCCTGTAGAAATTCATTTAAGAAACATGTGTTGAGGATGTTTAAAGATGAAAAGATAAGACTTCGAGATTGGTTAAATACAGTTGAGGGAAGAATTTGTTTGACATCTGACCTATGGTCTTTTGCTACAACTGATGGATATCTCACACTCACATCTCACTTTGTTGACAAAGAATGGAAAATGCACAAAAGAATTTAAAATTTTTGTCATATGCCTCTTCCACATACCGGGGTTGCTTTGTCTGAAAAAAAAGTAACGCCTTATTAGTTGAGTGGGGGATTGAAAAGAAACTGTTTTCCATTACTTTGGATAATGCCTCTGCAAATGATTGTTCTGTTGAGCTATTGAAGAAACAATTAAATTTTAGAGGTTTGTTATTAATGGATGGAAGGTTCTTCCATGTTCGTTGCGGTGCTCACATTCTAAACTTGATAGTCCAAGATGGACTAAAGGAAATTGATGGATCAGTGATGAAAGTTCGTGAGTGAATCAAATATATAAAGTGTTCATAAAGGAGAAAAAATAAGTTTTTTGTTTGCGTTGCACAAGTAGGGTTGGCAGGTAGTAAAAGAGGGTTGAGACAAGATGTGCCTACTAGATGGAATTCAACATATACAATGCTTGATAGTGCTATTTTCTATCGTCGTGCTTTTCTCAATTTGACACTTGTTGATTCTAATTTTAGTTCATGTCCTTTCTTGGAAGAGTGGGATAAAATATAGAAGATTTCCAATTTCTTGGGGTATTTTTATGAAGTTACTTGCTTATTTTCCTGAACAAATTACCCTACATCAAACTTGTTCTTCCCAAAAGTGTTCAAAGTCCATTATTGTATTCAAGATGCTATGGAATATTGTGATGATTTCATGAGACAGATGGGGAGTTATATGAATTTGAAGTTTGAAAAGTATTGGTCAGAGTATATTTTGATCCTTGCCATTGCAGTGATTATTGATCCTCGCTATAAATTGCAATTTGTAGAGTGGGGTTATGACAAGCTTTATGGTAAGGAGTCGAGAGAGTTGAAGGATGTTAGTGGCACATTGTTTGCACTCTTTGGTAGTTACATGGACAAGTTCTCTCATCTTCTTGTATCCAACCCAGTTAATCAAACTCCTACTTAAATAAAAATTGGAGACAAACTTTTTGAGGTAGTATTTATATTTGTTATTCCTCTTTTTATACTTTTTATATGCATCTTTATATTGTACGTTGTTCTTTGTTTCTATTTTGTTTTTATATGTAGGAATTTGATAATATTTATCAAGATGGGTCAACTTCAGTTGAAAAAACTGAATTACATCTATATCTTGAAGGAAAGAGACTCGATAGAAAACAAGAATTGGATATTCTTTCATGGTGGAAACTGGAGCAATTTCGTTATCCCGTACTTTCTCGTATGGCTTTTGATGTGTTAACAATTCCTATCTCAACTGTTGCCTCGGAATCCGCATTTAGTATTAGTGGTAAGGTGCTTGATCAATATCGAAGTTCTTTGTTGCCTAAAACCATTCAAGCCTTGCTATGTACTAGAGATTGGCTTTTTGGCAAAGAAGGTAAATTTCATATTTCTTTGTATTTCTTTTTGCTTATATAATAGGTTATAATTGTTTTTCCTTTTTTCTTTTTATGTTTAGCTTTAGAGAAAGAGGGTGTTGACTTGGAAGAACTTACTGAAGAAAATTTTGACATGAGCCTTAACGAAAACTCGAGACAATGCTCCAGTAGTATTAGTCTTGATTAAGTATGGTATGTTTTTTAACTTGTTCTTTTAAAGACAATTTTTCTACGTAATCTACATGTAATACTAGCTGAGAAATATCATTAGGAAGACAACATCCTCCTCTGCAAATCGAACATGTTCGAATCTACTCGTCCTATGCTTTGTCTATTAAATCTTGTTAAGCTAAGGCACATATTTGATAGTTTCTTGTGTTATTATAAGCTTAAATCTATGGTGGGTGTTTGTGTTTTCTATTTCTTCTGTCAGAAACATTTGTCACATATAGGTGAATGTTGAAGGCAAAAAAGCAGCAGAAGGTCAGTGGAATCATTCATAAAGGAGCAAAAGAGGGTGGGACATGAGGTTAGGGCTTGCAATTTTGTGTCAACGCCACACGTTGATCATTTCAAAAACTACCCAAAATTGTACACTTGTGAGCTAATCGGGTTTCTGGAGGAGTGCGTGCTTCCTTGTTGCAAACAGTCGCATTGATTGATCGAAACCATGGAATCACCGAAGATGATTCTAAAATTATTTTTCTTACTTGTGCTTAAATTTACACAACATATACAAACATATTATTCTCATCGATCAACTGTCAAGTTTTACCAAATGATGAATGATGATGTTAGTTGCACCCAATCGGGCCAATCCTGTATTATTATTATTACTTGGCAGTTTTGATCTTTTGATACGCATTGGAATGGGGGGACAATAAACATTACCCATAGTAGAACTTGTACTTGGGCTCTTTTTACTGCACTAAAGAGCGTCGATCCGTGTATCTGTTTTAATTGTAATCCACCATTCCATGTTGACTCATGACTTGCATTGCATCATCTGCTGCTTTTTTGCATTGATTTGGATGAAATGTGTGAAAAAAACCCAAAAAAGAAAAACAATAACGGGTGATCTGTTAAGACCTGTTAGCTTAATGGGTCGGGACCCGACCCATACCTAATAAACTTGACCCGTTTACAGCCTAACTTGCAGTGAACCTACTTTGGAAATTATGATTAAAAGGCCCAAATGTTGGAACATTGGGTGGTACACCATGTGTCACTATACAAATTATGGGATATGTGTGTTAAAAAGTTAATAACTTAAAAAATATGATTTTCCATTACTTATATAAAAACATGTGATGTATCATCCGTGTTCCGGTCACAAAGAAAAATTTCTCCCAAACGTGGACTTGGCATTCTTTTTCTTTCAATTTCTCTCCGTCTTATTTGTTGACCAACGAAGATGACTCGCCAACCTATAAGAGCATCTCCATCAGTTGGTGGAGGACAAAAGTAAAGACAACAATATTGCCTTCATGCCCAAAAATTACCTTTAGCAGTCCAAATAAGCAAGGACCCATGGTTGGCCAACCACTGCCGACCCATAAGCCCGTGCAAGTGCCCAGTGCTAACGTCAGCCATGAATTTATTATTTTTTGCCTGGCGCGTGTAATGGCCGACAACACTACAGCTGTGGGCTCGTTGCATTAAATGTAGAGACATGTGGCTCCATTTAAAGCCGTTGGATTTCAATGGTAAATTTTTTTTGAAAATGCTACCGTTGCGACACGTGGCACAATCTGGTGCGTCCGATTTCAAATCAATTTGAAAATCAACAACCAAGATTAATCCAACATTAAAGAAAATTTTAAAAATAGAAAAAAATTATAAAAAAAATCTGAACAAATATAATAAAAATTAGAGTTTTTTATTTTTATTTATATTTATTTTTTTATAAATATTTTTGCCCAACTATCTTCTTCATTTCTTCATCACAACTCAATATTCATTGTAACTACAATCTTCTATATTTGTTTTCCACTTTCCAAATTGTTTTTTTTTTCCTCCCAAAAAATGGTTGAGAAGGCAATAAGGTTAATCGCAGAAGACCTTGCTTTGTTTCAGTGTTGGATGCGTGTTACTCATGACCCAACCACTGTAAATGAGATGAGGGTGCAACATATGTGGAATGATTCATGAGCAATTTGTCATGGTGAGTCAAGGCACATCCCGGACCAAGCAATCTTTGTTGAGTAGGTATAAATATCTACATAAAGTTTTGAAAGCTTGGAAAGAAGCCATTGGAAAAGTAGAAGAAATTTATGCTAGTGACATTAATCTAGCCGATGTGGTAATGTTATATTATTATTAATGAATTAAAAATGTAATTAATATGTTATTTATTTTATTTATGTTATGTAAATCTTTATGTTGTTTGACAATTTTTTTTAACAATTACAAGCACAAATGTGGTTCAATCTTAATAAAAAGAAATCATTCACAAGGCACAACTGTTGGGACATTGTGAAGCATACTCCGAAGTACAAAGTTCTACCTAGTGGTCCACAAGTTGAGTTGAACAAGACCCCCTTGCAAAAGCCAACTACTGAAGAGTCGCCATTAAAGGCGTCATTGGAGACCCAAGAAACCCCAAGACCTATTAGTAAGAAGGTTGCTAAGACAAGAGTTGCAAGAGGGAGTTCTTCGAATAATGATTATTAAAAAATAGTTGACGAATTGGCTCGCCAACATGCATTGAATATGGAACAAGACATGTAAACATATGAGCAAGAAAATGTCTAGAGATAAAGCAAATGCTAGAGAAATGGAGTTAAATAAGCAAGAAAGGCAAGAGGATAAGGATCATGATATATCCAACAAGTCAACACCAATCAT
Organism: Malus domestica; assembly: GCF_042453785.1. Classification (NCBI taxonomy): domain Eukaryota; kingdom Viridiplantae; phylum Streptophyta; class Magnoliopsida; order Rosales; family Rosaceae; genus Malus; species Malus domestica. The sequence continues at coordinate 22,654,333 of NC_091674.1, read as the reverse complement.
ATTGTGTCTACATCAACATGGGCATCAGAAGATTGAAGTCAAGCAGTACGATCTCAAACAACCTTGCCGACCTCTACCCGACATCACTACCAAAGTCTACCTTCCAGAAGCTTAACCAAGGAATTGGTATGCGTAACTTTCTCACTTGCGATGCTTGCAGTTTCATTTGGAAGGTTTGTCAAACTCAGGGGGAGTATCCAAAAGTATACTCACTTGACCTTAATGTACTCTTTTTCCCTATGATTATGAGTATTTTTCCCACTGGGTTTTTGCTACCTAACTAGGTTTTGATGAGGCACTCATCTTGGGTTGGTCATACCCTTGTGTATGTCCTACTTGCGCCCTGAAAACGTATGGTTTTGACTTAATGAAACTTGTCACTTTTTCCTTTGACTATGGGCCTTTGTCCCACCTTAGGTTTTGCCATAGCGAGGTTTTATGAGTTTTACTTATCCATGCATTCTTCCATTTGTTTTGAGACTCGCATTCACTACTTGTGCCAACTAGAAGAGACGATTTCATCAACTGCTTCTACATTTGCATGAAGACCTGATGCGCTATCTACTTGAGTATTTGCACACTCAAGGGGGAGTGTTGTGACATATGTTCTTATCAATATTGTGATTGTGTAAATCCTAAGTAGAGATAGATTAGGAATCCTTTGGGATCTAGAAGATCTTTCCTAATAAACTTTGAATTACTTAGAGAGCAAGTTTCTCTCCTCTTTATTACTATAAATAAAGGCACAAGGATTGGGGAATTAACACACAATTCCTCAAGCCTATTCTCCACTCTCTTTCTCTCTATGCCGCACCCCTCATTTAAATATAGGGCACAACAATAATACTATTATATTATATATAAGTTATACTATATATTATTCGATTCGGATTCGAAGATGCATATGGATTGGTGACCCCTAAAACCATATCCAATACCATAACCGAATAAAGTTCACGGTTTTTTTCCCCATAATACCTGAATTTTCATACCTAGATCCTCTCCATTCAGGCGATTATCTACGGTAATCGGGTTTAATAGTTTGAATTATAATCCCTAGTCTTGTGTCTCAACCCATCATCCTCTATATCCTCTTTAAGTCATCGCCGTCATGACCCACCACTACACTTCTCCCTCTTGAACCTCTCCAGCATTGTAACAACTATGGAGGCACGCATATTTGACTCTTTCCCTCTCGACCCTCTCTGTTTCTTTGCTACTCTCAGGTGTCACTCCCAACGACCCATTCCTCTTATCAACTCGTCGTCGACCACAATCCTCTCTGCTTTATATCCGACATTCAAACCATTTAGGTAAGCAATTTCATATTTATAAAAACGAATTAGGGGTTTACAATTTAGGGCTTTTGAATTAGGGTTTGAATGAGAGATTTACAAATTGGAGATATGGGGATTCATTTTCTATTTAGGATGTTGAATGACATAGTTATGATTTCTGCAATTAGATGTTGTATTTCTGAGCATGATATTGCTGTTTCATATATTGGAAATTATACCCGAACCGCACTGAATCCCAAAATTCGAGAATACCGAAATTTCGATTTGGTTTTGGTTTTCAGAATCCTATCCTGAAAACGATTGATTCGGGATTCAAGTTATCAATTTTGGATTGGGATCCTAATCCGGACCATCCCTAGAAAAAAGTAGTGGTTGTGGTTGTGGATGACAAGAAAGATTCTCTTAAGAAATTTATTTTCATTTAATTAAAATAAAATAAATAATGATATTTTTGTCTTTTCATCCTCTTTAGATGACAAGGAATACTCTCTCAATAATAGTATTTAAAATAAAATAAATATGGCTATGTTTGTTTTTTCATCCTCTTTGGATGACAAAGAGAAGAAAAAGAAAAAAAGGGTCGAGATTAACTCGGAAAAGTGATTGAGAACCTCTGCATCTTCATGCATTATCGGCGGCCTTCTCGTCTTCTCGTACTCACTTTTCCAATTATATTCAATAAATAATGATTATTATTTTGATGGAATTTGTGACATTTCTTCCTATGCGAGGGGTCCATTAGCAATTAGCATATAAATTTTACTCCGACATAACACCAAGTTGGTTCCTTTTAACTGGATCAAAGGTGAATTAGAAAAACCAATCTTCAAAGTTCTTACCTAAACCAAACATGCATTAGAAGAATCAAACGTAGAGGTTAATTCGATACAGGTACTAGTAATTTACCGTGCTTTTCTTGCTTTTCTTCTTCAGGTTACTCTCGAGTGTTATTGTAGATAAGAGGGTTTCTCTAGAATATGTATGGTTGGTTGGGCTAAATCAAAAGACCTCACTTTTCAAAACAATTTTCATGTTCGAATTTTTAGATCCAATCGTTCAGTTTCTTAGAGTCAATATTCACCGTCTATTTCCCAGACTACTCTCCTGAAGAAAAATTGGATAAAAGAATACAACACTCAAATGCAATTATGCAAGTGGTTAGAAATATGCATACCCGTTATCCAAAAACCACCCACTCACGTTTGCTGCTTCTCTGAGAGCTTCCCTCCATCTCGACACCTTCTCCAGATTTGTATCCTTATATACTTCTTCATGATAAGCAAATACCTGAGCATAACTGCCTTTTTGATGTCTTTGTAAAGTTGTGAATGACAATGAATGATGTATTGGATTACTTGTGTTGTAAGTCACTTGTTTATCGAGTTGTTAACGACATAAGTAATCTGATAGTCCTAGTAAAATAAGGATTATGGAGTTTTAACCTTTGCAATTAACCTCAAAGAAATCTAATAGGTTTCGCTACAAAGATATAGAATCATGGTAGGACTCAATCACTTAAGTGTTAGGGTTTGATTTTTGTAGCTATTAATAGGCCGGCTAACAAGGAACCCAATGATATATAAATACTAGGTTAAGTCCCTGCTTCCATACGTTGAATTCCTCATAATATTAAAACCTATTCATATAGTAGAGGGATATTTTGGAGTATTGGAAGGAGAAGGCAACCTTGTGAACTCATCTTTTGTCATCCGAAAGAGCCATATCTTTCGTATTCTACATATAAGTTCAATATATTTAGTTCATCTCTATTTTACATTGATTTGATTTATTCACGATCCTAATGTTTTGTTGTGATTTCAGAATATGTCTTACAGTCTTATATCCGAGGGCCGCACCTAGTAGAAAATTGGCACAACAATTTGTTGTCCTGCCCGTGAGTGTCTGGATTCAAGGATCTTTACGAGTTCATCCAAGCACCAAGCTGAGGATGCATAATTTTCAGAGAATACGATTAGAAAAATCCTTGACTCCTCAATTCCTTTGGAAAGCCATGGTGGTAAGTAGTAGTCTTCTCTGCGGCTTGGAAACTCATCGTCGTCTCTGAAGACTCGAAATCCCCTTTGATGCAAATTGCTGCGCAGATGGTCCGTAAAGTTGTTGCCTGTATCTGCTCGTCTAAAGCTGAGATATACATCATATTTCCAAAGCTCGCCGGTCAAATTTGTATTGTGAGGTTGCATGGTATCCTAGCTAGCTTTCCGGAATCAAGACAAGGAATTCGAAGAGGTGGGAGCGATTATGTCAAAAGACTCTCTCGTACGTGTTTATAAATTAGGCGACCGACCTTTGCGCTAGCAGAAATATTTCCCAGGAAGTTTCCGACTGCTACCTTTCAAGTTTCAACGCGTATGCGTGTGAAACCATCGCCAATGCTATGCACCTGCAGTGAACTTCGGAAATTATGATTTAAAAAACCAAACGTGGACTTGGTAGTCTTTTTCTTTCTATTTCTCCTTATCTTTTATGTCGTCTGATGAAGATGACACACCAACCTGTATTAAGAAAATATATGTAAGCGGATAAATGGATCTTGTCTTCCATAGTCCATGTTAGTGTGTAAATTGTGATCTGTTGTGGCAGTTGCATTTCTAGCTCATATTGCGAGGATGTTTAGCTAAATTGGTTGTATGCTTATTTGTTTAAGTCTCATAGGTCTTAAGTAAGTAAGTAGACATATGTCTTCATCTCATAGGGTGTAAGATGGAAGGGTGGGATTGTTTTGATGTAATTTGAATACTGCCAAAAGTGTGCACCGGTTAGAAGAGAGTGGATTTCCTTTCCTCTCTTAGATGAATGAAATGTTGAATGTGTGAAGAATATTCAAAGTCGTATTCTCTGTTCTCTCTCTCTCTCTACCATCATCTCTTCCATTTTCGTACTGTAATTCCTTCTATTCTCTGAGGAAATCTGTGTAGTCATAGCTCATAGTTGCATAGCTCACTCGAATTCTAAGAGCATCCCCAATGGGGGCTTTATCCTCCATGAGGCTACCACATTTCTAGCCTTAGTGAGAAATTTCGTCCCCAATGAGCCGGAAAATGAGGCTAAATCCACCACTGGGGTTAGTAACTTCCTTTATTGGGTAGCATAAAATCGGGCTACATCTAGCCTAAAAAACAGTGGGTCCCACAAAATTTTCAACTTCTTTTCTATCACACTCCCTCACTTGCAAATACACTTATACTCTCCTTTTATTATTTTTTAATTCTTTTTTCTTACTTATTTTTCTTGCAATTTGGCTAATTAATGATTTTTTTTTAATTCCATAAGAATTAAAATTTCAAATTGATTTAACGTTCATGGGCATTGATGGGTGAAATTTTCAAATAATTTTTTTTTTCAAAATTGTATGATACTAATTTACTAATTGGTGAGGTAAATTGTTGTGTTATACGTGAAAATCAAATTATTTCAGAGCGCGAAGTGGGGTTTTTTTTCTTTCAATGTATGAGATTGAGATAAGGGAATATAATCCAATGAATGATTTATAAGTGATGAAATCTAACTTTGCCACAATTTGAACTTTTTAGGTTGAAGCGTTCACAAAAAAAAAAAAAAATTAAGATAGCATGTTCAAAAACCAACATAAGAAAAACTAACACAAAAAAAAAAAAAAAATCATCACTTAATCAAATTACTACATAAATAAATATAGATAGCCCCATATAGAGCCCGAAAGATATAGCCCCTCATTAGGAGAGATTCTTTTATAAAACCCCAAAGATTCCTCGGAGCTCTAAAATAGGCTATATCCACCACTTTTCCGGCCTCATATAAAGCCCCTCATTAGGGATGCTCTAACGTGATATCAGAGCCTGGTTGGGTCTGAATCCTCTGGTGTCGTATCTGTGAAGGATTGAGCTCGGATTCACAACAAAAGCTCATTGCAGTGATTTGAACTTGTATATGCTTGTTGTTATTGTATAGGTATTATTGGGGTTCTTGGAATCGGAACTGCGCTGAGACTTGCCCTGGAATTCTTACACGAGTGGAGTTTGCGGAGAGCTGTGCAGAGGGTGGACGCCAGTCACACAAATGTGCCTCTTGGTTACCATCCTGCTTTGTAGGTAAAAGTTGCAAATAACAAGATAATGTACAAGTAGAAATTTACTTTATTGCGCGGATGGAGGAGGGTATACGTTCACTTTGTCTTGTTTTTCTAGGGCACCCTTGCTGTTTACCTCAACCAAATGTACCATTTACTATTTTATTACTTGTCTTTTTATTTTTATTTTTTAAAGTTGTTATTTTATTATTTGAGCACGTTGTATAGAATTGCACATTCATATTATCTTAAAATGGAGAAATGTTAAGACTCAGTTGATGACTGTGAGCCGCTAATGCATGTGAGTCTTATAAAATATACTTCAGCGGTTCCTATAAATGCAAATTTATTCCTTCTTGATCTTGGACAAAATTGCACCTACAAAACAATTAACACATTTGGTTAAGACCAAAAGCCTCACGCGCCCATGATGAATAGGGAGGTTTTGGCCGAAGAACCTCCAATGCCAAAGTTAAAATTTACAGAGAAAAGTGTTTATAGAGTTTTTGGAGTTTTGTAAAAGTGTGGACTTAACTTTTTAGAGAAAATGGGGTTCAATATATAAAGCATAGCTAGCCCTCTTGAGAGAGAGTGACCGGCCTTTTGGGTAATTTTTTAGTATAATGAGTGATTTATTTGACAATTAATAGATTAATTAGGTAATTAATCCATTAATTGGTCAATTAACTTAATTTATAAGGAATGTTTTGAAGGTTATGAAATAATTACATTGTGGAAAATATAGGATGAGGACGGATGAAATAACTGTGAATTTGTTACCTATTTTGGGCACTTTTGGCTTGATTGACGGATAATTGTCCACTACTCACGTGTAGAAAATCCGGTGCGCCTCGAGGGTAATTTTGTCCTCTTTTGTCCAAACCACGTGTCGCTTTGTGATTATTTTTGGCCTGCTGAGGTCCAAGGGTAATAACGTTCACACTAATGTAAGATGGAAAAATAATCTATGGGAGTTTTATTTTTAAACAATGATATTCGTGGTGGGAATACCGCAAGCTACACAATAACTAGTCATAATTAGTTGTCGAATTTGTCATTCATGAGAACCAAACCTGAGACCTCTTGATTACAAACGAAGAAGAATGTAACCATATTGTAATGCTAGTGACAATAATCTATGACTTCTAATTAAGATGGTAATAATTCGACTTCTCCGAACAATTTTAAGAACTCTAGTCTGTAAGACGAAACGGAGAAGGAAGCCATGTGACATGTCTTACTTGCCATGCTTGCTTGCTTTGTTTGGTGAAGTTTTGACAAATACGTAATTTCTCATGATGTAAAATGTCACATAATTTCTCTTTTTTGCAAATTTTCATTTTTTAAGCAGGCAAAACATGTTCATAGTACAATGCAAAAGTAATCAGTTTACGAGTTTGTTTAGAAATTGTTTTTTGATAACTAAAAGAGCTTTTAGATTTTAAGAGTACTTGAAGTGATTTTTTCAAGAAACACTAATTATGTGATTCTTGAATGAAGCATTTTAAGTGATTTTCAAAAATTAACTTGCATTTTTACTTATAATTGGTTTCAAAAATATTTTCTTTATAATCGTTTTCGAGTACAATTTTTATTGCAGAATAAAAAAAAAAGTAAAAATCATAAGTAAAAAAGTCGAAAAACAGTACGGAATGGGATTTTTCATGCATCCCACGACAGCAGGAGACGAGCCGACACATGGCGCCTCGTTTCTCTGCCACTTAAGCAGCGCTGTCAAAGAACAAGATCCTCTACAACGCATGCACGTAGCACCGCTCCCAGTCAGAACCCGGAGGCGTCTGGTCAACTGAGTCCACCAATCCGGAGCTTGGTAAATCGACGTAAAAGCGAGTGGGTGACAGAGGAGAAAGCACATAGTTTCCGAACATAATTTATTCGACTTTACTCTAAACAAACAGCAGGGTTCGGGAGTAATTTAATTTTTCTGTGAGCTAGGGTTTTGAAAAGTTGGGAAAGTTGAGGAAGATCAGTGGTGGGAGGTATATGGCGGAGCTGTCGATGGAATCGCTGCCGTTGGGGTTTCGGTTCAGGCCGACGGACGAGGAGCTCATCAACCACTACCTCCGGCTGAAGATCAACGGCCATGATTCCGAGGTCCAAGTCATCCCGGAAATCGATGTCTGCAGATGGGAGCCCTGGGATTTGCCAAGTAATTGTTTTTCTCTCTCTCTCTCCCTCTCTCTCTCTCTCTCTCTTCCCCTCTCTCCATTTTTTGGGGGGTTTTGAATTCGAATTTATAGTCGTTGTTTGTTTATTTCTGAATAAGAATATTTGGTTGGCTGGATTGAGAATTTTTCCTTTATTCCATACATCACCAATGAATAAATCCTCCTTATTGCTATGTGGATTCCTTGCGTAATTCCACTGTAATTGTGATAATTATAAATAATAATTCAATCTTTTAATTACCCATCTCGAATATTGTTCTAAGCTTGAAGTTTTTAGCTGTAAGTAGTGAATTTTTAATCTGACTGAGCTGAGCTATTAATGGTAATTTTAAACAATATTACGAAATTTGGAATACCCAACTCGAATATAGTAGTAAAGCTTGAAGCTTGAAGCTTGTAGCCTGTAGCTGTCCATAGTGTCAATTGCGGTGTGCTTGCGCAGAACTATCGGTGATAAAGTCAGATGATCAAGAGTGGTTCTTCTTCTGCCCCCGCGATAGGAAGTACCCAAATGGCCATCGGTCCAATAGAGCAACTGATGCTGGATACTGGAAGGCCACGGGGAAGGACCGGACCATCAAGTCCCGCCAGTGCAAGTTTGCCACTAACAGCAATGGCCAAGTTGGAATGAAGAAGACCTTGGTTTTCTACAGAGGCCGTGCCCCCAAGGGCGAGCGTACCAGCTGGATCATGCACGAGTATCGTGCTACTCAGAAGGAACTCGATGGGACTGCTCCCAGCCAGGTACTCCCTCTGCTTAATGCTTTTGCCTTATTCACCCATTCTTCGCATGTATATACGTGGAGATGATGCACATTTTGAAACTTATCTGTCCTGGAACTGATAAATAATCCGTACTAGTTCTGAATAATGTTTAAATGACTCTGATACAGGGTGCCTTTGTTCTCTGTCGCTTGTTCCATAAACCAGAAGAGAAGGCTGATGAACCAAAGCATGACGAAGTTGAACAAACTGGTCTATCTCCTACCACAACTAAGTCTTCTCCTGATGAGTCCTCAGATATAGTTCAGGAAACAGCTACATCAGAGATGCAAGGTGAAAAGCAGTCAGAAGGTATCATGAGGTGGTTGACTGATAAGTCTGACAAAGTGACCCCTGATGCTTTTTGTCAGCTACCTGTTGACAGTTTTATGGCCTCTGATATGGAAGATCATGGAGCAGTAGAAACAGGAATCCAGGTAAGATGTCCATGATATGTTTTGTTTTTGTCACGTTCAGTATTGTACTGCTAAATTTATACAAAAGTTTACAGATATTAACAACTGGTGAGGAAACATTTTGATCTTCGTGGTTCTCAACTGTAGGGGCATCTGACAATGGAAGAAAATCCGGCATTCTATGAGTCTTTGGGCGGCCTGGACGATAGCAAAGACTTCTCACCGTTGCATTCGCAGATTAATGCAGAGCTGGAACATTATGTGGGTTCACCTTTTACCAGTGACTTTGGCAATTATGATAATGTATTGCATTTTCAAGACGGCACATGTGAACGGGATGTACCCCTCAAGGAGTTGTTTGATGAGTTCAGCAATAGCCATTATGGGAGCTCCTGTGAGGAGTCAACTAGTCAGAAGAACTTGGTCGTTGGAAATGAGACTTATCTATCTGGTCATGCATGCACCACGCTGCCAGGAAACTCATGTTTCAATGGTGCATGGGGTAACACAGACGCCAAAATCGCCCAGGTATGGGTAAAATAAATAATTTCTTGTTTCTTGTAACCCCAATTTTGGAACTTCTTGGCTGTTCTCCTGTCTAGCGTGCTTTGTGTACTTCATGAAATTGAAATTCTAGAATTAATCTTTTGAAAATAATTCGTAGTATATTTAGAAATGAGGTCTAACTGTAACCTTTTGCTTTGTCCTTGTGCACCAGAATGATTTGCAAAGGAGAGCATCTGGCTTGTACAATGAGCAATTTGGCTCCGAGGATCTGCAGAACACCTCATTTGGTTATTGGCAAGCTAAAGCTCAAGCATCATTTGATGACCGAAAACCTAGAATGGGAAATATGACAGACAGTTATTTATCTCAATGCTCATTTGCTGAGCAGTTTCCTGTGAGTTCAGTCAATGATGTGTCCAATAGTTTGCATGGATCTACCGGTTGGAAGAATCTTGATAACCACAGCGGTGATGATGTTGGTGGAACTGGAATCAAGACTAGGGCTCGACATCCTCAACTACAACCGAATATAGATAACTTTGTAGATCAGGGCTCTGCTGCAAGAAGACTTCATTTATTAGTGGACCGTTCAGTTTGGTCAATTACCAACGGCAATGAGAGCGATGAAAACTACAGCACGGAAGAAGATGAAGTCCAATCAATTATTGCAGAGGTAAGGGCGTCCTTGTGAAGCTAACTTAATAATTCTTGTCAAATGCATTTATCTAATTTTACACTGATTGTTTCATGCAGACTAGAGAGGATATACAGCAGAGCCCTACTTCTGATGAACAGGAGGAAGAGCATGCGATATTCAGCAACAAAGAAGAATGGTCCAGTACGAATAATTCTATTAACCATGGCTTTGATCCTGATGGTAGAAGTGGAATCATGATTAGGACTCGCCAGCCTCAACAACGATCAAATTCAGACAGTTCTGTAACTCAGGACACTGCTCATAGAAGAATCGGTTTGCAGATGAATATTTCATACGGGTCCATTGCCGATAGTAACGTGAGAGAGACAGATTACGGGGGAGAAGATGAAGTAGAATCTGCTAATACTGAGGTAAGGGTCCTTGGGACACTACATTAGTATCTCTGCTGTTGCTTCTTATGCATTTTCAAACTTTACTCTATTTGTTCCATACAGGCTAGAGAAGCTATACAGCAGAGTCTGGCCTCTGATGAACATGAGAAAGAGCATGCGGAAATCAACGATAAGGAAGACTTGGCCACTATGAAGAATTCCGTCAACTATGATTCCAATGTTGTAGGTAGATCCGGAATCAAGATGAAGGCCCCCGAGCCTCAACAACCATTAAGTTCAGGTGATTCTGCAACTCAGGCCCCTGCTTCTAGAAGAATCCGTTTGCAGATGAGTACTTCACCTCGGTCAGTTGTTGATAGCAATGTGAGAGATACAACCCCTGCTGAAGAAGATAATGTGCAGTCAACTATTTATGAGGTAAGGATGGTCAACGAAGCCAACATAAGCATTGTATATACATATGTTCGGTGTTCCCATCAAATTCTAAGCGAGCAATATTGTCCCTTGCAGGTCAAGGAAGCCACGGAGAAGATTTCTAATTTCGATGAGCAGGAAGCAGAGTCCCGTCTTTTGAAGTCAGACATGGGCAGGAAAATTACCGATGGCTCACCAACAGAACTGGTTGATGAGAAGAGGGCTGCTGAAGAAGCCCCAATAACGTTGAGGTTAAGGACGGGAAGGGACGGTGCATCACCCAGCAGCCATATGGGGCTGTCAGTGTCTTCGAAGGAACTGCCCAAACACCACGGCCTGAGTCCTACATTTGTTATTTTGGTTGGTATTCCTTTAGCCGTAACCCTGTTCATAGCATTTAGTGGGATTTGGATGACATTTAGATCTTGACGTTGCACGGAGGAAGCCATTGACGATAGGCATAGGCGCTTCGTTCCACGATGTGTTTCAGTTGAAACGGGTTATTAGGCTTGTAAATTGCGTTCTCATATAATCGTGCGGATGTAACCTTAGATGAGATAAATAATGACAGTTTGTAGTTTGATTTAGTCTGTTTCCAGACAACTCTGTTTTTCTAGAGTTTAGTTGGCTTAGTTTTCACTGGAAACATAACATAGATCTGACGTGGCTATTATATTTAGGGCTGGTTCGGTATGGGATACCGAACTGAAAATGACATACCAAATCCCGAACCGAAAATTTTCGGGACGAGAATAAGAGGACCGATCCCAAACCGAAACTTCGGGATTCCCGAATTTCGGTATTCCCAAAAAAATTTCGGTATTTCGGGATTTCCCGAAACCGAACTTGCATTGAAATCCAAATCAACTAATTGAAATCGAAAACATTCAAACCTGCATGAAAAACCCAAAATGAAATCAGAGAAGTGACAGTGAATCAGTGAAGATTGATGGGAGATAGAGAGACAGAGTGAAGAGATAGTTCGTCCTCCTCCTGACCCGAGCCCCTAATTCGAAACCCTAAGCCCCAATTCGAAACCCTAATTTGAAACCCCACATAGAGAATCAATGGAGAGAATCGAAGGTGGGGATGAAGCCGTGATGTGTGGTGGTGGCCAGAGGGGAGAAAGTTCGTCAGAGTGAGACTGTGAGAGGGTGGTGGCTGCTAGGCTTCGAATTCGAGAAGGAGAGACAGAGAGAATCTAAGAGGCCAAAGATAAGAAATGAGAGAGAGTGAGTATGGATGTGTCGGCTTGGGTTTGAATTGAGTTGAAGGAATGTTTTGGTGGCTTCGCCTTTCTAGGTTGCAAAGCAGACAGCACCCATGTGCTTTGATAAAACTTCAAGCGCCAGGCACACAATCAGATCCTTATCCCCACACTTAAGTTATTCTAATAATATAAATAGGCCATATACATATATTCCAACATATATATAACAATAGGGTTTAAAGTTCGGTTCGGGATGGGAATACCGAACAATTTTAAGTGTGAGACCGAATCCCATACCGAAAAATTCGGGATCGGTTTGGTTTCGGTATCAAAATTTTCGGGATTTTCAGTATGGTTTTTTTTCGGTTTGGTTTCGGTATGGTTTGGGATTTTCGGTATTTTTTTTCACCCCTAGTTATATTTGTGTCATTTGGCAAAAAAATAATTTTTTAATACATTTAAAAATAATTAATTAAAGAAAAATTATTAAAAAATAAAAAACCAAACCCTTAAACCTAAAACCCATCTTCCCCAACCTTCGTCCCGCCCCTCACCATAACCTTCCTCTCACTCTCCCCTCTCTCTGTTTTCCTAATTTATTTTTCATTTTTTGCGATTTTTTAAATTTTTATCTGAGCTGTTGAACTCGCGGGGATAGTCGGAGATTTTGCTTTTAGGTCCCTGGAATTTCGTTAATCTGCGAGGGATTAGGGTTTTTGGAGGATGAGATTTGAATGGGATTTTGAGTTTCTGCAATGGTACCTGCTGTGTCGACGACATTGAACCCCAAAGCCACGTCCCAAGGAGGAGGTCGTCCTCAAAACGGCACCGTAAGGCCGCCTCTTTTGCCTTCGGAATCCAACAATGGCGTCGCTGTTCCTCGCCGCCCCAAAGCTCGGGAGGTCACTTCTCGGTACATGTCCTCCTCCTCCTCCTCGCCGACAGAGTAGCAGCTGTGGCCTGCGAGGTTGCGGCAACCAAATAGTATGAGTAGGAGCTTGGATTGTACGGATGAGAGGAAGAGGGTGAGTGGATCTGGGGCCAATGTGGTTAGGGCATGACGTTGATGGGAGATTGAGGTCGAATTCTTACAATTTAGGTTCAGTGAAGGCTACTGAGGGGAGGTGGGGTGGGGTGGGATCGCTGGGGTTTTGGTGGTGAAGGTCGGGGAGGTGAAGAGGAGGAGAGGGAGAAGGTGTTCGTGGGGGGGGGGGGGGGGGGGGGGTTATGGGGGAAGGATTTGGATCCTCGTGGATCGTTGGAATTTTATCTAACCTCTATAATTATTATAATTTTAAAGAAACCTGTTTGTTAAAAATCCAACGATCCAAGATAATGGGTCAGGAGCATCTTCTCCATTAGCTCAGGAGAGGATCCAAATCCATGGGGGAAGATGGGTTCTGGATTTGTTTTTTTTTTTTTTGTTTTTTTGGGTTTGTTTAAATAAATAGGGTAAATTACTATAATATTTTAAATATATAAAAAATTATTTTTTTGGTTATATGGATAATTACATCAGCACAAATGTAGATCATATATTTGCCACGTCATTACTTAACATTTTATTTAACGGATTAGAAAGATCCTATATTTACCACGTCATTACTTAACGGTTTATTTAACGGATTTTCTAATAAATGTATGAAATTGAAATAAAATGATAAGTAAATGTATAAAATTGAAATGTTTTAAAGATGTAAGAAATTGAAATCAACTTTAAACCTAAGAGGATAAAATGTAATTTACCCTATTATTAACTTTGCACAATATGGAACTGGATCCTCTCCTGAGCTTAGGATGGGGATCCTTCTAAGCAGCTCATTCAGATTGTTGAAATTTGATTCAATGACTTCAAACAATGAACTCTTCTAAAAATTTTAATAATTACAACCGTTAAATTAAGTTTGAACGATCTGGATGAGCTATTCAAAAAGATGCTATTCTGAGCTCATGAGATGATCTAGTTCCGCGCAATATAACGGTGAACTCATATGTGCAAATTGCAGGGCGTGGCAAGGAGAACACGTAACAAAGGATAAAAATTGAGAAAAGGTTACCAGTGAGTGACGTCCATCTTTTGTTCTCTGCTTTCTTCCATTTTCTTTAAAAATTGGGTGAAAAAATAGCCCAGATAAATCCGAACCCTGAACCTCCAACGAGTCATCTCGTGTCAACCTCCACGTGGCAGCCAAGTAGCAAAGCACACTGAAAAAACTAGAAGGTTCCTGATATAGTGGAGATATTTTTTAATGTGATTAGAACACGGAATAATATATTATGTATTATTATATAAATAATGAAATGTGTGTTTAAAAAGTTAATAAGTTAAAACGTAAAATTTCTTACTATTTATATAAAAATAAGTAATGTATCATCCGTGTTTCGGTTAGAATGAAAATTTTCTGAATATAGTGGGGTACCGTGGGGGCGCCGTTGTTAATGCTCAATCCAAAACCCCAAAACCGAACCATACGAGATCACATGTCCTTCCACATAAATCCACTTCCCACCACCTGCTTTCACATGTTATGTATTTCTATAAATATACAAAACCCTAAAATCTAGAGAGAGAAAGAGAAGGGATAAGGTGAGGAATTTCTACTTTCAAAAGCTTGTGTCTTTGATTTGTATTTGATGCTATAGTTATTGGGTTTTTGGAGTTATTAATTGGGTAAGCCAGAAAATTCGAAAAAGATGATTATGGTGGCGGTGCTGGCGGAGCTGATGGAGGAGTACACGGTGTTGCTGGCGAGGGTTTTGGAGCATTTGTTTTATTCCGCGCCTTTTCCGAGGAGGGTTCGGTTTCTGATCCTCAGGAATCTTCCGTTTGCTTCTTCCTACCCGCATCATCCTCCTCCACCTCTGGTTGGAGCCCCTGCCGCTTAAACCATTCAAGAACAAGGCTTCTTTCTTGTTTAGCATATAAGGGTTCCTCGGTTAATTTTCTTTTTCTTTTTCTTTTTCTTTTTCTAATGTTCTTTACGGAAATCTGATTTTGTGTAAATATTTGGAGTTATTTTAACAACGTTGGCGTAAATTTGATTGCTTGTTGATGGATAGATGAATGGCAACTGTGCTTTGGTCGGATTGTTCTGTAAGGTATGCAAACGTATGAGATGCACTGATATTTGAACAGTTGGATCTGAACTGTTAAAATCTTGGCTTTTGAGAAAATTGTGGTTAACCCACTAAATTGATCAGTGATGACGGGTGTGTGGAAAAGAACCGCGTAGAAGGCCACCTAATTTTTAGGTAGAGAAATGCAAAGTAGAATTTTGGAAAAATGGGGCTCGTTGAATTCTTTATTACCTTAAGTTTTTCAGTAAAATAATTTATAATATGAATATGAAAATTTACTTGTGAAATGACAGAGTTTAGAGATTCTTGTTTCATTTTTAGGGGTACTTCTTCCATTATTATCATTGTCAACCTAGTCACATCACATCATTATGATAACCCTTATACTTATACTATTATATTTTTTGTTGGTTTTTTAACTAAAATAGTCCATGAGATTTGCATAGCACATCATTTTGGTCCATGAGATTGAAAATCAATAGAAATTGTCCCTGAGATTGTCCACCATCTATTATTTTGGTCATTCCGTTAAAAACTTCGTTAAGTGTCCTAGAGCTCTTGATCGGAAGTTTGGACAATTTTTAAAGTTTCGTAACTCAATCGTTTCTTAACAAATTCGTTCCATAATATATCAAAATGAAGATAGGAAAGTGTTGAACAAGATTATACTTATTTGGAAGCCTAATGGTTACCGAAGATGGCTGGAAAATAGCCTAAAAGGTAATTGGTTCGTAGGAAAACTGAAAAACTCGCCGGAAACTGGGTAAACTTTAAACGTTCATGACTTCTTTAATACTCAACAAAATCCAGTTATTCGAAAACGAAAATCATAATTCTCAACGAGACTAAGAGAATGGTACCTTTATCGATGGCTAATTCGTTGTGGTTTAGTCGTCAATAAAGGTACATTTCTCTTTGTAACGTCGAGAAATATGATTTTTATTTTTGAATCACTCGATTTTGTTGAGTATTGAAGAAGTTATGAACGTTTAAATTTTACCCAGTTTTCAGCGAGTTTTGTAGTTTTCTCGCAGACTAGTCACCTTTCAGACTATTTTCCAGCCATCTCCGGGAATCATGGGGCTTCCAAATAGGTATAATCTTGTTCTACACTTTCCTATCTTCATTTTGATATATTATGGGTCGAATTTGATTAAGAAACGATTGAGTGACGAAGCTTCGAAAATTGCTCAAACTTTCGACCAAGAGCTCTGGGACACTTAATAGAGTTTTTAATGGAATGACCAAAATAATGGATGATGGACAATCTCATGGACCATTTCTATTGATTTTCAATCTCAGGAACCAAAGTGATGTGTTATGCAAATCTCATGGACCATTTTAGCTAAAAGCCTATTTTGTTTTAGGGAATTCATGGACAATCATTCTAAAAATGACAAGCCAATTCAGT
This sequence comes from Malus domestica, assembly GCF_042453785.1. Taxonomy (NCBI): domain Eukaryota; kingdom Viridiplantae; phylum Streptophyta; class Magnoliopsida; order Rosales; family Rosaceae; genus Malus; species Malus domestica. The sequence continues at coordinate 22,637,932 of NC_091674.1, read as the reverse complement.
TATCCCTAAAAAGAGTTCTAGTATTCAACTTCAAGTCCACGACTAACTGGGACACATCCGTTTGACCAAGCAACCATAAGGTGAATTACCTTTCAACTTGGGCCACGAAAAATAGTTAGAGTCCATTAACCCTAGTCCAGCTGCACATGACTTGGGCACCAAGTTAGGTCTAAACCTTTGTGTTTCAAGTGAGGTTTTCTTTTCGAACCTAGCTTCTCTGCCTTCCCACTTCTCATACACTCTTATCCCTTCCTATTTTATGCGGTCACAGTTAAGTCACGTCAATATTTTATAATGATTTTTTTTATAGAGATAATAAGACAAAAAGCAATAGTAATATAAAATGTTGACGTGGGTTAACCGTGTGTATAGAAAGTGGGAGGGTAGAGAAGCCAGGTCCTTTCTTTTATGTATTAACAGTTGACCTCAGAGCATGCATAATTTTGCTAGGGAGCGGTTTTCTCTTTTCTGTATTAATAGTTTTGTTGACCAAAAGAAGAGTCCATAATAAAGCTTTGGAAAATAGTAGTTAGTGTTTTTTTTTTTGAACAAATGATATTAAGGAAATGGGGTGGGTTTAACTTCATAATGGGCTAGCAATAATGTGGTTTAAATTCGCCTTTAGCGAGAATCGAACTTAAGACCTCACACTTAGAAATGAAGACGAATACTATTAGACTGTAATACTAAGTGGCAAAACAGTAGTTAGTGTGAAAACAAAACATTTCCTTCTCATTTAGTGAATTTCAGAAGGTACAATGTCCTATATTTTCGGCAAATGTTTTTTTTTTTTTTTGGTTAATCAAAAGATTTTGTCAAATTAGATGTTAGATGTAAGATGTTAAATATTTTCGACAAATGTTAGAGAGACTATTTTTTTAGACTACAATTATAAATCATCTTATGTTGTTAAACTTTGAGTCGGTGCAATGGCACTAATCAAAATTGATACTCTCTCTAAAGAAATTTTAACCAAACAATGTTATCTATACTAAGAGGGTGGTGCACTAGTAGAAAAAACACTTTGCGCGACGTAGGTACCTTCGTCGTGCAAAGTCCAAGGGCGTCACGCAAAGTATTTATTTGGAAAAAACAATTATTATAAAAATTACCGAAAATGTGACTTTCCTCCTTTCAAATTCAATTTTTTTTAACATCCCCCACAATAATATATTTTTCTAACAAAAACCCACAATAATATTTTTTTTTCATATATATCAGTCAATTTCTTAAGTATTATAAGTACGAAATAAATAAATTAAAATATATTTAGTAAATATATATACCATTGAACTTCATGGGAAAAGCATCGTATGAAATTAACTAGTTTCAAAGATCCAACCGTCAAAGTTGTTTGTATATGCTTTGAGATCGCATCAGCCAAAAATCGCAAAAAACAAACATATAGAGATCAAGTAACGGGACAAAACTTTTCAACGATTATAAACGAAAAAACACGATTTAACGGTTAATTGAACTCCGATTTTGATGATTTTTTACAGCTATACTCCTTAATCCTATATGAATACAATAAACTAATTCGATCGTCAATTTAAAATATTAACACAAGTGGTTACCACAATATCTTATGTTATACTTAATGACAATATAAATAAACTTCAAATGTTAGTGAATCTAATGTTTTGATGTGATACGCATTGTACAAAACTAGTTTCAACGATCCAACCATCAAAGTTGTTTGTATATGCTTCGAAATCATGTACGCCAAAAATCGGAAAAAAAAAACATATAGAGATCAAGTAACGGGACAAAACTTTTCGACGATTATAAACAAAAAAACACGATTTAACGGTTAATTTAACTCCGATTTTGATGATTTTTTACAGCTACACTCCTTAATCCTATATGAATACAATAAACTAATTCGATCGTCAATTTAAAATATTGACACAAGTGGATACCACAATATCTTATGATATACTTAATGACAATATAAATAAACTTCAAATGTTAGTGAATCTAATGTTTTGATGTGATACGCATTGTACGAAACTAGTTTCAACAATCCAACCATCAAAGTTGTTTGTATATGCTTCGAGATCATATACGCCAAAAATCGCAAAAAACAAACATATAAAGATCAAGTAAGATCAAGTAACGGGACAAAACTTTTCAACGATTATAAACGAAAAAGCACGATTGAATGGTTAATTTAACTCTGATTTTGATGATTTTTTTACAACTACACTCCTTAATCCTATATGAATACAATAAACTAATTTGATCGTCAATTTAAAATATTGACACAAGTGGATACCACAAAATCTTATGTTATACTGAATGAAAGTATAAATAAACTCCAAGTGTTAGCGAATCTAATGTTTTGATGTGATACGCATTGTACAAAACTAGTTTGAACGATTTAACCATCAAAGTTGTTTGTATATGCTTCGAGATCATGTACGCCAAAAATCGCAAAAAACATTCATATATCAAGGTTTGGGATGTTAATTAGACCATCTCCGATCAAAGGGAATTTGGTCAATATTAACCTTGAAATTGAACAAAATAATCTCCAACCAAAGAGCTTTTACAAATGGGCGTATTCGGGGCTCAAATCAGCCCCTAGAAGGCCTAAAAAGTGCCACCCCCAAGCAGTTAGGCATTTCTTTTTGAGCTTGTTAGTTATTGACATGGTGAAAAGGTACTTGGGCATACTAAAAAGTACGTGATAAAAATATAGAGAGAGTAAGATTTAGCCAATAAGATTGAAGACGGAAAATTTAAAGATTTTGTGGTATATACTTTATGTTGAATATATTTTGTGTTTGAAAATTTATAAAATTAGTTTTTTATTATTCCTTAAAAAATTATATTTTTGAGGCCTATGTAGCCCTCCATAGTTGGAGATTGCCTTAATTAGTAGTATATCCGATTCAAGTTTTCGTTATTAGTAATACTGTTTAGTGCTTGGAGTAGAATGTCAGGAGGTTTGTGAAGGCCGGTCAAACAAAGACATGGAATAAGAACCTCTTGAAGGAGGAAATAGAGGAGAGGCTAAGAGATTTGAGATGATGCTACTTGAAAGAGTAACATTTCGATGATGTGAAAAAGTTCCAATTGATCATCTACAAGAGTCGAGCTTAACACATTTTACTTAAAACAAATATTTGCAAGTAGATTTCATATACCAGAATATATTCAACATAAATTATATAACACAAAATCTTCAAAAACAAAATAATGTATTTATTTTGTACTCATAAGCCAAAAAAAAAAAAACTTGCGCGACGTAGGTACATGCGTCACGCAAAATAGCTTTGAGCAAGTTTTTTTTTTTTTTTTTTTTTTTTTGGGCTTATGAGTACAAAATAAATACTTTATTTTGTTTTTGAAGATTTTGTGTTATATACTTTATGTTGAATATATTTTGTGTTTGAAAATATATAAATTTAGTTTGTTATTATTCCTTAAAAAATTATATTTTTTTGAGGCCTATGTAGCCCTCCATAGTTGGAGATTGCCTTAATTAGTAGTGTATCCAATTAAAGTTTTCGTTATTACAGTAATACTGTTTGGTGATTGGAGTGGAATGTCAGGAGGTTTGTGAAGGCCGGTCAAACAAAGGTATGGAATAAGAACCTCTTCAGGGAGGAAATAGAGGAGAGGCTAAGATTTGAGATGACGCTACTTGAAAGAGTAACATTTCAATGACGTGAAAAAGTTCCAATTGATCATCTACAAGAGTCGAGCTTAACACATCTTACTTAAAACAAATATTTGCAAGTAGATTTCATATACCAGAATACATTCAACATAAATTATATAACACAAAATCTTCAAAAACAAAATAAAGTATTTATTTTGTACTCATAAGCTAAAAAAAAAAAAAACTTGTGCGATGTAGGTACATGTGTCGTGCAAAATATCTTTGCGTGACGTAGATACACCTGCATTGCGCAAAATAGCTTTGCGCGACGCATGTACCTACGTCGAGCAAGTTTTTTTTTTTTTTGGGCTGATGAGTACAAAATAAATACTTTATTTTGTTTTTGAAGTTGTTTTGTTATATACTTTATGTTGAATATATTTTGTGTTTGAAAATATATAAATTTAGTTTGTTATTATTCCTTAAAAAATTATATTTTTTTGAGGCCTATGAAGCCCTCCATAGTTGGAGATTGCCTTAATTAGTAGTGTATCCTATTAAAGTTTTCGTTATTACAGTAATACTGTTTGGTGATTGGAGTGGAATGTCAGGAGGTTTGTGAAGGCCGGTCAAACAAAGGTATGGAATAAGAACCTCTTCAGGGAGGAAATAGAGGAGATGCTAAGATTTGAGATGACGCTACTTGAAAGAGTAACATTTCAATGACGTGAAAAAGTTCCAATTGGTCATCTACAATAGTCGAGCTTAACACATCTTACTTAAAAAAGAAAAAGGTAATGAAAGAAAAGAAAAAAAAAATACTTGCGCGATGTAGGTACACGTGTGTCACGCAAAATAGCTCAAGTTATCTACCAAGTTAACTTAAGCTATTTATTGAATACTTAGAACGACTCAAGTTATCTACCAAGCTTGTACATTTTAAGCTCGCTCAAGCTCGACTCATATAATTAAAAAGCAATTCAAAAATATGTAAATTCATTACACCCTGATAAATAAGAAATGTGATTGTTTGAAATGCCCTCTCTTGGAAGCTAATCAGGTACAAAACGCATTACTGCAAGATGGCTCTTTGCAGTCACAATTGAGAGTTCTCGTACTTTAGAAAGTTGTTTGTCATTTTATCACTTAAAACGTATGAAGAATATTTTTCACTAAATTATTCTCATTTAGCGTGCAAATGAAATCACAAGTGCTCAACTATCTGTAAATAGTACCATATTCTATAAAATTAGAATCATTACAAAAAAAGCTAGCAAACATTCCATTACCTGTAACTTTGGAGTAGTGAATTCACCAAATAACTTGACATGGAATATGTGTACATCAAATGGGCGATATGTGACAAGTATATATTCTTGATAGACATCCATCACCATTAGTTTAGCCAGCAATGGTTTTTGACAAAGTAGCGAGCTCTAATCAAGATGATATCTTGGATAGAAAAGCAATTCGTAACTGAAATTTTACATCAGACCATTATAAATATCCCACAGTACATAATAAAACAACTAAAAAAATAATCCACACTGGTTCCATATCTCACACCCTTCTCTCTTTCTACTCCGGCTCTCTACTCTAACTACCAGTTTTTTATTCTTCAAGTGCACATAACGAATTACTTAAACCCCACAAGATTTGGAAAAGCAAGGCACCGCACTCTTCATTGCACATACTTCATAACAAACACCTTATCAATAAGTTTGCAAGTACAGATGAAATTCACACCGAAATGTTCTTGTATAGTGAAAACAATGACAAAAGTAGGCAACTTTAATTGGAGCAGAAATTTCACAAACACATAATCAACATAAAAGTTTAAATTTTGACATTACTCTAGCAAACAGCACAAAGGCAATAAGCTATCTATCTTCAAAAGCCTCCCATCCCTGATTTAGAGACATCAGTCATCCAAAAATCTCAAAAACATTTTCCCATCTTGAAAAGACAAACAAATGCCACAATCACATATGAAGTTCAAAGCTCAAACAAATAAATGGACAACATAACAAAGTTGCCGAAAAGTTTCCAGATCTACATTGTCGTTATCAGGCAGGAAATTCACATTTTACAACATATCAGAAAACTATTGCATACCTGACATACAGGTTCCCCCCACTCTCACTGGGTAATCCCCTGTAGCTCTTATAACTGCCACAACCTACGTGCAGCATCAAACGAAAATCATAAACAAAAGATAACAAAATTCACAAGAAAAGACGATTTCAGTTACCAATAAAATCCAAGCAGTTGTAACTAAGGCAACATTTCCCACTGCATCGAGCCCAAAACACAAATATTAGGCCTAATATTTTCATTAAATATAGACTAGTTTAACTATGTCGAATAAATTCCAAAAAAGTCCCATTCTTTTCCCCAGCCTTCTCAGCAAACAAACAATCATCTAGGTTCAGGTAAAGGGACAAAAAACTACCTGCAACAAAACACTCAAACTTACGAAAATTCAAAACAACCTATATATCCTGTTGCAGTCACCTATCACTGAAAGCTTGAGTCCTAGTTTACATATCAAAACCCACAATTAAGCAGTATTGAAAAAAGCTAATTAACTGATTGCAATGCAAGTTTACAACGAACAAGGACTTACCTCACCACGATCACGAGGATGGTTATACTGGCACCGACCACCGTATCCAAAGAACCCGGTTCGCATGTAGTAGACACAGTTGGGCACGCCGGGTCTCTCTGGGTACGATTCGCTGCTCGTCAGCCCCAATTGCCACATTTGCTCTACAATTCCCCCGCAAACCAGAACAAAACCCCAATCACAACCCCACATTACCAAACCAAACACAAAACCCTAGAAACCCCAGATTACGAAATTAGCACAAATCGAGCTCAAACGAAGCGAAATTAAAACGCCGAGCAAGTAAAGGAGCCAGAGATCCAATGATGAGGATGATGGAGCCAGGGTGGCCAGCAGAAACCCAACCGGATATTGAACAACAGGCATATCAACGAGAGATGAAGCTGAGAGGTTGTACCTCATGGTCTGCACTCGATGGTCAAATTTGCATGTAAATCCAAACTTGCACTGACCATTTTGTAGGTAGAATGTACACGGTTGCACTCCCTGTCCAAACACGATGGTTAATTTTCTCCATAGAATATGACATTGTTTAACTAATTAATGAAATATACGCAATTCACCACATATATGTTAAAATGCTCAAAATAATCGACACGGGCACAAAAAGGCACGACATCTAACATTAAAAATCTAAAAACGTCTGTTGCTTCACGATAATACTTTTGTTACAAAGTGGCTAACCAAATTTAAATAATAAAACAAAAAATGTGAAGAAGAAGACTGAACTTGCAAGACCAGGTAAAGAAAAGCAACCCTACATTAGAGGGGAAAGATATCTCAAAGAATGAGGGCAATAGCAATTCTATCAACGATGAACAAACATTTTCTCAAAAAACAGCATCTCAAAACAACACAAATTCTGTAACATTTTTCCCCAATTTTTCCATCAGACCATTATAGATATGGAGAGAGGGTAGCGTGAGAATGTGTTCGGAGATGACCTGGAGAAAACGACGACGTCGAGACTGTTGAGGATCCAGATGGCTCTGATGCTGCAACCTCCGGTCATGGCTTCTCTAAGCAACTGATTATCCGACAGAAGACAACGTCTCACACCTCTGCGGGTTCCGGAAATGTTAAATCTTCAACTCGCTGTTTTAAATTCCATTACTACGGCGTCGTTTCAATCTAGTTATTTAAAGGAAAAAGAAAGGGAAAATATTCTTGATCAGTATCTTCAGACTGCACAACAAGCAATCGTTCATCACCATATATCACTTGACGAACGTATGTAAATTCAAACAAGAACTACAAACAAGACAGTAAAAGTTTCAAATATGTAAATTCAGATTCTTTCTTCAAAAATGTTCACTATAGGGAAGAAACACTACAATATTCTACAAGAACAGTTAATGCAATAAATTGGAGAAAACCATGGTTAAAGCATATTTCCCCAGAAGGGCAACAACTTCAAAATTGGTGGATAATATAAGAATTCTCAACATATTAATGTAGAGAAGTATCATCAGAACATCCTACTATCTGTCAACATCATCTTGATATTTGGTTCTATGAAAGTGAAACAGAATATGATTAAACAATAAACATGTACCTAATGAACCTATATCCGTGTACTTGTCACTGAAGGCATACACATCCACCTCTATCTGGAACTTGGTAAATTCCGCAGCCATCTGCTTGTAGAAAGGATCCCCTAGTAGTCTTAGTGGATGCTCTTTATCAGAGCCATAGACACGAAGATCATCTCCACACAACTTTAAGCGACCAACACCAAGAGATGGCAGTGTGTTTTGAAAAATTAACAATTTCCCCCCAAGGTTGGTCTGCAAAAGCACACACGTGGACATAAGTTAATGCAAAGTAAATGCACAACCAGACTCTTGGAACTGCATAATGAAGTACTAAATAGTCAATTACTTAAGGAATACATAACTTAACACACTGCTTTTATAATTGGTGATAAATTTTATCCAAAGGTAAAATTAAAATTGCTATTTGTGAAGAAGCTCACACTCCATAAGCATAAGCGAGGCTTTAAGAGCTGGACCAAAAGCAGACTCCACATTCACGTTGTCTTGAAACATAGACTCCGCTACGCTTCTTGATTCAGATAGATTAACAAGAAGATCATCTGGCAATGGAACAAATACATCATCCAGATCTGAGACCACCATCATTTGAGGCTGAGTCAAAGATAAATGCACATAAAACTCACAGGATCTCAGCACAAATGTTGGTAGTCGGACAAAAAAAAAAAAAAAAAAAAAAAAAAAACAAATTATGTTAACACTTAAGCGTGATAACAGAAAACACATACCTTCAAAGCATGATCGGATGGTTTGGGCCATAACCTGCAAAGAGGTCATCCATAAATTTCAATAATTCCAACAGAGAGGTAAACGGACCTTTGGTAGTAGGTAATCAAAGATATAATAAAAACAACTCAAATGAAAAGAGATCACAACCTTCCATGAGACTAACATAAAACATAAAACTTACATGATATCTTTATCTTTATAGAATGGAGACGATCAGACGATTTGTTGGGAATATTAGTGTGGGTAGATAAGAAGCGGTGTTAAACCCTCAGCCTCCTGCTTTTGCCTTTACAAGTTTATATTAATCCTCATCCGAACTACAATAATAACTCTCACTATCCTCACTACTATCATTTCCGGATTCCCATTCGTCCTCATCTTCGTTTGCCTCTTTTGGTGCATTGTATTGAGGCAAATCACCAAGGTCAATTGATATTTCGAATTCGGGTACTCCAAGTATGTTAAACGGTTCTTGGACAATATTAGTATCTTGGAGTGTTTCTTCACTAATTTCTATCGAAGATGATAACTGTTGGTCAGCGACGTCGTCGTTGTCATCATGATCTAGTTCCGGAATATCATATAGCCCTCTTCGCTCAATCTTCTGAACAACTTTCCAACCATTGCCGGCTTTAGGGTCGTCTAGATAGAATATTTGTTTCACCATAGCTGCCAAAATGTATGGGTCTTCATCGTACCAATGTCTCGTACTGTTTACTGATAGTAAACCATGATCTCACTTAACACTCGTTCGGTTATGTGGGTTTGTATCAAACCAAAGGCACTTAAATAGTATCACTTGACACCTGTATTTGTAAACCAATTGTACTACACTAGTTAGTTTGCCATAAAAATTAATGTCTTCACTGTCGCCTGCACCCGGGACATGAACACCACTATTTTGAGTAGACAACTTGTCATCACGTGTTGCCCCCAAGAACTTGATCTCGTTTACATGACAACCCGAGAACAATTCAACGTGAAGCGGTCATCTCGCCAAGTTATATAATTCTTCATCGTAAGAGGGTGAATTCAATTCCTTCAATTTGTTCATCTAATATAACATATACAAAAAGTTAACATGTTAGTGTAACCAAATTTAAAGAAAGGCATGAACAAGTTGGAAAATATGCTCAATTTAAACCACATACAACTTACATGTGCGTGAAACCACGAAGGAAACAAGTCACGGTGCTTCTTGGCATATAAATGTGAAGGATGTTCCCGCTTCATCAACTGTTCATGCTCTTCAAGGTATGGCAAAGCCTCCTCACAATTGTTGAGTATGAACCAATGCGTTACCTCCATGTCATTTTTGGTAAACGATTCGCCTTTTACAGGCTCACCAAATGGTCGCGCAATTTGGGCAAAAACAGACAGTTTCTCTTTTCTGACACCACCGTCATTATTGCGTTGAGGACGATTGAAAGCTGTCTCAACATCTTCAAGATACATTGCACAAAAAGTTAGTGACTCATATGCGACCCATGCCTCCACCAGTGATCCTTCGGGCTTTGCCCTGTTTCGAACACATTTTTTCAACTCACCAATATATCTGCACAAATAAAAGGTATGCTACAAATTATTCAAAGCGTTCGTTGATCATGAATCTATTATATATATATATATATACACGCTTAATTAAGTACCTTTCTATTGGATACATCAATCGACAGTTCACTGGTCCTGCAAGCAATGCCTCATCTGGCAAGTGAATCATCACGTGAATCATACTTGTAAAGAAAGCTGGGGGAAATATCTGTTCGAATTTGCATAAGACGTTCACAATGTCGTCTTGCAATTGTTTAACATCCGACTTTCGCAAACACATTGCTGTCAACTGCGAAAAAAATCTCGACAACAACACGATTGGTTTCACCACATCAAGAGGCAATAAGTGTCGAATACCAACCAAAAGAAGGCGTTGAAGTATCACATGACAATCATGACTCTTCATGTTTGAAAATTTACACCCCTTCACGTTTACACAACGCGAGATATTGGAAGCATACCCATCTGGAAACTTTACAGAAGAAATAAAGTTGAAAAACTCTTTCTTCCCATTCGGCTTAACTGTAAAAAAAGGATGGCCTTTCTTCAATGTACCACCGACTCTCTGCATCCACAAGGATGACCTAATGCCCATTCGTTCCAAATCGAGGTGAGCTTCGATTGTGTCCTTCGTTTTTTCTTCAATGTCTAGAATTGTCCCGACCAAAGTATCAAACACATTTTTCTCAATATGCATAACATCTAGGTTGTGTCTCAATTTTAACTTTGACCAGTACGGGAGCTCAAATAACATACTCTTGTGCGTTCAGTTTAGATGTGTAGTTGGTCTGGGCGTACAGACCCTTTTGCCCAAATGACCAAATTCCAAATGATTTAACTGATCCAAAATCTCATCTCCGGACCATTCTCTTGGTCTTAGCCGAGTCTCTTTTGTGCCGTGGAAGGCTTTATCATTCTGACGCCACTCGTTGTCCCAAGGGAGCCATCTACGATGACCAAGATAACAAACTTTTCTCGCATGCCAAGACGATGTTACGTTTTCCTTGCATATTGGACATGCCAAATAACCCTTAGTCATCCACCCAGAAACCATTGCATACGCTGGAAAATTGTTTACTGTTCACATCACTGCCGCTCGCATGGTGAACATCTGCCCAGTATACTTATCGTATGTACGAACACCGTTTTCCCATAAATCTTTTAGCTTATCAACCAACGGCCGCAAATAAACATCAATGGACTTTCCTAGATCTTCGCTCATTATTAGAGTCAACATCATGTATTCTTTTTTCATGCACTTCCAAGGCGGCAGATTATAAGGAAACACGACGACCGGCCAAGTGCTGTGGTTTTGGTTTAAAACCCCAAACGGATTAAATCCGTCGGTGGCAAGTCCCAATCTGACGTTGCGTGGGTCAGCTGCAAAATCAGGGTACATCCGATCGAATTCTTTCCATGCCTCTCCATCAGCAAGATGCCTCATAACATCGTCATTTACCCGTCTTTCTTTATGCCATCTCATGTCGGTTGCCGTATGCATCAACATGTACAATCATTGCAACCTAGGCTTCAATGGAAGATAACGCATTACTTTTTGTGGAATCTTGATCTTTCTATTCTGTGATGTCATTTTAAACCTCGGCTCATTGCAGATAGGGCATTTATCCAACTGTTTGTTCTCCTTATAAAACAATATACAATTATTTACACATGCGTGAATTTTTTCATACCCCAATCCGAGACCTTTCAACACTTTTTGGGCATTTTTTTGATCTTCAGGTAAACAATTCTCCTTTGGAAGCATCCTCTTGATAACTCCCAAAAAGTAATCAAAACACTTGTTTGACAAACGAAACTTGATCTTGCCATGCATCAACTCCACAATTGCTGAGAGCACCAAAAAGTTCTCGCAACCCGGATATAATTCTTGCTTGGCATTTTTCAATAGTTTTTCATAGTTTTTAAATTCCTCACTGTCCATGGTTGGACGACCGTCATCTCCCCTTTCCTGATTGGTGTTGCTCAAGGCATATGGATAAACGTCATTTACAATATTCATAACTTGTTCACTAGGATCCACATTAGATTCAATAGTCTCCACTTGTGTCACGTATGAAGACGAAGTTTGGTCTAATAATTCTCCATGATGATACCAAGTAGTATAGGTTTCCATCATCCCATTTCTTACTAAATGAAATCGAACATTTTCAAATGTCTCCCACATTGAGTTATTACACCTTCTACATGGACATCGGATATGAGTTGAACCTGGGTTGTGTCTAGTTGCGAATTCAGTGAACTTATCTATTCCATCCAAGTACTCAACATCACATTTATTATGATTATGTATCCACTGTATGTCCATTTTGTCTGCAATCCCAATAAAAGTACAAGAGTTACAACAACTTCAACTACTGTATTGTCACCTTATTCCTCCGGTAAGGGCCCTATCCCATTCAAGAATGCACAGTTATGTGTCGTAATTTATGATTCCAATGGATTAAATTTCGACGTGGGCTAATTTCGGCAGCATCTCCTTACAGTTCTTCAAGTGCACGTTGTAGATACATAATATCCACCGTGTACTCAAAGAACAACAGGAAATGTTACCAAAATTTCCACTATCGAAACCTAATCCGTGAACCGCAAACTACAACATATAACTATGCATTCCCAAACTGTCCATAAAATGGGACAATTCAAGAATTAATTGGACCGCAGTCATGCTTTTGCATCCATACACGAAATCCAACTAATTCTCAAACGGGAAACTAAGCTTTTCTTGAAAAAACTGTACAAAGTTAAGTAGTATTAATTTCGTACAACACAAAACAATTTTGTACGTGATGTACACAAATTTGTGCATACAAATAAATTAAATCACAATAATTACTAAAGCTAAATAAAATAGATAAAATTAATAAAGATCAATTACAAATTCAATCCCAAAAAACTCCAACGTGACCGAAAAAGGGCATAGCACGCAGGCAAAGGTACACAATAACAAGTATAAGGAATCTGAAGTTGCTCAAAAATTGGTGTTCATATGTGATCAGGGGAAATAATATAGCTATAGAAAATAGGTTAAAATGAAAACCAAACTCTTGACCGAAATTTTAGATCTTTACAATCTTCCTTAAAATATTGCTTTTGCTTTTATTTTTTTATGGTAATTGTAAAAATTTCCTATCCATGAGGATTAAAAGCTCCTTTGCACCATTAATAGATTTAGTAAATCTTCATAGAGGGCATGATATGATATGTTATAAACTGTAAAGATAAAAGGATTGTTCATAAATTTCCAAAGAGTGTCCTGTTTGTCGACCCTTCTTGTTTCATATATCGAACTAGACAACTATTGTATAATGTCAGTTTTGATTTATCAGTAGTCCAGTGATCATTTCATTTGATTCAAATTGTTTGTTCATGTAATGGTATTCGACAGGTAGATTTCCTTGAGGGACACTAATATGTGTCATATGTGTGATTTTCTTGTTGGTGAAGATGCGAAGGCCTAAAGGACGACAAACTTTGATACCCTTAAATCCCGCATAGGCTATGACTGGGTAGATTTATATCCATTATTATTTGTGCCTTTTGTGAATAAGCTTTTAGCTGTTTAGTGGTTGCCTAGTTTTATTTGTTTCTGTGCATTATGTGTTGCAGGGCCTTAAGTATGTCATGCTATTGTTTTTTGTTTAATTGAGTTACGCAAACTCAAAAGAGCCCATTATTTGCAATCACGTTAATTTTCAAGACTTTTTCAAGTCAATTTAATTTATGATGATTTGAAGTAAACGTCATTTTAATTTCCATTGTTGGTAGATTCGCAAAAGACATGTATGATTGTATTAGGCTATAAAATGAAAAGTTGTCCCTTCGTTCAATTTCACGTTTTTGCTCACGTTTTAATCTCTCTTCCTTGCGTTGCCTCTCACGCATCAACCTCTCTTTTCTTTTTGTCTCTCACTCTTGTTTTTCCATTTCCTTTCTCATTCTATAAACAGAACAATCAAAATATCAGCATATTAATTGCTAAGCTTAAGAAACAATTGTTTAGGACTTAAAAATAGAACCTTTCTCCTCAGAATTTCTTGTTTCTCCAACTCCTTGCGGATCCGCAACTCATGAGCTTTAACATCTTTAGCGATTCTCGCTTCTTCACTCTACAAGGTGCAACTGGTTAAGTCCTTGGTTGAGAAAATATACTAATATACTAATATACTAAAGTTAACTGAACAAGTATACCTTGTGTTTCCTCTCAATTCTCAGGATGGAGTCATTAATTTGGCCTTCAGATAATACATTAGAGTTTCTAGTGCAGGTGCAACAACAAGGGGATCACTAAACTGAGTATTTACCCTCACATTAGAGAAAGAGTCCCTTTGTGCTACACTGCCATCATCAATAGGAGATCAAAATTTTCAATATATTGGGTATTTACCCTCAATCATATATGCATGATAAGAACAAAAAAGATCAAAATTTTCAATATATTGGGTAATATTAACCAAAATTTCAATACAATCATATATAAAAAAATGGATGACATAGAGGTTTTTAAATCACCTGAGTGTGATTAGGCGGCTATGGAGGTTTGCAGGTGAGCTATGGAGTTTTTGACTTGTGTTAGAACACTGAAAATTGAAAAGAAAGACAAAAAGGTATATTTTCGTGTTGACTTTGCGCGACGAATCTAGGCGTCACGCAAAACAGCTTTGTGCGACATAGTGAACCTGCGTCGCGCAAAGATGGAAAAAAAGTGGTAAAACAAGCTTGGTTTGGCGCTAAACTCTTGCACGACACATAAAACGTTGCGCAAGTGGTCTTTGCACGACGGTACTTTGCGCGACGAAGGAGTGCGTCACTCAAAACCGTTTTGCGCGACGAAGATACAACTACGTCGCACAAAACTGTTTTGCGCGACGCACTCCTTCGTTGCGCAAAGACCACTTGCGCGACGCTTGTGTGTTAGCGTCGCGCAAACATACTTTGCGTGACGAAATGTGCTGCGTCGCGCAAGTTTCCGTCGCGCAAACATGTTTTTGTACTAGTGGTGGTGCTGGTTAAGCCTCACAATGAGTTCGTAATAATATGGTCCAACTTTATTTTTTACGAGAATCGAACATAACTCTTCTCACTTACAAGTGAAAAGAAATACTATTAAGTCGTAGGCACATGTCTAGTTCAAAAGACGATCGTTTGAGGTTTTATCGTAAAACGCATTGATACTCAACTTTTGATCTAACAAACAACATCATGATCTTACTTCTTAAAGTTATATAGTTTCCTTCAACAAATCCAAAATATTCCTATGTAAATTGCCTGTCAATAATAGATCAAGCTCGGTCTACATCAGAATACCTCAACGAACAAACATCGTCTCATAGAGGAACATGTTTTGAAAACATCTGTCTTTCTCCATACAAGAGTTCAAGGTTTAAATGTGATAGGAAATCAATAAAAAAATGAGTTAGGAAATAATATACAACAAAGATTAAGGAGCCAATGAAGACTTTTTTTTTGAATACTTTGGATGCGATCCCTAATTCTTAACATTCTTTGACTAAAACCTTAATAGTATTCAAAGTTTGATCAAAGTCCCTTGACTTTGTACACCTCATTATATTACAATTAATATTTATATTTTTATAGTTTTGACATTAATTGTTTGATATTTTATGAGATTTATCATCCTATAAATTTAAAATCCCCCATTATAATACTATTAGAAACGGTTACAATAAAAAAATTCAAACATTTTGATTGAATAAATGGATAAAAACTATGTAAAAATAAGAAATAATAAATGGCAAAAGAATGTATCCATAGTGTTAAAAAAATTGGTACATTTCACATATAACAAAGTGGTACATTAATAAAGAAGAATGGATACATTATAAATAAATTAGGGTACAGATAAAAGATTAAAAAAAATATGAGTACAAATGAATATTTTAAAAATATAGGCGCTAAAAGTAATTAATACATGGGTACAAAATAAAACTAAAAAGAAAATATTACAAATTTAAAAAAATGTTACAAATTAAAAGTGGGTACAAACTAAAAATATAAATATATGATACAAAGTTTAGGCATAAAACATAAATATACCATATGTAATTTTTCCATGATTGATTAAATATACAATGTTACATGACGGTATACACATGGGTACAAACACAAATAAAACTTTAAAAAATATGGGCACAAAAAGAAACTAATATATGGGTACAAATTAAAAATGAAAAAAAATCTGGTACAAATTAAAAATAGGTACAAACTAAAAATAAAAATATATGATAAAAAATTTAGCCATAAATATAAATATACTAATTGTAACATTTTCAACACTAAAGGAATATATTTAAAAATAAAAATATTTTATTATTCAAATAATTAATGATGTTATTAATACTCAAGGACCTTGATCAAAAATTAAAAATGAATAGAATTTTAATCAATGCAGTAGTAAAAAGAAGGATGTGAACCTAATTTCATCTTTTTGTTTTTTTTGTTTTTTTGTAAAAAGGCAATGAAGACTTGACATATGTATACATAATTGTAGACTAATTAAATTGATTCTTAACAGTCGACACAGAAGATCTTGGTATAGTGAACCAAGTCTACATGTTGTTTGCTCATACATAAAAATCAAGATATTTGACATTGCGGTTAGTTTTTTTTTTTATCAAACGATAGATTTGTTAGATTAGAGAGCCGACAGAGTATGAAGACATCCCGTGATGCAAGAACAACACTTTTCTCTACTATTGTGGTAGAGAACCACTTGTCACTCCGTGATGCAAGAACAACACTCTTCTCTACTATTGTGGTAGAGAACCACTTGTCACTCCGTGATGCAAGAACAACACTTTTCTCTACTATTGTGGTAGAGAACCACTTGTCACATTGTGGTTAGTTGGTCCTATCACCTTTATATTAATTAATATATACATATGGTGATATTACGACTTCATCTAGGGGTTTGGGAAAGTTTATTCTCTGGATGAATCCGATGCTGTTTTGCCAATAAATTACAATATGATAGAAAAGAAAAAGAAGAGACTGAGGGATTGATGGTCTTACAAATGGCACAGATTAATTCCCATATGGGAGAAGGGAAGGAAAAGCATGTCGAAACCACAAAAGGACAACATGGAGTGAACAAAATTTTCTGTGGGCAGGAGGAACTGAAGTGGTTGCTGCAGAATATGTTCCAACTTTTATTTTTATGGACCATGCATGCCCTGGCAAGCTTTCTGAGGTCCCATGTGTTTGGGAAGTACAATATGGCCCAGCGTAGCACAAAAGTTGCATGATTTTGTGTGAATTTCCCACTAGATTGTCAAGGACAAACCTAGTTTTTGTATGATTTTATGCGAAATTTAAATAGCAATCGACCACGTATTGGAACTTCAAGAGCTTTCTCTTTAGCGATTTAAAATTGCTACATTATCATCTAAGGGAAAATATCTTTCTGGTGAAGCTAACCAAGAAGTAGGCGGTGGATTCACTTCAACAAGTAGCTAGATTCAATTTGTTAATAGATATCGACGAGCAAAAACTTATCCGGTATGTTAGTGTAACAGTATCTCTATGATTGTGCATTATTACTTCGGAATACCATCAGATGGACATCCTAGTGTATGTAAGTCTTTCTCCCGCATAGACTCAAAGACATCATTGAATTAGCCTTTGGGTGGGGAAATGACCATCTTAGAGCTATCTATTTCTATTGATTTTCAATCTCAGGAACCAAAATGATGTGTTATGCAAATCTAATGGACCATTTTAGCTAAAAAGCCTATTTTGTTTTAGGGAATTCATGGACAATCATCCTAAAAATTACAAGCCAATTCAGTTATCCTTGAAAAGAGTTCTAGTATTCAACTTCAAGTCCACGACTAACTGGGATACAGCCGTTTGACCAAGCAACCACAAGGTGAACTACCTTCCAACTTGGGCCACGAAAAATAGTTAGAGTCCATTAACCCTAGTCCAGCTGCACACGACTTGGGCACCAAGTTAGGTCTGAACCCTTGTGTTTTAAGTGAGGTTTTCTTTTCGAACCCAGCTTCTCTGCCCTCCCACTTCCCATACACTCTCATCCCCTCCTATTTTATGCGGTCACAGTTAAGCCACGTCAACATTTTATATTGATTTTTTTTATAGAGATAATAAGACAAAAAACAATAGATAATATAAAATGTTGACGTGGGTTAACCGTAACCGCACAAATAAGAGGGGATAGGAGTGTATGGAAAGTGGGAGGGTAGAGAAGCCAGGTCCTTTCTTTTCTGTATTAACAGTTGACCTCAGAGCATGCATAATTTTGCCAGGGAGCAGTTTTCTCTTTTCTCTATTAATAGTTTTGTTGACCAAAAGAAGAGTCCATAATAAGGCTTTGGAAAACAGTAGTTAGTGTTTATTTTTTTTGTTTTTGAACAAACGATATTAAGGAAATGGGGTTGGTTTAACTTCATAATGGGCTAGCAATAATGTGGTTTAAATTCGCCTTTAACGAGAATCGAACTTAAGACCTCTCACTTACAAATGAAGACGAATACTATTAGACTGTGGTACTAAGTGGCAAAACAATAGTTGGTGTGAAAACAAAACATTTCCTTCTCATTTAGTGGATTTCAGAAGGTACAATGTCCTATATTTTCGGCAAATGTGTTTTTTTTTTTTTTGTTAAACAATAGATTTTGTCAAATTAGATGTTAGATGTAAGATGTTAAATATTTTCGGCAAATGTTAGAGAGACAATTTTTTTAGACTACAATTATAAATCATCTTATGTTGTTAAACTTTGAGTCGGTGAAATGGCACTAATCAAATTTGATACTCTCTCTAAAGAAATTTTAACCAAACAATGTTATCTATACTAAAAGGATGGTGGTGTTGGTTAAGCCTCACAATGAGCGCGTAATAATATGGTCTAACTTTATCTTTGGCGAGAATCGAACCTAACTCCTCTCACTTACAAGTGAAAATGAATACTATTAAGTTGTAGGTACATGTCTAGTTCAAAAGATGATCGTTTGAGGTTTTATCGTAAAACGCATTGATACTCAACTTTTGATCTAACAAACAACATCATGATCTTACTTCTTAAAGTTATATATTTTCCTTCAACAAATCCAAAAATATTCCGATGTAAATTGCCTGTCAATAATAGATCAAGCTCGGTCTACATCAGCATACCCAACGAACAAACATCGTCTCATAGAGGAATATGTTTTGAAAACATCAGTCTTTCTCCATACAAGAGTTCCAGGTTTAAATGTGATAGGAAATCAATAAAAAATGAGTTAGGAAATAATATACAACAAAGATTAAGGAGCCAATGAAGACTTCTATTTTGGATACTTTGGATGCGGTCCCTAATCATTAACATTCTTTGACTAAAACCTTAATAGTATTCAAAGTTTGATCAAAGTCCCTTGACTTTGTACACCTCATTATATTACAATTAATATTTATATTTTTATAGTTTTGACATTAATTGTTTGATATTTTATGAGATTTATCATCCTATAAATTTAAAATCCCTCATTATAATACTACTAGAAACGGTTATAATAAAAAAATTCAAACATTTTGATTGAATAAATGGATAAAAACTATGTAAAAATAAGAAATAATAAATGGCAAAAGAATGTATCCATAGTGTTAAAAAAATTGGTTCATTTTACAAAAAAAATTGGTACATTTCACATATAACAAAGTGATACATTAATAAAGAAGAATGGATACATTATAAATAAATTAGGGTGCAGATAAAAGATTAAAAAATATGAGTACAAATGAATTTTTAAAAAATATAGGCGCTAAAAGAAATTAATACATGGGTACAAAATAAAACTAAAAAGAAAATACTAAAAATTTAAAAAAATGTTGCAAATTAAAAGTGGGTACAAATTAAAAATATAAATATATGATACAAAGTTTAGGCATAAAACATAAATATACCATATGTAATTTTGCTATCATTGATTAAATATACAATGTCACATGACGATATACACATGGGTACAAACACAAATAAAACTTTAAAAAATATGGGCACAAAAAGAAACTAATATATGGGTACAAATTAAAAATGAAAAAAAATTTGGTACAAATGAAAAATAGGTAAAAATAAAAATATATGATGAAAAATTTAGCCATAAATATAAATATACTAGGCGTTTGGCATGACGTGATAAGTGGACCTAACAATTTCTTATACGACACGAAAATAACGGGTTTCGGGTCAACACGATAACTAATCGGATTGTTATTGGGTCACACGATAAGAACCCGTTAATAATAGGTCATTAACAGGTTCACACGAAGGTGACAAGCGGGTAACTTGTTTTAACACATTAAGAAAAAAATTATTTTGATGATACTCCTAAAAAAAACTTACTATAAAATACAATAACCATTGTGTATATCTTGTATCTATATAAATTTTGAAAATTTAAGTTTTATTTATTTATTTATTTTATAGTATACTATAGGCAAAGAGTGAGATTAAAAAAATTATAAAACACATTAAAAATAAAAGTATAAAGTAATTTAAAATTTCCAAACACATTAAAAAAATTATAATAATTAATTTACAAGTGCGAAAATTGTGAAAAAAAAATGCAAAGGCTTGTGATCACATCCTCTACACTATGAGTATGGGTATATTGTCGTTTGAAT
This sequence comes from Malus domestica, assembly GCF_042453785.1. Taxonomy (NCBI): domain Eukaryota; kingdom Viridiplantae; phylum Streptophyta; class Magnoliopsida; order Rosales; family Rosaceae; genus Malus; species Malus domestica. Next base: position 22,617,204 of record NC_091674.1, on the reverse strand, counting down.
TTTTAAAACCATACAAACCCTCATGAATAGTATTTTTAAGGGAGTTCAAAATATATAAAATTTATAATCATTAATGTACAAGTCTAAAAAATGTGAAAGCATATATAAATGTCCAAGGTTTGTCAACCTTGAAATGCAACTCCCTTCATTTTGCATATCCTTGACTATTTGGTATTTTATATAGTAATGTACTAATGTTTTTTCATGAGGCTCTTATTTTAGACTATGTAATACTTGAAAGACAAATAGTTTATTTATTTATTTTATATTTTAAAGTAATATTTATGTGACAATGTGTTATGCATATACTAATTTAGTATTATGTTTTTTATTTTTTTTCAATTATATTTTTCATTTTCATTATTTATTGATTTAAAATATATTTTCTTTAACGGGTCGAGTCATATTACCTAATAATCTTAATGGGTCGATTTCGGGTCGGTCATATTGCCGGTTTACTTTACCAAGTGTTACACGACACGACCCGTTAAGAAATCGGGTATGACACGAACACAAGAAATGACACACCCAGACCAAGAATGTCCATCTGGACTCCGAATCGAGTTGTACTAGCCAACACACGAAAGGTGATGAGTATAAGTAAAGTACATGTAAACAGGATTGAATCTAATTCACACATGATGTTATAGCATAAGTAAAGTACAGTAAATATGATATCCCATCCCAAAAATTAGTATTTTATTTTATTTTTGTCGTATTTCGGAATTTAATTGAAACTAGTTCGTTAAAATCTCCGGTTTTGAGAAGGTGAACTGAAGGGTATTTTTGTCATTTCAAATCTCGACCTTTTCGATCAACTCTTGAGTTGTTTAGGTAGAGCTTAATTCCAGCAGCACGTAGGCGCAAATGGATCTCAAGTCAGAACGAAAAAGTTAGAGACGTATGAAGTTGGAGGGCATTTTCGTAATTTGGCCAAAATGCTATAAATGGAGGGGCAGGTCCTAGGATGCTCCAGAAGGTTTCCAAAAATGGGGAGCCTGATTGCTTTTAGGTGCAATCGGGTGGCCGACCATCCAACTTGACCCGCTCGTTTCTCCTATGTCCGACCTCCGTTTTAGGTGATCTTAGTGTCCATGGAAAGCTCTTGATGAGCCCTACATCTTTGTAGTGTTAGATTTCCCATTTTCTTTTCCATTTTTCCCGTTAGAGGCATCCAAGTCTAGTCGGTTTCGTGATTTTGGCAACCATTTCCTTCGAGTGAGGTATGAAACTTCATCTACTTTTCATAATCTTCAAGTTGGTATGCTTGGTTCGTGCTTTTGTAGTCGTTTTAGTGTTGGGTGTTTAGAACCCAAGAAATCTTATTTTTCTCGGTGAAATTGGACAGTTTACGGCTTGAATTTGTCATCGGCCTAGTTGTGAAAAGTGTTTCCCTTGTTGAGCTCTAGCTACCTTATATATTTGAGCCTTTTTGGTTAAGGTTGAAAATTCGGGTTTGCAAACCCTCCACCTTGGCTACAAGTGTTGTCTAAGTACCAAATATCTTCTAGTGACCTTGTGAACCTATGTCTAGCTCAGTTTCTCGAAATTCAATTGTTTGGTGTTGTAATCAAATTGGACCACCACTCATTTATATGATTGGTGAAGATCCATATGTTGTATTGTTGTCAATTTGTAGATTGTTGTTAAGGCTTGATGGAGCTTAGTTGACTCATCATGATGACATGTCGTTCCCGATTGACTTGCACCTCGATTTACATACAAGTGGCACTTGGCCTTGGTTTGTGTGCCAGTCTTGTTAAGTTTCCTAAGTGGGGTATTGTGTGTTGTATTAGATTCCTTGGAAGCGGAGTTGGTGAATCTAGAAGTGAAAATAACCCAGGTGAGTGACGTGAATATTTTGTAATATGGTTATTACCCATTAAATTCCTTGTTATATACTATGTGGAGATAACATGGATTTACAAATAATTTTATGGAAATGTGTGCTACTATGCTATGTTTACTAGATGATGCTTCAAAAATATATTTATGATGTGTTTGAAATGATTGTAGTATGTGAGGGGTAGTAGAGGACCGGTAACCTAGTACATGGGGTAATGTGGGATATAATCGAAATTTGCACCATGTACCAGTGGTACATGGATGGTCCTGCTTGGTTAATCCGCAATGGGGGAGCATACTACTTTGGGATCGTGCTTGGTTAATCCGCGATGGGCGATCCTTATTACTTTGGTATAGCCATACATATTTAGGGATGATCATGCTTGGTTAATCTGCGATGAGTGATCACTACCTATAGTATTCGTAGGAGCGACTCTGCTTGGATAATCCGCTATGGGGATCACTACCTAAATAATTTTCTCAGGAGTGGTTCTGCTTGGTTAATCCATAATGGGGGACCACATCCTGATCGATTGCTTAGTGTAGGCTTTGGCTGAACTGTGTCTCTCTATAGCCCTAGACTATTGTTCATTACATATATGAACGATATGATTGAAGGCATGTGTGGCTCAATCTAGAAAATGGAGATTGAATCAAATAGTTTACATGAAGATGTTGCGTAAAAGTGAATGATTTTGGTTGTGACTCATTCTCACTCATAACGAAGAGATGCAATGAGGAAAAAGATACCAATCTCATTCCTACACGTGATTATATTATTGATGGCGTGTCATTCCTACATAACTTCGAGTTGTGTGATGACTGAATATTATCTCGATAGACATGTGGTGAGATTTGAAATTGAATAACCATTCATATACGTATTAATGAGGCGTATGGTGGTTAAATGATAATATATATGGAAATTGGACCCTTGTGATTATCGAAAAATGGTGAAAGGCGAGTGGTGAGTCACAATCCCAAGAGAATGACGGAATAATATTGACGGTTGGTATGGTATACAAAAGAAGTCATGTGTGGACGTAGCACTACTTTGACATATAATCATTTGCTGTTATTTATATTCACATATGTTATATTATTGTCACTCACACAAGCTTCGCATCTTATCCGGGTTTTGCTTTGCCCGATGCGCCATTCCCATGGCGTAAGGTTATTTTGCAGGGTAACGGGTGGTGGTTAAAGAAGAAAATTGCATGTTATGTAGTTGTGTGGGCATCGCACTAGAAAGTAGGTATTGCCACCTTTTGTTGTAAGTTATTCCGTTGATGCTCTGATCTATATTATATATATAAGTCTAAGTGACTATATATTTTATATTGTACCACTACAATCCTCCATCACGTGACGATTTTGGGTGAATCTCGGGATCAAGGCGTGAATGTAAAGGTAGGATAAGAATTATACCATCGAAAGTAATCATCTGTACCAAGATTTGCCAAGAATCCTCGTCAACACGAAAGCTCTGCTACTAAAACCTGGAAGGATGAAAAATAAGGGTGAGTGGAACTAAAAATAAAGTTTTGTAAAAACTTTTTCGAAAACATAATAACCTCTCGCAATAAAAAAAGTATAGTTTCCACATATAACATACTACGTGTAGTATGAAAATACTTACCATAGCCAGCAATATCTCGATAATGCAATATGTCATGACATTTCGTAAATAAACACATAACGTCCGGTAATCACATGATTTCGCATAAACAAAGATATCATATTGATTGCACATCGACATATGTTGACACACGAGTTAATGTAGAGATATTCTGACTTGAACAAGACTAGGTGTAACAATGACATACGTTATAGTACTACAATCACGTGAAGACTGGCGCTATGTGCATCACATACGAGTCCTAATTGCCTATAGCAATCTAGGACAGGACTGGCACCTATAATGGATCCAGAGTGAGCATATGGTGTGATGTGAACATACACGTGAAAGACTGGCCCTAGCCCTGAGCGAGTACTAACACCAGTGCAGCACAAGATAAGGAGATAACGTAAATATGATCATGCAATGGTAAATCGATAATTCTAGTCAACATAACACTATTCATGGCCACAAATATAACTAAGGCATCGCATAGTAGTATGCATACATGTGCATCCCGCATGATTCATAATAATTTCATAATTCTCAACATTACGATCTGTCTTATAAACATTAATTTAATTATGGCAATCACGTAGAAAATTTATTATTAATTATATGTGAAACTAAACAAATATATATACTATATAAAAGAAAAGACTCACTCATAGATACTTGTGAGGTCGTAGTCGCTTGAACTAAGAAAGACGGAGTCTCCGATAATAATCGCACCTAAGCATAATATTGAGACTCATTAGTAAAACTCAACTAGAATGATTAAATTTGAAAAATAACAGAGTGCAGATTTGAAATCAGGGCATCGAAATACGCTAAGAAGGGTCCTGGATGTCAACCTTGAAAAGTCAACCAAGCCATCCCGAGGGTCAACTATGTTAAAACTTTGGAATTTCATTAAATGGATGTCAAAAATGGACTTGGGACGTCAAAATTAACCTCAGAAGGTTTTCGAGAAAATTTTGAAAAAGTCAACTAACAGTTAACTGGGAGTTAACAGAATATTCCTCTAAATTCTACATGGATTTGGGTCGGATTTTTTTTTTTCAAGATCGCCGGTTTCTGGAAAACTTGGCCAGATAACAAAATGAGGTCTGATTAGCTTGATTTCTCAACTATTCTTCACATTCTACCTACCAAAATGAAGCTTAAGAGGAGAGGAAGGGAAATATATCATCACTAGGTCTTGCCATGACTGGAAACTTGGGGAAAGCATCCCTCGCGTGGTTTCTACATTCAAACATTATCATTCTTCTCAAAACTACTCCAAAGGTACACCAAAACATGATCTACTAGGTTTTAAAGGGTTTTCAAATGTTACCTTCGCTGGAATCGACGAGATCTTCTTCGGGAACCACATCTCATCGATGATGCAAAAATTAACTTAACACACAAATTAAACCCTCTTGTTGTCAATTGTAGTAAAGAATGTAAGTAGGGATCGTTCTAGGCTGGGGATTAGGAGGGATTGCTAAAACACCTGAAACTGACTTAAAAGTGTAGAATTAAGTTTAAAACACCAAACTAGACTCAAAAGATGCAATACAAACTAAAAAGACTCAAAACTAGTTTAAAAGACTCAAAACAGCTTAAAACAATGAATTAGACTCTAAACTGACTCTAGGAATGGGTTTGAACAAAATTAGGTTCTAACTTGACTCAAGACACTTAAAAACACAAATCAAAACAGATTTTGACTAATAAAACACTTTAAAGTAAAGGGGGATTGGAGTTTGATGAATTTGAAAACAACATAAACAGATTGTAAGCTAAAACAGATTTTGGACGAATTTGGGTAAACTATGGATGATGGGCTAGCTAGAGGGTTCTTCTCCACACATGACACACTGCACATAAACCAATTTTCAGTTGTTCTTTCGATGAATCAAGAAACTCAACACCCCAGGTTAATTAAGTCCGCTTAAATTAACCTTCAAGTTCTCCTTAAGTTATTGAATTGGATGGGAAAGCGCATACAACAATTCAAGCATTTTTCAAAAGTCCTTTACGTGAACAACACAATAAAGAAACAATAAAAAATCATTAAGCATTATGAAAACTATAAGTATTGACGAGGCATTCGTTACTATGATGAGCATGAAACTTCTGCCAAGAATTCATTTAACGCGATCGTTTATAAGCGACCTCCACTACTTGTGAATATAAGTTTGTAACTATTAGGTGAAACTCCCTTATATTCTAGCATCATATTCATGCATGCAACTAAGTGTGCACGCTTAATAAACATACACGAATAAGTTAACAATCAAGCAGCTAAACAAATTAAATTCACAACTTATTAAATCACAATTGAAGGTAATCAATTCATATTGCAAGTATGTTCATGGCTTTGAATTTCCCCCTAGCTAAGGGGGGTTTAGTTACTCATAATTGCAACAAAATCAGAAAATAACAAAGTAGATATTGAAAGCAAGAACGAAGTACACCTAAAACACTCCAAAGTTTCAAGCTTGCAACGCCAAGGACCTTTGTTTTCACCACCTTGTTGCAGCACAAGTATCTAACGATGTGTATGGATTTATGGAAAGGTTATGAATGTATTTAGGTTGGATGGATGCCACGGCAAGGTTTAAGGGAATGTATAGATTTGTGTTTGATTTTTGGTTGGATGAGTGCCACGACAAGAGAATGGATTTGTATATGTTTGTGGGATGTGGGAATATATGGATGAATGTAAGGTGCTCACGGCTAGGGAATTGGAATCCTAGTTATGGTGAAGGGTGGATGTATTTATAGGCTAGGGAGACGATGTAGTGGGTGGTGGTAATGAGTGGATGTAGTGGTAGGTGAATGTGTTGAGTGGTTGTAATGAGTGGATGTGTTGGGTGAAATGAGTGGATGTTGTGGTAGGTGAATGGATGTGTTGGGTGGTTGAAATGAGTGGATGTAGTGGTAGGTTGATGCGAAATATATAAGCACACAAATTAAACCCTCTTTTGTCAAATTGTAGTAGAGATGTAAGTAGGGATCATTCTAGACCGGGGATTAGGAGGGATTGCTAAACACTTGGAAACTGACTTAAAAACTCAAAAACAAAGTTTAAACCACTAAACTAGACTCAAAGAATGCAAAACTAAAGGTTAAAACACTTAAACAAACCTAAAACTCAAAACAGCAACCTAATGACTCAAAACTGCCTAAAAACCACTTTCTGGGCAGTTTTGAGAACCTAACAAGAACTTGGACGAATTTGAGTGAAAACTTGAATCAAAACACTTAGAAACACAAATCAAAACACTTTCTAACTAATCTAAGACTTCAAAATAAAGGGGGATTTGTTTTGGACGAAAATTGAAAACAAAACAGAAACTTAAAACTAAACAGATTGTAAAACGTTTTTGGATGAAAAGGATGGATAAAAGGCTAGTTAGGAGGTTCTTCTCCACACATGTCACACTTGCAAACGAAACGATTTTCAGTTGTTCTTCCAATAAATTATAAATACTCAACGCCCCAAATTAACCGTGAATTGCACTAATTAACCCTCAGTTTCTCCACAAGTTATTAAGTTGGATGATTGCATACGACAACCCAAAACATTCCCTACAAGTTCCCTACATGAATTGCATAATAGAGATACAAGCAAGAATCATTAAGTTCTATGAAAAACGTAAGCATTGACGAAGCATTCGTTACTATGAATTGCATGAAACTTATGCCAAGAATTCATTCAACGCGATCGTTTTCAAGCGACCTTCACTACTTGTGATTATAAGATTGTAACTATTAGGTGAAACTCCCTCATAATCTAGCATCATATTCATGCATGAAAACTAAGCGTGCACTCTCAATCAACATACACAAATAAGTTATCAATCAAATAGATGAACGAATTGAATCCACAACTTATGAAATAACAACTGAATGTAATCAAATCATATTGCAAGCATGTACATGGTTTCGAATCACCCCCTAACTAAGAGGGGTTTAGTTCCTCATACTCACAACACAAAGTTTATTGAATTGAAACATTGAAACATAAGAAAGATCACACCTAAAAATTCCAGCAATCTAAATTGCACAGCAGGAACATCTAAGAACCTTCCTCCTCTTCCTTGGTTGCGGCACAGGGGTTTGTGATGGTTTTTGGGGGTTATGGATGGTGTAGAATGGTGGAAAAGTGTGTAGGATAGGTGTATGGGACGGCTAGGGTGGTTTTGGGTCAGAAAATATGGTGAATGATGAAGGATAGGTGCTGTTGAAGATGGGGAATGGTTTCTGGCGTGAAGGATTAATTTCTGGATTATGGAGAGGGTTGTGATCTGATCTAGGGGTTGTAATGAGTATATATAGGCATCCAAAACCCTAGGGTAATCAGATTAGGGTTTCTAGAAGCCCAAATCCACTAGAAATTAGGTTAAAACAATCAGATTTTTAGTGGGAATAAGGCCTAAGGTGCGGCTAGGGTTAGGGTTTAGAGATGGGCCTTCTAGAACGCCTTGCAAGGCAAGGAAATCAGATATTCTAGAGGCCTAGGTGCGGCTAGGGTTAGGGTCCACAAGGAATTAGGGTTTAGGTCATCTAAAAGCCCAAAGCCAAGAATAGAAACTCTCGAAAATGGAAACCTCCAAGAATAGAAACTTCCAACTTTAGAAACTTTGGTTTCCAAATCTGAATTCTTTGTTCTTCACTTGCATTTCTTCATTTCTTAAGCTCCTTTGACCTTCAAACTCGTCCATTCCTTGTGCTCCATTAGCATACACTCCATTCCAGCTCAATTTTGCTCTAAAATGCTCAATTTCGCACCTCTTTGCATACTTTGCCCTTAGAACCTGAAAACACATAAAACTAGCTTAAAAGACTACTTTACTAAGTAAAAACACTATAAATGCACAAGAACAAGCTAAACTAAGGCGCATAAATATGCTCCTATCATAGGTGAATGTGTTGGGTGGTTGTAATGAGTGGATGTGTTGGGTGAAATGAGTGGATGTAGTGGTAGGTGAATGGATGTGTTGGGTGAAATGAGTGGATGTAGTGGTAGGTGAATGTGTTGGGTGAAATGAGTGTACTAAAATGGTTATTTATAGAGAGAGGATGATGCACAAACTTCAAATTTCGTCTATTCCTTTTGCTCCAAGCATATGCTATCCATTCCATGTCCAAAAATACTCCAAAATGCACTTCCTTGCCACATTAACCCTTTGGACCTTCAAACACACGAAAATAGCTTAAAATACTAAAATAACTACGAACTAACAACATAAATGCCAAGAAACAAGCCAACTAAGTCACATAAATATGCTCCTATCAAATTCCCCCATACTTAGCTTTTGCTAGTCCTCGAGCAAAACAAAACAAACAAAACAAAACAAAACAAAACACAACCTAGACCTTCCAACAATTGCCTCAGGGATTTTTAATGAAACATGACTTGCCAAAGATCATCACTTACATAGATTTAAGCAATCCTTACCCTTGAGCATACTTAATCATAATCACCATTCACTAGTTCACATTTAATCAATGAAAACAACATTTTGAATGTAGTAAGCATTCCAGCCTAAAAAAAAAATTTTGTCAGAATCTCACCATGGGCCATATGTCCACTTTTGGGTTGTTGGATTTCAACCTTTTTGAAATGCAACGAGCCAGATTAATTGACTTAATAAAAAATTATAAAAATTGTTTAAAAATACAGAAAAAACCCATTTTTTTATATAAATACCTAACCATCTTCTACAAAAATTGTACTTTCGAAAAATGACACATAGCGTGACAAAATTGGTTAAAAATTCTATCCGAAATTAAAAAATAAAATTATTTTTGATTATTTTATTAAAAATTTAATAATATTTTAATACGAATTAACTAGACTCTAGGTTAGCTCATTTTTTAGGGGTCGAGATGCATTTGACTAAATATTGTTCATTGCAGTCAATTACTATTCATTTGGGTGGATTAAATGAACTTTGGGTCAGCTCATTTTTTAGGGATGGAATTGCTCTTATGTCCCCTCACTAGGTATAACTTTTTTTTTTCATTTTTTTTTCAATAAAACCTCTTTGGTAACGTCAAGGTTCTACAATGTGCTAGTTGGGCAGCGGGCTTAGTATAGCGTCTAGGTGTCTAGGCGGGCAGGAAGGCATTTTTTTTAATATTAATTAAATTCAATATATAACATATAATAACAAATAAATAAATGCCTACTTATACTTAAAAAATACATAATTATATTGGAATAGATAAATTGCAAAATAGGACATATATATTACAAAAATATTACTCTTACCTTGTACCATCTTTTGACCACCTCTCTAGTAGGGATGAGACCCACATATGATGGTGGACCCTACCTCTGTTAAAGAGATGATACAAATAGATAGTAAGTGTATCATCACTTTATAAATTATAAAGTATTATAACATATTGAAAGCATGAGAAACAACTCTATAGAGTAAAAAGTATTAGACATATTGAAAACATGGGAAACAAACATATAATGAGTATTCATCCAAATATTCAACAAGTCTCGTACAATTTACATAAAAAATAAAATGCAAAATAAAAGTTATCTATTTTCTGTGCAAATGAGAGTTGCGACTTAGGCGGACCCCTAAGCAAGTCCATATGCTCTTTCTTAATTTTTAAAGGCCGAGGGATTAATAGGAGAGGTGGCTAGTTGCCTAGCACTTATGCGGTGCTAAGTGGGAAATTTTAGAACAATGTGTAACATTCAAGTTTTCATGGAAAATATTGAAAAATGAGTTAGAAATAGAATTAGGCTCTTACTAAAATTGAGGTTCTTATTTGATAACTATTTAACTTTTAGTTTTTTTATCTACATTATTTGTGTTTGAAATAGAGGAAAAATACATGAGAGAAATGAAGAAAATAGAATGGAGGAAGAATGTTGGGTATATATAGAATAAACATTCAAGGATAGAGACACAAATCAAAACTAAAAACCAACAACTAAAACTATAGTTGTTTTAGGGATATGATATCCACACTCAATTTTACTTCTCACACACCTTTTTAATTTTCGGCTGTCAGATCAAATGAATTGAAGAAGATCAATGGACAGAAATTATCAAAGGATGTGTGAGAAGTAAAATGAGATGTGTGGATAGCACACCCCTTGTTTTAACTTTCTAGATTTTCTTTTCATTTATTCTTCTGTAATTCTTCTCTCTCGCTCTCATTGTCTTTTTCGTCCCTCATTTCTTCCATATATTTTCTTCATATCTTAAACACAAAAATTTAAAAATTAAAAATAAAAATAATTACCAAAGGGGGTCTAAATTTTGAAGAAGCATGCGACGCTCTTCATGTCGACTACGCCTCAACTTCGAAATTTTCTGATTTGAAGCAGAAAAAAATTCTGGTTGCAGCTGTAAGTCTCCAGCTAATTCTTTAATCTCACTCAAAGTTTTATTAAAGTTATATGTAAAAAAACCAGGCATCTGTGAGCACATTGTATGGCAGAAAGCGATCACTGAAACTACATCGCCATATTCTCTAGATAGGACAGAATGTCTCATCTCCTCTGATGCATAATTATATATAGAAAACTTCATTTTAATCCCTAAAAAAGATGAGTTTTAGATTATAACCATATGTAAGATTAAAATCCAATTTTAGTCCCTAGCACATTTAATCATATCATTTATTAGTTGTATTTTGATGTTTTATTTTATCTTTTTATTTTTATTTTAATGTATTAATTACATTTAAATTTAATTTTTATTTCATTCATCATAATATATTTTAATGTCTACATTTAGGCAACTAAATTTTTTATAATATATATTCCGATAACAATTTTGTATGTTCTTCATTTAGGTACATTAATACATTTGAATATTTTGGTATATCTATCGGTACAAATATGTAGTTACATTGATTCAATAAAATGCATTTCGATCAATATAATGCATTTCGTTACGTATACTTTGATACACACACTTGAGTATTGACTTTTAGGTATATTAATTCAATTATTATTTCGGTAAATACATTTAGGTACATACATTTTGGTATTGATATTTAGGTACATACATTTTCGGTATTGACATTTAGGTTCGTACATTTTGGTACATACATTTTGGTATTGACATTTAGGTACATTAATTCAATATAATATATTTCGGTACAATCATGTAGGTACAAATATTTTGGTACAAAAAAGTCAATTTTATATATTTTGGCACAAACATTTCTGTACACTTATGTATCTATATATTTTTGTATCACAAATTTTTTTTAATATTTTCTCATTTATGTTCATTTCTAATTAAAAAGATTAAATATGTGCATATTAATAAAATTAAAATTTAATATGGAGAGATTAAATAAAAATACACATTAAATAAGAAAAATTGAATGTAAATCTTGATAGTAGTACACTCAAGGGATTAAATTGAATATTTAATCTAGCATCAGGTTTTTTTTTAAATTTTGATCTTTTGCAAGGACTAATGTTCAAAAACCCCTAATATATATTATTGGGATGTTGGGATTAATTGTTAAAGAAGAACCTCTAAGATTTTACGTGTGAATTGCGCCCTGCCTTTCCAGCTGTCTCAATGCATTTTCAACACCAACAGTACTAGGATAACAATACGAAGTGTTTGATTTCGACGACGGGACGGGTCGGAACGGATGTTCCATGTTATGTTTGGTACGCGTAGGACGGAACGAGATGGTTGTTTCGTTTTATGTTTGGTAGCGCATGGACGGAATGGAACCGAAAGATTAAATGACTAAAATACCCATGTTTCGGGGTACAATATTTATGCGTGGAACAGGATGTGACTTTTTATTTTTTATTTTTAACTTGTTCAAATTTGAACACTATATGCTTATCCATTAGTTGTTTTTATTGGTCCAAATTTTATTAGGTATATGTTGTGTTCCACATGCAAACCCTTTTAAAATTTGTACTGCCGGATAAGAGAACTTAGAACTAATATTTTTTTTCTAAGAGAAAAAAAATTAATCATTAATGAAAAAGAAAAAGAATAAAAACAAAGACCCTGTCAAATGCAAGAACCCATTTTGATGATTAATGGAAAAGAAAAAGAATAGAAAAAAAAAACAAAGTTGTCAAATGCTTGTCAAATGCAGAAAAAACCCAACAACCATTACACCAGCGTGGGTGGATGGCGTCAAGCAGCGACGCGGAGTACAGACAGCGGGTTCAAGTGGTATAGATTGAAGCAAAGGATGGGACGACAAGTTTCTAAGAGTGAGGTTCTCAGATCTGGCCTTTGGCAAACGGCGACAACAAATTGTGACAGATACGAGGTCTGGGTTCTTGGCTTCAACTCAACCCAGCTCGGTTTCAGACTTCCAACTCCCACATGAAATCTCTCCCAATTTTGAATTTAATCCCCACACCCCAACAAAATCAATTAGCAATTAAGCCACAAACCCAAATATTCGAATCGTGATGCCCAGGAACGGAGGTCATAGTGCCCACCTGGGTTCGATCTGCTACCTCCAGTTCTATGTTCGTATCTGCTTGATGTGGATCGTTTGATCTACTACCTTTGAATCTCTAGTCGTATCTGCTTGGTGTTAATCGGAGGTTGCGACCTCCAAGAGCTAATGGTGTAAATATTGAAAAAGAAAAGGGGTATTTTTGTCTTAAAATGTTATAAATTCGTGTTCCACGGACGTGGAACAAGTCATTCTAGGGGGGAGGCAGAATGAAAAAACACCCAAAACTTGTCCCGTGGACCAATGCGTTCCACCCATTTTAGACGCACCAAACGTGGGACGGAACGTCTTGTCCTACTCAGTTCCGTCCCGTCCCACGTACCAAACGGTACCTATGGTATCGTCGCGTACCAAACGGTACCCATGGTATCGTTTGGTATGCAGACAAAACGGGATGGAATGGAACGGAACGGAATGGGACGGGATAGGACGGGACGGAACGAAGAGGGAGCAAAGATGCCCTCGGATGGAAACAAGGAGGAAGAAGAAGGAGACAGAGAAGTTATAATTTTGTGTTCCACAGATGTGGAACGAGTCGTTCTAGGGGGTGAGGCGGAACGAAAATTCACCAAAAATTCGTTCCGTGGAACAGCGCGTTCCACCCGTTTTAGGCACACCAAACGTGGGACGGAACACCTCGTCCCACTCCGTTCCGTCCCGTCCCACGTAGCAAATGGTACCTATATGAACGCAAAAACTTTTTGTATTTGTGTTGAGCTCAATATCTATTTATGACTTGGCCAATTACGTGCTTAACACAATCTCCTTCTTGTTAGAGGAGAATATCGTTGTCTAACTAGGAAAAAAAAAATTAAAAGAAAGCTTTATGATGCATGGTATCGTAAATTATTTATTCAGATGAGTTATTCTTTTTTTCTACTGTTTGTCTCCTAAAGTTTTATTTGCCATGCACAATGAATAGTTTGTCCGAAATTTAAACAATAATGCAGAAATATTCAGGAAAGGGCAGAAGAACAATATTGAATCATCAAAATCTTACCATTAAACCAGAATTATTCCGAAATTCCTGTAATAAGAGGTAAGAACGCATATGCAGGATTACGTGGATAGCATTCTTTCCATTTATTTTCTAAATTCTAAGAATTAAAGGATAATACTAAAAAAATAAAATGAATGACAAGCTAGCTACTAAAAAAGTGCACCAACTAGTAATGTCCATTAATTGTTTTTTGTGTAAACAAATCACATACATATGGCCCAAAACATGTTTCTGGTGCATATTTCTGGTGCTGTTTGGTTTGGTCTGGTGTGTGCTGCTCAAAAATTAAATTGCCATCATTTTGTTTAGCACTTTGGTGACTGTTTATAATTTTGTAGCTATTTAGTTTATTGATAGAACTTCGAGCTGATATTTTAAATTAAAAAGTACATAAAACCTAAAGATTCTATTTTTATAACTTTTTTAAACTACTCTAATTCAATCAGTATAAGAGACAGGACACATTTTTCTGTCTAATTGACTAACTTATATATTCTTCGAAAAATTCCTTTTATAATAGTCTTGTGAAAATGTAAAACCCCTATAGGCATATAGCTTAATGTGGGAAAATACCTTGTTATTAGACTTTCTAGATAGATGGTGCTTACTGTGCAGAAGTTTTTTTTACAAAGATGGTTAAAAAACATATATTTAGAATATATTTTTCCCTTTCCATCAAAACCCAAATTTCCAATTCGTTTGTAAGTTCATCCATATCCTTATAAGAAAGGATATATTCTCTTCTCAGTGTCTGCAGCCATATTAGCTTGACCCACATTTCAAGCATTAATGTGAGGATTTAGATACCATTCCCTCTCTAAAAGTTCTAATAATTTGGGAGTTCCATTCCCTAAAACCACAAGATTAAACCACAAGAAAGCCGCTAAGTTGGAATTGTTTTTAGACAGCTTTGGAATATATTACCAAAGGGAGATCAAACCTAAGGGAAAGGGTTGCCAATTGCCAAGTCCAAACAGGAATATCTTCTAGGCCTGGGTTTGTCTTAGAGTTTCCCAATCTATATCTTTCTTTCTTGTGTGTATATATACACCACTAGATTGTGGTTATGGCAACCCTACTAAAGAGAACATTTGGCCCTTTCATATCTTCCATTGCATACTACTCTTACTTTAACAACCAAGATCATCACCACCACCATCACCACCACTACGAAAGCATCATAAACAAGAAAAGCAAACACAACATGCCAAGGGGTCGGCCGCTTTCACTACAGGTTCACTTTCATCTCCGTTGTTTTGCTTTCGTTCTTTCAAG
The DNA here is from genome assembly GCF_042453785.1 of Malus domestica. NCBI lineage: Eukaryota > Viridiplantae > Streptophyta > Magnoliopsida > Rosales > Rosaceae > Malus > Malus domestica. The sequence goes on along the minus strand of NC_091674.1, from coordinate 22,601,986 downwards.
GTTTCTCATGTCTGTAGCTTGAAAGTTCATCATGCATGGCTTCTCTTCCTATGTATGTCCATGTACACATATATATTATACACACACACACACACACACATATGTATATGTACATGCCCTTAAAGTACTATTTGTTTTATTCATATGAGAAACAAAGAACAAAAATCTTTCTCGTCAAGTGCGGAGAGAAATCGATTTGAGAAACCTCGTTTCAAAGTGGTAACATCATGTTTTGAGCAAACAAAGTTCCCAACCATGAGGGAGACCTCAAACCATCCAATTTTGTTAATCATGTATGTACTGATTTCTTAATTGATGACGTTTCTTGTAGCATAAGAATAATCATGATTCATGAGGTATAGGTTTAATCTGCATCCCAACATGGCTTTTCTTAATTCCTTTTTAGCTTCTAACTAATAACTGCTTAAAGTATAAAGCTATTTAAAAACAACAAAAGGAACGAAGGAATAAAAAGAAAGGAAGGAAAAACCAAAACATGCTTTTTGCAAGATGAGAACAGGTTTTGAAACCGTGTTTGCTTTACAGACTGTGGAGCTCATTGTCAGGATGTGCTGCACTGGCTGTGAAAGAGTTGTGAAAAATGCCATTTTCAAGCTCAGAGGTACACTCATTCATTTTCTGTTTTTGATAATATTATTGATTTTTCATCTGGGAATACGGGAATTACAGTGTACAAATTGTATATGTTGTGTGTTCAGGGATTGATTCTGTGGATGTGGATCTACAAATGGAAAAGGTGACTGTAATCGGTTACGTTGATCGCAACAAAGTCCTCAAGGCCGTGAGGAGGGCTGGGAAAAGGGCCGAGTTTTGGCCCTACCCTAACCCTCCATTGTACTTCACATCTTCAAGTGACTATTTTAAGGACACAACCAATGAATTCAAAGAGAGCTACAACTACTATAAGCATGGCTACAATGTTGGGGACAAACATGGAAATATTCCAGTGACTCAAAGGGGAGATGACAAAATTAGCAACATGTTCAATGATGATAATGTCAATGCTTGTTGCCTTATGTAACTCTGCTACACAAGTAAACAAAGCTTATGTGACGGAAATATATGTGGCTAAGAGAAATATATATGTAATTCATATTTAGTAGATATGCATGGTTTAGATGGAGAGAGAAAATAAATAAATAAATAAATTTGTCAATCTCCATCGTAGTGTTGTACAATATGCAGGTTTGGTTTCATGCTGAATATTTGTAGGTGGGGAAAATATCAATGGAACAATTCCAGGACTTGATTATATGCAGCTTTTGTTCCATGATCATGTTTTGTTTTGTTTTTATGTCTTTTCTCCCTCCATATTTCATGATTTGGATTAGATTATGACAGCAGATTATTATGGCATTTTCGATCGAACAAATACAATGGTTTATAGGGTGGGACGATTAGAAGAACTTTTATGCAACAAGTATATATGTCATTGTTATGCTGAAAGTCAAAATAGTATGCATATGCTACAATAAAATTAGGTAAGCCGCTGTTAGAATTTCCTATCTATAATTTTACTATTTATTTAGATATAAATAATTGTAATATACAATAACAATGACATACCCGTTGCATGAAGGTGCTTCTCAGCATCTCATGCACTACCCCCATAAATTGATCTTTCATAAAAAGACATACACTTGCTAGGAATGTTCCACTTTTGTCACCGTCCAACAACCCTACAAGGTCGTTGTTCCTTAGTTGAGAAGGCAAAGTGAAGTCAAGTCGAAATGGTCTAAACTCTTACGATCTGCAAAGAATATTAGAGATGTCCACTTTATTCACGGAATACGGAAGACAACAATAAACAACTTTCCAATGTTTCCTATTTCTGAAATATCTTTGAATTGGTGACATAGAGGAATCGAACAGCAGGCTTTGGGTACAGTTTTATCAATTGAGTTACAAGATTTTTACTATAATAAAATCTTTGAATTCATGTTTTTTGTATGATTAATTCTTTAGAAAATTAGATTAATTCGCATCTATACATACTAGTTTATCAATGATTTATAGATTCTAGTTATGTTATTGAAAAGTGAACCCGTTTATTGTAAAGAAAAGGACTCAAAATTCTATCCAAAAAAAGGAGACTCAAAATCGTTGGGAGCCGCATGATCTCATATTTGACACATGCCAATATGAGATTTAAAAATTAAGTGAATTAAGAATAAAGATCAGGAGAGAAGAGAAATCGAACCCATTAAAATAATATCCAATGTTGTATGAATTTCTACTAAATAGAATTTTTTTTTATAGTTCATTAGTTAAACTTATATATTTTTATTGTGCCCGTGTTTTAGTCATTGAGTCAATTCGATTCAAGGCTTTTGAACGGTTAGATTGAGTGCTTGAAAAATCACGGTTTGAATCAAGGCTTAAATGTTATAATAGTCCCCGTGTTTTAGTCATTGAGTCAATTTAGTGCATGTGTCTTCAATTTGGCAAATTTGATCATTGTGTTTATCTTCGTTTAGCCAATTAAAGACATTTCTATATAATTTTTGTAAAAAAATTATAAATTATTATAAACTTATTTATAAAATTATAATTTATTTGATTTAAAATATTCAAAATGAAATAAAATTAAAAATTAAAAGAAAAATTATTCTCCTCCAACCTCCCCACCTCCTTCCTAACATTACCCCATTTCTTTCTGTCACAACCTTAATCAATTTTTCAGATTGGAAGTTTTATCTTTTATGTGTTACTTCTTATTGATTTGCAATTTTCTGTAAAGAGAAATGATAATTATATCTCATATGAATTTTTCTTATGAATTTTTTAAAAGAGATTGAATGAAATGTTCTTAATTAGCTAACAGAGGAAAACACAAAGTCTAAATTAGCCAAATCGAAAATACGGAGACAAAATTGGTCATATGGCTATAACACAATAACCATTTTGACATTTAAGCCTTGATTCAAACCGATCAAACGTAGACACCTCATATTACCCATCACTTTTTAAATTGTTTATTCAACATTTGAGTTTTGTAGAATCGTTAAGACATCCAATATTCCTTGTTTTTATGAGGTTTTTTTTTTCTTATTTTTTCTTTTTCCAAAGATTACCTAAGAATATCTAAGAATTCTCATAGCACGCCCACTCTGTCGAGCTATAATCGGGTGAGGCTTGCGATTTGTTACGTTCTTGTTTAATGTTTATGATTGACTAGGGATAACAATGGATTTTGGTGACATCTTTTGTTTTTTGGGCTCGAATAACTCGGAACATTTTGGCTATTACTGTGAATGTTTCCTACGCGAGTTACTTGAGGTGTGTGGTCCTCTGCATCTCGTATGGAAGAAAAAAAAAAGATCAATAGAGTGTATTAACGAATGAAAGTTTCTTTTTGAGGCCACTGTTGTTGTGAAATTAATACTGTAAGAGCCTCATACATAACATACTTCTGCACAGGAAATGCTGCTGTTAAGGGATCGAAGCTCTATGTTGACAATTCTGAAATTGTTCGGGGAAAATGTAGCGATTCGACAATAGGAAGAGAAAATCAAGTAGATGCTGAATTATTCTCTTTTTTCAGGCGTTAATTCAGGTACTTCATCTACACCAATGCTTGAAATTTTTCTCAAACTCAGCTACCATATACTGCACTGGCAGTGACTTGGAGCGGTTGTAGTTACAAATTTGCTTTTTGCGAGGGTGGCTTAACAAATTTTGATCCTTAAACAGCAAAATCTCCGGCTTTCCATTCACCTAAACATAATGCTTTTCCAGTTTCTCCCTTGAATCCCATACTGTCAAAGAATGTGGATTTTAAAGGCAATTGTTCTGTGAACGATTATGTGCATCTTCATCACCTGCTCTCTGGTGAAGGCAAAGGGATTCACCGTGATGAAAGTCCCAATGATAAAGGAAATGAAGGCTGGCAAAGCTCTTTCTAGTGAGGCTATAGGTCCATTACTATTGGCAAAATCTGAGTCACTAATTATTTTAACCAATATATCTGATGATTTAAGCTTGGAACATCTTGGCGTTAAAAGAGATGTTTCTCTAGCGTGAATGAATCTGATTTGGATTCACCTTGTTGGAAAGGAACCTTGGCTTCTTGGCAATCCCCATTTGGGTTTTCAAGTTCTGAGTTCAGACTGTTGAAGATGCACAAGAAACGCGTAATAGTTTGAATCCACTGGCACAACAATTTTTTCCTTGCCATGCTAAAACGATTGTACATTATCATGCGAGTGTGTAGGAGACGGTTTCTCATCTTTCCAAAAGTGTGAATCTTCAGCTGTTGTTTCATTCTCCAAAGGGCATGGACCTTTTGATGCAGCAGGATCAAATTCTTCCATATCGATTTATGCCGATCAGTCTTCCAATGACAACCATGAAGTGGAAGGAGCTTATGGTCATAAGCATGACAACCATGAAGTGGATTGATTTGTGCCAATCAGTCTTCCAATACTTAATGTGATGCATGAAATGTCAGAATTGCTTGTTCAAAATTGTCCAAATGATTTAGATTCACTCGATGAACATAAGCATGACATGATCCAGCATATAATCACTAATCTTTCTATGTGCATCCAACAGAGGCCTGGAGGAAAGACTCCAATCTCTGACATAACTCTTACAGGCACTCCACACTACCCTAATAAATCAACAGTGTTCCAAATGGTAGGGGTATGTATGCGTGTCCATAAATTTTGTGAATCTGGTTTGAATACGATACTGAACTTTGTTTTCCTGTTTTACATTTTGAATCTGATTCGTACTGAACACTGTCAAATTTCTAGGCAGATATTTGTGCAATTTACTCGTGTGCTAAAATATAAATTTTGCTCTCCTTACCATATCAATTTCTACATGCACTTACATTTGAATTCATACTTTTGTTGTGTTGATTACTTGATTTTCATTCTGTGAGAGCATTAACCTTCATTTACATACCTTTATTTATCAGGTTTAGTTTATTTAATGTTATTGCTTACAGTAATAGTAATCGTTATGGTTTGATCTGTGTCCGCCCTGGAGCTGGTTGACAGTACTAACATCATCATATAATTTTATTATAACCAAGGTTTTCTGGTTGCTAATGGTTATTGTGCTCGAGACTGCATGCATGTGTGTATGTTATGTAGGTCTCAGAGTCTAAATGATGTATTTCAGTGCTCATACACGGGATTTCAAGTAACAAGGACAAAGGATTACCAGAATTGCTATACAGAGCGCAAGGTTAATTCTCATGTTTTCACTGAGAGTGTTGGGTTCCTTTTCTTCACATAGTGGTGTAGACACTGAGAAAAGCAATGAGATCATTCAGGTATAATTTGTGACCAAATGCTATAAATTATCATATCAGTGCTTAAATTTTGTTTCTACTTGGAAACTGAAAGTTCACAATTGTAATCATTAAATTCGGAGTATGGGCAACGCGTTGAGAGGCAATCATCTGACCACTGAAGAGTTAGGCCCACAAGCTCCAGTGTATAAAACGTTGTGGCTAGATGCTGAAGCAGAATTACGTTCCATGAAGTAAGAAACTTGTGTCTAAGGCACACAATTGGAAATGCGTGGCCACGGATTAGACAAATATAAGGTGAACTACTTCCCTTCCGTTCTTCTGTCTTTCCGTTTTTAGTTTGAATTTGTTATTTTCTGCTCTTTTAGGTGACAGGCAAGATTAGCAAGAGATATACACTAGCTCTAGATGTTTTATTTTGATACTACAAGGAGGGGCTGCTGGTGTTGGAAGCTAGAGACTCTTCACCTACATTTATGTGCAAAACGTAGTCGAGATGCAGTATAGAGTAGTACTACGTACTTGACTTGTTATAGAGTGACTTAAATTTCATGTTCAGGCCGTTAAAACGTAAGGTTGATAATTCTAAGTATTTGAATGAGGGGAAACAACTTTTGCAGGTACATAATGGTTCAAGCATTGCCTGGAAAAAGCTGTTTCTTCTGGACCATATGGATGTGTTATCCTACGGACAATTTCGCAAGGAAGGAGACAACATTCGTGTAATTAGGACATGGCAGGGATTTTCTGAAATCAATCACTTGAATAGGGGAGAGTGACCTCAAAGAGGCACTAAATGTACAGCCGTACTCATGTGACCAAGTCACATGATGAGAGAGAGCGTATGTGTATACACTTGGTGATAAGGCAAAATGTTCACTCAAATAGGGGTCTTTTGTGATGTTTTTATGTTTGCTATTGGAGAGATTCTATGTGGGTCATGTAACCTATGAATCTTAATACATATTGTTTTGTTCTATAAATTTTTGCTTTTATCAGTCTTTCAATTGGTACCACCCAGTAAAAGTAATTCAAAAAATGATGTAAAAACTTACACTCTAGAGCAACTTGTCTGCACTGGGACATTATAGTGAACCTGTTTTATGTAATTCATTTCTCTGTAGTTAGAAACACGCATGCTTGTGTTGTTCAATTTTGTTAAGTTAGAAAGTTTTACATCGATAATAGCTTAGTTTAGTTGAGTTAACTTCATCATTAACTAGTTACATAGTACAATGGTTCAGTGAAATTTTTTTATAAGTGAGAAGTTTTAAGTTCAAATATCGTAAATGACAAGCTCGATATTAATACATATATTAAATAAAAGACTGGAGGGTGTGGAAGTAGACGACATTTAAGCATTTGATTATAGAAGTTACTGTTGGGTCATGTGGTACCACATGAAAACATTATGAAACATTACTGCAGGCTTAGCCCAGTGGGAAGTGGGAAATGGGATGGGGGAAGCCGATGTACTAGACCATTCACCCACCAAGCCGAAAGTGACAGGTCATGGCAGTGGCCCAGTGGGGACTGGGAACTTCCCTCCAAACCCAACCTTCCTATTTTGTATCCATTATTTACCATAGCCCCTGTAATTAAATCACCATCACCATCATCATCATCGTCTTTCTGAACCTATACATCAACCATTATACTTAATTTAGGTACAATTTTTTATTTTTTTATTTTAAGAAAAGCTGTGAAACTCAGTATATTTAGATTATTATTATTATTATTTTATTGTACTTCTTTTAAGATTTTTATTTAGCCATTTAGTTGCCGGCATGTTATCATATCATTCTATACTATAACAATCCATAGTATAGAACCATGCTTAAGCTTACGGCCAAATTTGGATTGTTGTGTTAAAAAAAAAATCTGTTTTTATTGTGCTATAAGAATAATCAAATGTAAAATAAAGTAGATGATCTTCTAATAAACTGTATATTTAAAAATGTAGCGATTATAAAAGATAGTGTAAAAATGTTTGGTGAATTTAATGTGAAAATAATATAATTGTTTATAATGACAAATAAATATGGTAGTGGGGTGGTGGTGACGACAACAATGTCGATGACAATGGTGGTGATGGTAGCGGCAATGGTGGAAGTATGGTGGTGGTAGCGGAAATGGTGGAAGTATGGTGGTGGCGGCGGCAATAGTGATGGTTGTGGCAACAATTGTGGTGGTAATGATGGTGGTTGGGGTGCAAATATAACAATAGTGGTTAGGGAGATGGTAGAGGCCGTGGGGACGGGTTGAAGTTATGGTGGTGGTGATGGTGGGAGTGTCGACAATGATGGTGGTGGTGTTGGTTGCTATTGTGGTGGTGATTGTGGTGACAATTGTGGTAGTGGTGGTGGCAACAATTGTGGTGGTAATGATGGTGGCCGGTGGTGTAAGGTTAGTGTATGTAGTGGTGGGTAATGCGGTCACTTTGTTCTCGAACGGATAAAATGTGTGTAAATGAATAAATAATGTCATTTTTAAAAACTAATGAGGGTATTACAAGAATTGAAAAATATTCATTAAAGGCTCAATTTCACTTTTTATAAAAGGAGCTTTTAAATACAATCTACATGTTGCTTTTAAAAGCTATTGTATGAAGGCTATTACTTTTAAACAAGATTCTAAAAATGCTAGACGTTAGTCGGGTGGTGGGCAGGGCCTAGCATCTAGGCGGCCTAGGCGGCTAGGTGGGCGTCTAGGAGGCCTAAGCGCTAGGTGGGCGTCTAGGTAGCCTAGGCTGGGAGTCATGTAAATTTATTGTATATCTTGTAAATAAGTGCCTATTTACACTTAAAAAAAAAAAAACTATACTCGTATGGATTATAAAAGAATGACAAAATGCAAAAATAGAAGTAGAAGAATACACAAAGTATCCATCCAACAAGTTCAATATTTGGAAAACAGTAAGCATATAATCATAATAAGGAGTATTCTTGGATTGGACATAGACTAAATTATTTAACCTTGTTGTATTTAGTTTATTTCTTTTCTTTGTATGTATCCACTCAAAAGTTCTCCAATTCACTTCTCAATTGGATGGACTTGTAGTCAATCCATCATTTACAAATTAGGTACACCATTTCCATAAGTATACCGCCATGAAACTAAAAAAAGAAAAAGCCACAATTAATAAAAAATATATATATATAAAATCACCTAGGGCTGCTTAGGTGCCGCCTAGCTCTAGACCAATTTTTTGAAACAATTTGCACTAAATCGAGGCGGGCCTTCACCGCCTAGAGCCTAGGCCGATTTTTAGAACAATGCCTTTAAAATAAGCAGAATATTTATTTTTACCGATTTTTTTATTACTTAATTTTAAAGTGAAGGAGTTTTGATGAAGAAAATAAAAAACAATATCAAATGGAGCCTTATGAACGTGGGGAGCTTAGAATGAGTCGTTATCTTCCATCATTTCTCAGGTCTTGTAAGCGCCATATTGAGCTGGATGCATGTATGTTTCCACAATTCAAATCTTTCAACACATCTTAATTGGCACCATTCAACCAATAATAAATTAATTACCTAGTTAGATGTCATCTCATACACAATCCAATTCTTGCAATACATCTTACTTGCCACCATTCAACCAATAATAGATTTAGATGTCATCTCCTCTCCTACACTTCCATGCCATTAATTTGAGACATGCCAGTAGTGACTCATTATCTATATATTTTATATATGTAGCAGCCCTTTATTTCCTTAGTAAGTCTTGGAACCGCTTCATGCTAGTATAAATAGGGACCTTCCTTACACAGTTTTCAAACAAGCACGCCGATTGGTATAGGAAATTAACTTAGGAAGCCGGAATGGTTTTGCATTCAGAGTGTTAGTTCATAGAGGCATATTATATATATATATATATATATATATATATATATATATATATATATATATATATATATATTATCTATGTAGTTTGGGAGGAAAGAAAGTGAGGCCCCTTTGTGAAGAGCGGTAGAAGAGTTGTCTTGCTAAGGTTTTAGTTATCGATCAAAGTGAGTGATTTATATAATAGTTTAAAAGCTTTTTTTATTTTTAGATAAACGAAACCATGAATTATTATGAGATTTGATCTATTTTCAATTATCTATTTATTTTCAAGTCAAGTATGTTTGAGTTCATGTAATATTTATGATAGGATATATACACAATCTATTTGGAATTACTTGAAATCATCTTGGAGTATGAGAACTTTAGTGTTGTGTTTTATGAGCAATAAATGTATGGCACACCAAGACACCATGAAGGATAAACAACACATGAAGGGCCGTTATGATATGAAATTATGTGGCTAAAGTTCTTTTACATAATTATGACATTTTCTAGCTTGTGTAAAACGACATCGATTGGCTAGCACATTACATGTTCTACTCACTTGGAGCGGTGGCGGTTGCTCATCCCTCCCGCTTTCATTTTTTAGAAGAAACATCTGACAAAACAGAGGCCACTAGACGAGCTGAGATTGTGTTATATTGACTCCAAAAGCGGGGTGACAAAAGCTATCCTTAATAATCAATATGTTTTCAACTTTTTCATTTGAAAATGGTCCATAAACTTTTGAAAGCGTTTTATAAGGACAAAGTGGCTCTATAACACAAGTAATTTTTTAAAGGCATTTTGATAACCTTAACCAAAAATGCTCTCTCTATAGGCATGTGACAACTTATGTGTCTAGGATTATGTACTTATGTTGAAACATAGACAAAACCCACCAAATTGAATTGTACTCGTGCATAAGCTGACATTTTGGTGTCTACTTGACATAGTCTACAATTGGAAAATTAGTTATTTATTTAATTGTTTGGATTTGGGCTTATCATGTTAGAGTTAGGATTTGTTTCTTTGTCTAACAATCTTTTGTTCACTTAATAAAATTATATTAATTTATAATTAGTTTGGTCATTTGTTAGTCATGCGCTCTAATATTCAATTATCATGCTCAATTCCATGAAATTAACGGATTTAAACTGTCCCGCTACTAAATCTATCAACTTTTGTAAACGACGTTGCTGACAAAAAAAACAATTATTGTTGTTACACTAGTACAAAAAACAGTTTGCGCGGCGCAGGTCCTTCGTCGTGCAAAATCAAAAAACATTACCTAAAAATTAGCCCAATGAAACCTTCGTCAAGCACCAACCGTTGCTCCAAGGCAATGAAAGCAGGGTTTGTGCGACACATGTTACTTCTTAGTCGTGCAAACCCTTGTGTTTTTATTTTTTTTTGGCAAAAATATTTTTTATTTAATTTTTAATAAATATTGTAATTAAATTCTAAACAATATTTAATAAACCAAAAAAAAGTATTTAATTATAAAATATATGAAAATGTACATAAGATGTCCGAACAAAAAAAGAAAAAACTACAACAACTAGTCTTCTAGGTTTGATACATTAGGCTACTGGGTATTGGCTGGGTGAAGTGGCTGGGAGGTCGAAGGTGGAGCAAGATTAGGTGCTGGGATCGGGATTTGGAGGCCGGACATATGTAAGGCCCCGTACAATAATACTCATCTGCTCGCCCTGGGAATCTGTGATAAATTTTAAAGACTATCTGAATCAATATTTATAACAACTAAAACATTTTTCAGGAGGCCTAGTAAACACTCTAGTAAGCAGACATTGTAATCAATCAATGGTACCAAAACTTCATTAGACTAATTGATATGATCAAAGTACCGTACAAAAACAATTTACTTTGTACAAGCCATTCAACCAGACACATGACCATAGAGACTAACTAGTAAATAGGTAAGAAGGTAAGAGAAGCAACTGATGCTATTAGGCCCATCATGTTAAGTCGAGATCTAAACACCTTGAGAAATGCATATTCAAATTCCAATAACCAGCAAAAGATAGCTTGCATGGTTCACCAGCAAAAGATAGCTTGCATAGTCAATTACCCCAGGGTCCTTGATAGTATTTAACTTCCTTCACAAGTAACACACCTTTTTTCCTTTACGGATTAGTTCCTTTGGTTTTTCGTTAAATCAAAGGGTAAGAGGTTTGAAATGAAATCATGATCACACAGGATAAACCATAAACTATCAACTCTATATAGAAGACGATGCTAAAGTGCATCAGCTCTATGCATATTTTTTTTAAATAAATAAATTGTGTAATTAATGGACAATTAAAATCACAAATAAGAGAAAGAGCAATATCCGGAGTTGTGTCAACAATCGGAATGCGTATGATTATTAATTAATTAAGACTCATTATCTTAAGCAAAAACTAACACCAACGCCTAGATTCAAGTCTTATTTAAACATCGAAAGTCATGATAATATAGGTTCATGAGAAGAATAAGTGAATGAAGGAGGTGTCAATATATATGAATTGTAAGAAAGAATGTGTTGAAATCTTGAAATCTATGTAAATTATGTGTTTTGTACGAAATGGAAGAAAAAGAGAAAATAGTTGAAAGAAAATGCATTAAAATTCTAGTTCATGACTGAAGATATATCTTCATGATGTGATCTTGCTAATAAGGGTCTTTAATAAGTCCTAGTTCATGCATAGTCCTAAGTCCTAATTTTCAATTCAATTCATTATCACGTTAATGTTAGGGACTTCAATTAAAATTTGAAAACTAATATCGTCTCATGCAATGAACATTAGTAACTAGGGACCGGACACTAATTTTTTCAAAGGAAAATCTTTTTTCATCTTAAGATGTTGTGTGTTCAAGCAGCTGCGCTGTTGACAAAAGAAAAGTTTATCTTATAGTTACCTGACAAAAGTAGATAGTCTTGTCAAACCTTATCCTCCACAGTCTACACGGAAGCTCAAATGTTTTCTAGTAACACTATCGAAAGGGGAGAATGGCACGTTTACTTACCTGAAATAAGTATTCAAATTATTCTGATTAATGATTATTTCTAGGTTTATTAACACATAAGAAGTAACAAAAGGATTCTTAAAGAGGATTTCCTTGAGCCTAAGTTATTATCCATGATTACAATAAGAAGAGATCAAATGTAGATTTCTTTCTTCTTCGCATGGTGACTTATCATCTGGACGGTTGCATTGCATCCTGTTTGTACCATACTTGACCAATCCCGAAATTACTGAGCACCGGTCAACGTTATACCATCAAGAACCCATAAGAGTTTCCCTCTAACCAGGAGGCCAATCACAATGCGACACGTGTCGACATCAGAAGCCAATCATAGCGCAACATGTGTCAACATCAAAAGCCAACCACAACACGACACGTGTTGTTTGTACCATACTTGACCAATCTCGAAACTACTGAGCACCGGTCAACGTTATACCGTCAATGACCCAGAAGAGTTTCCCTTAAACCAGGAGGCCAATCACAGCGCGACACGTGTCGACATTAGAAGCTAATCATAGTGCGACACATGTCAACATCAGAAGCCAATCACAACACGACACGTGTCAATGTCAGAATGAAACTAGAAACTCTCTTCTATAAATAAAGATCATTCTCTCACAATATTTCCTAATGACATTTGTACTAAATCATTCACTTGTACTCACTAAAGGAGAGTTTGAACCTATGTATTTGTGTAAACCCTTCACAATTAATGAGAACTCATCTACTTCGTGGACGTAGCCAATCTGGGTGAACCACGTACATCTTGTGTTTGCTTCCCTGTCTCTATCCATTTACATACTTATCCACACTAGTGACTAGAGCAATTTAGCGAAGGTCACAAACTTAACACTTTCTGTTGTACCAAAGTCCTCACTGATTTTGTGCATCAATATTTGGCGCCATCTGTGGGAACGACACTTATTCTCACTCTCTTCAGCTTTGTTAAGCTGGTTTCCACCATTCGTACACTCTCTTTTGACCAAGCATTCCTCTCCAACATGGGAAGCGAAGGAAGTCACAGCACACAGAATGACACCCCCCTTGCACCTAGTGCGAAACAACGAAAGAAGGAATGAAAGAAAGAGGGTTACTCTTCAAGCTAAATTCAATGAGCTAGAAGCTCAGGACAACAAGATAACAATGAAGAATGAGGTCCTCCAGGAGCAGTATGAGAAGTTATTTAAGACGCTCCACGAAACTAGGCATACTCAAACACGCGAGCTCGTTGCCCTTGAGGACATCAACCATCATCTGGGTGCCCTTCAACACGGAGGGTCACCTTCCTTCGACATGGGTATCCCTGATAAAAAGCGAGCTAATCATCAAAACATTGATCAATATGAGACATATCTCAACCCAGCTGCTTTGATCCGAAGCAAGAGAAGTGGAGGAAAACACTTCATAGCAGAAGGGTTGGAAGGATCGAAAACCGTTTATCGTGACTGCCGAGACTTCCAAAAGCAACATCGAGAGAATCCCCTCCACATATGCTCGAAGATCAATGACCCAAGGGTTTCTGAAAGACTCGGTCCACTCCCACGACCCAGGCCAACTGCTAATTTAGGGATTGAACGACAGGTCCCAAAGGAACATGAAGGTACAGGGGACTCTGAGGTATTCTGACAGACTCGCCCTAGAAGTCAGTACGGCAAGTCCAAGAAAAAATCACACGTTTTTGCTCAAACTTTCCCCTTTGTCCTACAACTCCTTGAGGAAGTAAACAAGTTGAAGGCCAAACGTCAGGCTGAGATACCTGACTGGAACTAACCCAGGCCTGTCCCTCTCACAAGGAGGATCCTCGACACCCCCCTTCAAGCAAAGACAAAACAAAAATTTGGTTTACAACTCTATATTGGAAATGAGGACCCGATTGAACACCTTAACCTCTTTGAGTCCACCATGGCATACCGGATGCACACCGACGAAAAGTGATGGTTTTTCTTCCCCTCCACCCTCTTTGGCGGAGCTCTAAACTGGTATTGCCGTCTTCCACCTGAGACGATAGACTCATTTGAGGAATTGAGGAAACTGTTTGTTTCTCAACACATTTTTAGACCGATCACTTGCATTATGCATATGACTTGTACACTATTCGCCAGAAGTCGAATGAGTCACTACGAGAGTATGCTGATCGCTTCAGCCTTGAGTATTCTCCCTGCGTTGAGGCAGATGACAAGACTACCCTCAAGGCCTACGTGATTGTTTCTTCAAGTACATGATCAATGCCAACACTTGGAAGACTTATTCTGAGGTGATGGCACATGCTTACAACCATGCCTCTGCCGAGGCAAAGACATATCAAGAGAAACCCTCCACAGCCACCCCTTATCAGCAAGTAGGTAGTGGAAGTCAGATCCAACCAAATGAGAAGACCTCGACCTTCCAAACGACAACAGTGCCTCCCCCTGCCTTACTTAATACTTTGCCAAGTCAATAGACATATCAATCTCAGGGCAAAAGGAAAGATTTCCATCTTCACCGGTCTCATTTTAGTAAAAGGAGTAAGGGACACTACCGCGATAACCAAGGGTATCACCACGATAATCCCCGACCCCAGGCAGTCAACATAGTGGGTCAAACACGTGTCAGGACAGCCCCTACCCTGAGGTATGAGGCATACACACCTTTGAACGCCACATGTGTGGCCATTTACCCCAGCATAACACACCTGATACCGAAGCCAAAACCGAGACACCCGGATTACAAGTCCACGAAGAACACAGGCACGTTTTGCTGCTACCACGAGTATAACGGCCATAACGGTGAGAAGTGTATCACCCTTCATGATCATATTGAAGCTTTGGCACGTGAAGGAAAAATTGATCAATTCCTCCTTCACTTTCCAAAGGGTAACCGTAACCAACGCCAGATGAATGTGATATATTCCATAAGTGGTGGCACACCCATATCTAAATCTTCCAACAGGGCCATGAAAAATAGTGAATGAGCTTTAAGGTCTGGTCACCAAGTGTTTCATGTGGAAGACATCAGGGGAGGCAAGCATCAAAAGCCTAACTGGGATCCAATATGTTTCTACCCTGAAGAAGAAAGAGGTATTATCTACCCTCACAACGATCCACTGATCGTGGAAGCTCACATAGCGAACTTTGAAGTACGACGAATCCTGGTAGACACGGGGGCTTCGGTCAATATCATGTTTGTCGAAGCTTTCAGGAAACTTAATGTAGTTGAACACTTGCTCGATCACTCGATTTCCCTTCTGATAAGCTTTTCCAGTGATATCGTGTAACCTTTGGGGAGCATACACTTACCTTTCACCATTGGTACAGGCCCTTACACAGCTACCATTACCATTAACTTCCTGGTGGTTGATTGCCCAACGACATACAATGTCATCTTAGGATGCACGGGCATCAATGATTTCAAGGCTATGGTATTCACACATATGTTGTTGATGAAATTTCTAACCCCCTATGGCAATGGTTACATCAGAGGAGATCAACTTAGTGCACGATCATGTTACAACACTTCGGTTAAGCAACAGCACCTGTCTGTGCCCAAGGAAACCCTTTCTATACATGATCAAGTCATAAAGACCAGCCCAGACGAAGCCAACTTGGATCTTCACGGTGGCAACAGTCAACCCGACGATCCTCGAGATGACTCTTTCACCCAGCAAGCACAACCCGCTGAAGAGTTGGAGAAGGTCTCTATCTCAAAAGATTATCCGGATCACATGGTGAAGATTGGCACCACCTTGTCACCATCCTTTCGGTTGGCATTGATCTCTTTTTTTGCAAGAGAACACTGAGGTCTTCGCTTGGTTATACGAGGACATGCCAGGCATCTCTCCAGATATCATCTGTCATCGCTTAAGTATTGACCCCAAGACCAAGCCAGTGAGACAGAAGTGAAGATTTTATGATGTTGAACGATACGAGGCAATGAAGGCAGAAGTTGAAAAACTCAAAGGCATAGGCTTCGTCCGTAAAGTCAATTATCCAACGTGGGTAGCAAATATTGTCCCTGTTAAGAAGAATACAACCAAATCCTCATGAACCCTCCGGACCAATAACACACAGCCTTCACTACTGACATGGGACTATATTGCTATAAAGTCTTACCCTTCGGCCTAAAGAATACAGGAGCGACTTATCAGAGACTGGTCAATTCAATGTTCGCAAAACAGATTGGGAAGAGCATGGAAGTTTACGTTGATGATATGCTAGTCAAGAGCAAACATGCTGACCAACACATCACCAACTTATCTGAAACTTTCACCATTCTGAAAAGGTATTGAATAAGGTTGAACCCCAACAAATGTGCCTTCGGAGTAGGCTCTGGCAAATTCTTAGGCTTCATGATAAGCCAACGAGGCATTGAGGCTAATCCCGAGAAGATCAAAGCAATCCTCGACATGAAGGAACTGGTAACTTCAAAAGACATCCAAAGCCTTACTGACAAGGTGGCAACCTTAACTAGGTTCATCTCTAAGGCCACAGACATATGTGTTCATTTCTTCAAAGCACTTAAGGGAAGTAAGAAGTACATGTCTACTACGCTAGTAAGACCTTACAAGATGCGGAGACACGATACTCCAACATTGAGAAATTGGCTATAGCATTGGTCATGTCTGCTCGAAAACTTCGCCCTTACTTCCAAGCACACTTCATCATCATGCTTACCAATCATCATCTTCGACAGATACTCCAAAGTCCTAACACTTCCGGGCGAATGATCAAATGGGCGATAACATTGGGTGAGTTTGACATCTCCTACCAACCAAAACCAGCTGAGAAGGGCCAAGCAGTGGCATACTTCATCATCGACTTCACATATCCTGTTGACATTGTTTCTACGCCTAAAGAAGTGGTTTTATTACCCTTGGAAGCTCAGAAAATAGAACCAACAGCCCCAACATGGAGCCTATATGTTGATGGCTCGTCCAATCAACAAGGTTGTGGAGTAGGACTAGTCCTTACGACCCTTGACAAAGTGGCAATGGAGTATGCTCTTCGTTTCAAATTCAAAGCGTCGAACAATGAGGCCGAATATGAAACCCTTCTAGCAGGCTTACATTTGGCCAAACACCTTGGGGTTAAACAAATTGATATCTTCAGTGACTCCCAATTGGTGGTTAACCAGGTCACCAACAACTTTGACGCTAAGGATAGCTCAATGGCAGCATATCTGGCACAAACACAATTGTTGCTTAAGCACTTCCACTACCAGATCACCCAAATTCCTCGAGTGGCAAACAGTCATGCAGATGTTTTGGCTCGCCTCGCCTCAGCGGTGGAAGACAAGATTGGGAGAAAAATTCAAGTCGAATTGTTGGCAGCACCAAGCACCATGGCTGCGGAAGTGTGTAACTTACAACAGGGGGATAGTTGGATTACCTCGATTTATAGATTCCTTACTCATGGCACCCTTCCAAATGACAAAGTCCAAGCTAAGCAAATTTGATACAAGGCTACCCGTTACTTAATCATTAATGACCAACTCTACAAGCGGGGTTTTAACCTACCATACCTAAGATGTTTTACGCCCATAGAGGTAGAAACTGTCCTTCAGGAAATACATGAAGGAGTCTGTGGAGATCATGCTGGATTTCTATCCCTAGCACACAAGGCTCTTCGCCAAGGATATTACTGGCCAACACTCCACTAAGATGCCATCAGAATATCCAGCTCATGTGATAAGTGTCAACGCTATGCAACTATTCCTCACTCCCCTCCCGAGCTGCTCACTCCTATGATCAGCCCTTGGCCCTTGGCCCAATAGGGACTTGATTTGATCGACCCAATGCCTGCAGGGAAGGGCAAAGTTCGCTATGCAATTATTGTAGTTGACTACTTCACAAAGTGGGCCAAAGTAGAACCCTTGGCAACAATTACTGAGGCAAAAATAGAAGACATCGTATGGAAGAACATCTTTTGCAGATTCGACATTCCCAATGCGATAGTCACTGACAACGGGCGACAGTTCGACAACAATAAGTTCAAGATGTTCTGCTCTAAGTTCAACATCAACTTATGTTTTGCCTCCCCAGCTCATCCTCAGTCTAATGGACAAGTTGAAGTTATCAACAAAATAATCAAGCGAACTTTGAAAACCAGTTTGGACAAGGCTAAAGGTTGTTGGCCAGAATTTATACCCCAAGTTCTTTGGTCATATGGCACTTCCTATCGGACATCAACAGGAGAAACCCCATTCTCACTTGCCTTTGGTACAGTGGCAGTTGTCCCAGTTGAGCTTGAGCAAGCAACGTTCCGAGTCCAGAACTACGTGCAAAGCAAAAATGACAAACAACTTACCCTCAACTTAGATCTAGTCGAACAACACAGAAACCAGGCTCACTTGAGGAATGTCGCCTACAAGCAGTGCATCTCCAACTACTATGACTCAAGGGTCAAACCTCGTTCTTTCAAAATGGGGGACTGGGTATTGAAGAAAAGATTACTTTGCGACAGAGTCTCGAGTGAAGGAACACTTAGTCCAAACTAGGATGGGTCGTTTGAAGTTGTTGGCATCAGTCGCCCTGGCTCCTACAAGTTTAGAAGCTCCGATGGCAAGACCCTTGGCCATCCATGGAACGCTGATCACTTGAAGTACTATTACAAGTAAACTCACATTGTATAAGTGTTAAGCTTCAGCCGTTCGGCATCCTATGTAACGAAGACTATTTGGCATGAATTCAATAAAGAAGTGATTTAGACAACTCGGTCCTAATCCTCTTACATTCCTAGCAATGAAACACTCGGGTTCAAAGCTTCAACATGAATGCTTCCAACATGAAACAAAGTCTAAGTATATGTCAACAAGACTATACAAATAAACGAACAGCTTTACAGTATATTCGTTCAATCATACATTCCAACACATTCATACATAAGCCAACTGTGCTTTGAAAGGGTTCAACATACTTTGTGTCATTCGACACTTGCTACAATGTGCCTAGACACCTTGCCCTTATTCTCACCAACCAGGTGATGAAATGTGAAGAAGGAACTCATCTTCATGCCACCAACCATGTGATGAAATGTACAACCCGTACTGTCCTTCATGCCACCAACCAGGTGATGAAATGTACAACTCGTACTCTAATATCATTTGGTAACTTGCCACTCATGCCACCATCCAAGTGAAGAAGGAACTTATCTTCATGCCACCAACCAGGTGATGAAATGTACAACCTGTACACTCATTCATGCCACCAACTAGGTGATGAAATGTACAACCCATACTCTAATATCATTTGGCAACTTGCCACTCATGCCACCAACTAAGTGAGAAGGAACTCATCTTCATGCCACCAACCAGGTGATAAAATGTACAACCCGTACTCTAATATCATTTGGCAACTTCCTATTCATGCCACCAACCAGATGATGAAATGTATAACCCGTACTCTCCTTCATGCCACCAACCAGGTGATGAAATGTACAACCCGTACTCTAATATCATTTGGCAACTTGCCACTCATGCCACCAACCAGGTGAAGAAGGAACTCATCTTCATGCCACCAACCAGGTGATGAAATGTACAACTCGTACTCTCCTTCATACCACCAACTAGGTGATGAAATGTACAACCCGTACTCTAATATCATTTGGCAACTTGCTATTCATGCCACCAACCAAGGGAAAAAGGAACTCATCCTCGTGCCACCAACCAGGTGATGAAATGTGATGAAAGGTGATGAAAGGTGATGAAAGAACTCACATTCATACCACCAACCAAGTGATGAAAGCAACTCACCATTCATTCCACCTACCAGAAGATGAGTGGTATAACTTGTACATATGAACTCGTAGCATTCACAAATAATAAAAAACCCTTAAGCTTGACAACTCAACTAGGGGAGCACTTATGCCCAACAAGAGTTATAATCACCAACAAAGTCTTATTGCAAGCCAATAACAACTTCAGTGCATGCATACGAAGATTAAGCTATTCAGCCCTTTTGCATCTGCTTCAAACATTTCCCCTCTGTAACAATGCAAACAGTACAACTCGTAGAAAGCTTCATACACTCTTGATCAAGACAGTGTGAAGCAAAACCAATTTATAGTGCAAACAAGAGCTTCATCAAATGAGTTCAACCACAATTCTCAAAAGCTTCACACACTCTTGATCAAGACAGTGTGAAGTAAAATCAATTTATGATGCCAACAAGAGCTTCATCAATGGAAGGCAACCACAATTCTCAAAAGCTTCACACACTCTTGATCAAGACAGTGTGAAGCAAAACCAATTTATGGTGCCAACAAAAGCTTCGTCAAAGGAGTTCAACCACAATTCTTAAAAGCTTCACACACTCTTGGTCAAGATAGTGTGAAGCAAAATCAAATCATGGTACCCAACAAAAGCTTCAATTCTAAAGCTTCAACTCCAAAGCTTCACCTACAAAAGCTTCAACACAAAAGCTTCACCCACAAAAGCTTCACCAACAAAAGCTTCATCAATGGAGGACAACTACAAATTCTCAAAAGCTTCACACTATCTTGATCAAGATAGTATGAAGCAAAATCAATTCAAGGTACCCAACAAAAGCTTCAACTGCAAAGCTTCACCTACAAAGCTTTAACTGCAAAGCTTCACCTACAAAAGCTTCAACACAAAAGCTTCACCCACAAAAGCTTCACCCACAAAAGCTTGACCTACAAAAGCTTGACCTACAAAAGCTTTACCCACAAAAGCTTAACCCACAAAAGCTTCATCCACAAAAGTTTGACCCACAAAAGCTTCACCTACAAAAGCTTCACCCACAAAAGCTTCACCAATAAAAGTTTCAACACAAAAGCTTCACCTACAAAAGCTTCACACTATCTTGATCAAAATAGTGTGAAGCAAAATCAATTCATGGTGCCCAACAAAGCTTCAACCTCAAAGCTTCACCTACAAAGCTTCAACACCAAAGCTTCACCTATATATTTTCAGAAATTCGAAAATTCAAAAATTCGAAAATTCGAAAAAAAAAATCAAATATTCGAAAATTCAAAAAAAAATTCAAAATTCAAAAAAAAAAATTGCCTAGGCCTCTTCTTCTTTGGGCCTAACAACTTTCATAACAAATATAAATGAAGGACGAGCTTTGGGCTACCACTTAGAAAAGAAATGTCTCATTCATCAACTCCCTCGACTGGAGACTTAGGGGACACCTACCATATGCTACTGCACCTTGATACTCAGAAGTCTCATGACCACTCAGTGACTTGGATTTTTCAAGTCTCCAACCGAGAAGTTTTCCTCACTCGGCAAATTAAGGGAGCACTACCTCAACATACATGCTTCACTTTCAAAGGTTCAACATACAAGCTTCAACAAAAGGAAAAATCCAAAAAGCTTAGTGAAGAAGGCCTTGGTGTATTTAAAACAATACGTTAAATTGAAGCAAAGCTTGTTTATTGATATCTCCGATAAGTTACAAATATGTACATATACATGAATGAAAATAAACAAACAAGAGGGAGCCTTCACAAAGGTTGCTCAGGAAAAGTCTCAACAGTCGGTAGAGCCCCAAAAAGAGGAGGCACCAAAGGGTGATTATTCGGAGCCTTAGTACTAGGCAGAACCGCAGAATGAGGAGGCACCGAAGGTTGATCATTTGAAGCTTCATTACGCGGTACAGCCCTAGAAGACGAAGGCAATAAATGCCTTTGGAAAAAACCTACAAACATCCGATGATTAAGTAAAATCTAACCATCAGATTCCTGCAGCTGGTTGAGCTTTCTCTTCATGTTTGTAGCATAGTTATGTGCGAGCCTGTGCAACTGTTTATTCTCATGCTTGAGCCCTCTAATCTCATGTTTAAGACTTATAACTTCAGCAGCCAATGATTCAACTTGGCGGGTTCGAGCAAATAGGCGTTGGGCCATATTCGACACAGAACCTACACACTGAACAATGAGAGCCAGAGAATTCTTAACAGTCAACTCAGCAGACCGTTTGGAAAGTAGTCTGTTATCTTTGGGAATAAGAAGGTTCCTAGCCATCATCGCAGCTGTCATATCATTCTTCATCACAAAGTCCCCAACGGTAAGAGGACCAGTATGGGATAAGAAGGATGGGCACCATATGTTGTCTTGAGAAGGCATAGTTGCCTCTTCACCAAAGTTCAAGTCAAAACGACAGTCGGATGGGCCAGACATTCTCATAAATGATGAAGGAGAAATGAGTTGCAATAAATCTCTGAAATAAGGGGAAAATTCCTACAAGCAATAACTCTCTGAATGTACTTCTTGCACACAATTGGTGCCTTTATAAAAGCAAGGGCAACAGGATCGTTGGTTCAAGAATCGAAGAGGCACCACTCTCCGGATTTCGAAGAGGCACCACTTTCCACACCTAACATCAGTTCCTCGGGTACCACAGATAACTTTGCCAAAGATCTCTGACAAAGTTTAGACACATAAATTTTGAAGGTCCAGCTACTCTACTATTAACCACAAGGGTAAAGGAACAACACCACTGCTTGATAACTAGAAAGTCCCAATGTGTGTCAACCTCCATGCTCCGTAGCAAGGCAGACTGGCAAAAATGCCCAACCTTTACTCACATTCGAGAAAACACTCCCAACAAGATTGCTTGCTAAAAAAAAAAAAAAGGCACCGCTCTCCGAATCTCAAGAGCCGGACTCCCAACGGGATTACTTTCTCAAAAATCAAAGAGACATTGCTCTCCAAATCTCGAGAGCCAGACTCCCAACAAGATTATTTTCTCAAAAATCGAAGAGACACTGCTCTTCGAATCTCGAGAGTCAGACTTCAAACAGGATTGCTTTCTCAAAAATTGAAGAGGCGCCACTCTCTTCATCTTGAGAGCCAGACTCCCAACAGGATTACGTGCTCAAAAATTGAAGAGGCACCGCCCTCCGAATCTCGAGAGCCAGACGCCCAACATGATTACTTTCTAAAAAATGACGCCCAACAGGATTACTTTCTCAAAAATCGAAGAGATACTGCTATCTGAATCTCAAGAGTCAGACTCCCAACAGGATTGCTTTCTCAAAAATCGAAGAGGCACCATTCTCTGAATCTCGAGAGCCAGATCCCCAACAGGATTGCTTGTTCGAAAACCGAAGAGGCACCGCTCTCCGAACTTCGAAAGCCAGATTTTCTTAAATAAAGATTGTCTGTAATCTTCACACGCAACATCAGCTTTCCGGATATCACAGACCATTTTTTCAAAGTGCTCTGACAAAGTTAAAATACGTTAAGCTTGCAGTTCCCACTACATTGCTATGACCAAGAAGGGTAAAGGAATAGCACTACTTCTTGTTGTTAGGGAGACTCCTATATATGTTGACCTCCATCCTCCATAGCCAGGTAGACCTACAAATAAAAAAAATGCTCAACTTTTCTTCACATCCGAAAGG
This sequence comes from Malus domestica, assembly GCF_042453785.1. NCBI lineage: Eukaryota > Viridiplantae > Streptophyta > Magnoliopsida > Rosales > Rosaceae > Malus > Malus domestica. Next base: position 22,578,500 of record NC_091674.1, on the reverse strand, counting down.
GCACTTTCAACAGAGTCCCTCAAAATACTCAGCTTCTTTTCCTCTCGATAATACCTCTGCAAACAAGCCACACCAGAGCAAGAGTATCTCATATCATTAGGGTGAAAAGCAAGAGTATCCTATATCATGCTTTTTCCCTGTCTTTTCCTTTGGCCTTGTTTTTACCTACAAGACAAGGAGAAAGAGAGCAATCAGTCAGCACTTAGAATCAAGCTCCAGTCAGGAACTGACTGCCTGGAACCCCTTGCCTGATTACTTACCTGGCATTGCTCTCGAGTACTCATCTTCAACATTTTATGCTTCCAGAAAAGATACCACATCTGCATGAGGAACAGATAAGGCAAGTGAGAATGATATAAGGAAGCATGTAAGACAGTGTGAAGCAAAATCAATTTATGGTGCCAACAAAAGCTTCATCCATGGAGGGCAACTATAATTCTTAGACCTTCAAAGCAAATTCAAGATTGTTCGAAGCAAATTCAATTTATATGGTTCATCCAAACCTTCGACTACTACAGGTGTGGCTTGCATCACAATCTCTTGCTCAACAGTGTGGAAGCAAATTTTGTATATGTTGTCTCTCCCACATTTTCAAATTTCTAGTTTCCTAAAAAAAAAAAAAAAAAGGGAAATTCAACAAAGCTTCATCAATGGAGGACAACTACAAATTCCCAAAAGCTTCACACTATCTTGATCAAGATAGTGTGAAGCAAAATCAATTCATGGTACCCAACAAAAGCTTCAACTCCAAAGCTTCACCTACAAAGCTTCAACACAAAAGCTTCACCAACAAAAGCTTCATCAATGGAGGACAACTACAAATTCTCAAAAGCTTCACACTATCTTGACCAAGATAGTGTGAAGCAAAATTAATTCATGGTACCTAACAAAAGCTTCAACTCCAAAGCTTCACCTACAAAGCTTCAACTCCAAAGCTTTACCTACAAAAGCTTCACCCACAAAAGCTTGAACACAAAAATTTCACCCACAAAAGCTTCAACATAAAAGCTTGACCTACAAAAGCTTGACCCATAAAATCTTGACCTACAAAAGTTTTACCTACAAAGCTTCACCACAAAAGCTTCACCTACAAAAACTTCACCTACAAAAGCTTCACACTATCTTGATCAAGATAGTGTGAAGTAAAATCAATTCATGGTGCCCAACAAAGCTTCACCTACAAAGCTTCACCTACAAAGCTTTAAAATATATATATATATATATATATATATATATATTTTTTTTTTTCTTCAGAAATTCGAAAGTTCAAAAATTCAAAAATTTAAAAAAAAAAATCGAAAAAAAAATTTCAAAAAAAATAAAAATAAAAATAAATTGCCTAGGCCTCATCTTCTTTGGGCCTAACAACTTTTATAACAAATATATATGAAGGAGTTTTAAGCTACCACTTAGAAAGGAAATGCCTCATTCGTCAACTCCTTCGACCGGAGATTTGGGGGACTCCTACCATATGATACTGCACCTTGATACTCAAAAGTCTCACGACCACTTAGTCACTTGGATTTTTCAAGTCTCCAAACGAGAAATTTTCCTCACTCAGGAAATTAAGGGAGGACTACCTCAACCTACATGCTTCACTCACAAAGCTTCAACATACAAGCTTCAACAAAAGGAAAAATTCAAAGAACTTAGTGAAGAAGGCCTTGGTGTATTTAACACAATACGTTGAAATGAAGCAAAGCTTGTTTATTGATATCTCTGATAAGTTACAAATATGTACATATACATGAATCAAAATAAATAAACAAGATGGAGCCTTCACAAAGGTTACTCAGGAGAAGTTTCAACAGTCGGCAGAGCCCCAGAAAGAGGAGGCACCAGAGGGTGATTATTTAGAGCCTCGGTACTAGGCAGAACCCCAGAATGAGGAGGCACCGAAGGCTAATTATTTGGAGCTCCATTACGCGGTACAGCCCCAGAAGACGAAGGCAATAAATGCTTTTGGAACAAACCCACAAACCTCTGATGATCAAGTAAAATCTGACCATCAGATTCCTGCAGCTAGTCGAGCTTCCTCTTCATGTTTGTAGCATAGTCATGTGTGAGCCTGTGCAACTGTTTATTCTCATGTTTGAGCCCTCTGATCTCCTGTTTGAGACTTATCACTTCAGCCGCTAATGATTCAACTTGGCGGGTTCGAGCAAATAGACGTTGGGCCATATTAGACACAGAACCTGCACACTGAACACTAAGAGCCAGAGAATCCTTAACAGCTAACTCATCAGATCGTTTGGAAAGTAGTCTGTTACCTTTGGGAATAAGAAGGTTCCTAGCCACCATCGCAGCTGTCATATCATTCTTCATCACAAAGTCCCCAACGGTAAGATGACCAGTAGGGGATAAGAAGGATGGGCACCATATGTTGTCTTGAGAAGGCATAGTTGCCTCTTCACCAAAGTTCAAGTCAAAACGACAGTCGGATGGGCCAGACATTCTCATAAATGATGAAGGAGAAATGAGTTGCAATAAATCTCTGAAATAAGGGGAAAATTCCTACAAGCAATAACTCTCTGAATGTACTTCTTGCACACAATTGGTGCCTTTATAAAAGCAAGGGCAACAGGATCGTTGGTTCAAGAATCGAAGAGGCACCACTCTCCGGATTTCGAAGAGGCACCACTTTCCAGACCTAACATCAGTTCCTCGGGTACCACAGATAACTTTGCCAAAGATCTCTGACAAAGTTTAGACACATAAATTTTGAAGGTCCAGCTACCCTACTATTACCCACAAGGGTAAAGGAATAGTACCACTGCTTGATAACTAGAAAGTCTCAATGTATGTCAAGCTCCATGCTCCGTGGCAAGGTAGACTGGCAAAAATGCCCAACCTTTAATCACATTCGAGAAAACATTCCCAACAAGATTGCTTGCTTAAAAATCAAAGAGGCACTACTCTCTAAATCTCGAGAGCCAGACTCCCAACATGATTACTTTCTTAATAAGTCGAAGAGACATTGCTCTCCTAATCTCAAGAATCAGACTCCCAATAGGATTGCTTTCTCAAAAATCGAAGAGACACCGCTCTCCAAATCTCGAGAGCTAGACTCCCAACAGGATTACGTGCTAAAAAATCGAAGAGGCACCGTTATCCGAATCTTGAGAGCTAGACTTCTAATAGGATTACTTTCTCAAAAATCGAAGAGACACTGCTCTCCGAATCTCAAGAGTCAGACCCCCAATAGGATTCCTTTCTCAAAAATCGAAGAGGCACCGTTCTCTGAATCTCGAGAGCCAGATCCCCGACAGGATTGCTTGTTCAAAAATCGAAGAGGCACCGCTCTCCGAACTTCGAGAGCCTGATTTCCTTGGATAAAGCTTGTCTGCAATCTTCACACGCAACATCAGCTTTCCAGATACCATAGACCATTTTTTCAAAGTGCTCTGACAAAGTTAAAACACGTGACGCTTGCAGCTCCCACTACATTGTTATGACCAAAAGGGTAAATGAATAGCACTGCTACTTGTTGTCAGGGAGACTCCTATATATGTCGACCTCCATCCTCCACAGCCAGGCAGACCTGCAAATAAAAAAAAATGCTAAACTTTTCTTCACATCTGAGAGGTCACTCTTAGCAGAGTCTCTCGAAATACTCAGCTTTTTTCCTTCCGATAATTCCTCTGCAAATAAGCCACACCAGAGCAAGAGTATCTTATATCATCAGGGTTAAAAGCAAGAGTATCCCATATCATGCTTTTTCCCTATCTTTTCCTTTGGCCTTGTTCTTACCTGCAAAACAAGGAGAAAGAGAGCAATCAGTCAGCACTTGGAATCAAGCTTCCAGTCAGGAACTGACTGCCTGGAACCCCTTGCCTGACTACTTACCTGACATTGCTCTCGAGTACTCATCTTCAACATCTTATGCTTCCAGAGAAGATACCACATCTGCCTGAGGAACAGATAGGGCAAGTGAGAAGGATACAAGAAAGCATGTGGAGACAAGCGTAACAGAACACGTGCTGATACATCCACTACTTTGTCAACAGCAAAAGTATCCCATATCATCAAGGTCGAACGTACTCTAGATTTGATAGACTTGTTTTGACCCTCAAATGCTTGAGTCGGCCTTATACTCTGGAGGAAATCAAAAAACCCTCCAGCCCAGTTCAAGAATACGCCTGTGGAAAGTTACTTCTTCATAAGAAAAAGTATCTCATATCATCTCTTCTCCATTTGCTTATCCTTATCCTTGTTATTGTTTACAACATAAGGAGAAGAAGAACAATCAACCGGAAGCCGAAGTCGAACTTCCGATCCAGGTTGCTTGCTTGGAAGTCTGATTGCTTACCTTGTCTGTTACCTCCTTCGGCAAATCTCTTAGCTCGACGACTTGGGGGACTCCAACTATAGGGTTTTGTATCGCACTTGATCAAGCCTAAAACTACAAGTAAGCTTCAAGTGAAATTGATACATGACCTTGTGCATCTTCATCGATTAAAGATACCACCCCTGGATGGAGTAAAAGTACTTCCAGAGAAGATGTCACATCTACGTATAAGACAGATAAGACAAGTGAAAATGATACCACACTTCGGTACTTAGAAGTTTCGTGATTACTCAATGGCTTGGATCTTGCAAGTCCCCAACCGAGGGGAGCACTGTTTGTACCGTAATTTGTAAAAATAATGGTTATAATTATGGGAGAAAGTGGAAAACTGAGGAATCTAAAGATATATGCTACGGAGGTGGTGATAAAGTTTGACTTCTCTGAGTTCTATTTCATCAGGGTTTCAAATTTTGAATTATATGTTCTGCAAAGAATAAAAAAAAATTAAAAAAAAACCTTGTTTGCATCAAATTATCTGCAAATAAAGTCATCTAAACAACTTAAATTCTGAACGATTTCTATTTTGGTTTCAGGACAGGGTCCTAGCTACAAACAAAAGCAACTGTTTGGATTGAAACAGAAGGATGATTGTGGACTATACTATGATAGTATAGTCCACACCTGATAACCATTAATTTCATGGAAAGTTGTTCTATGCAATGCAACTAGTTAGTTGTGATCATATGATAGTAGTAGAAAAATCCATCACCTAATAACCACTAATTTCCCAGAGCTAGTAATTATACAAGCTTTAACACAATACTAATAAGCTGCAAGAATGAAAGAAAGCAGTACATGTGATGAAGCAGCTAAACTAAAATAATTCCAACAAAATCACACAAAAATTCGATTTAACACTAAAACCCCCAATTTAACCCTAAAATTCGATTTAACACTAAAACCTCCAATTTCTATTTTAATTTTCCTACAATACCAAAATCTTCAAATTAAGGCATTAGAAAGAAGAAAAATAAAGAATTAAGCAAAGATAAATACCTGGCTAGGTGCAGTCGAAAGGAAGGAAGGATGAGGAAGATGCTGGCTGCGTGGGTGCGTGGGTGCAGTCGGGAGGAAGGAAGGATAAGGAGGAGGCTGGCTGGGTGGGTACAGTGGGGAGGAAGGAAGAGAGAGATCGAGTGAGAGAGAGGGAAGAGAGACCGGCTCTGGGAAACTTGTGTTCAAAATTGAAAAAATTAAAAAAAAAAAAAGCACCTATTAACTAAAATTGTACCACCAAAATTTTAACCAATTGTGCGACGCAGGTATACACCATGACGTCGTGTAAAGTGTTTTTGCGCAACGATTCCATTGTGGCGTCGCGCAAAGTGTATTTAAAAAAATATTATAATATTTACTAAAAATGTGACTTTATTCCCTTCAAATTCAATTACATAAAACCCACAATAATATATTTTTCTAACAAAAACCCGATCCGAACTACAAGAATAAATTTAAAGCTATTTAATAAATATACATATCATTCAATTTCTTAAGTGTTATACATACAAAATAAATGAATTTAAAGTTACTTAATAAATATATATACAATTGAACTTGATGGGATACGCATTCTATGAAACTAGTTTCAACGATCCAACCGTTAAACTTGTTCGTATATCTGTCAAGATCACATACACCAAAAATCACAAAAAACAAACATTCAGAGATCAAGTAACAAGACAAAACTTTTTGATGGTTATAAATGAAAAATCACTCTTTAATGGTAGTTTTAACTCCGATTTTGATTATTTTTTATAGCTACACTCCTTGACCCTATATGAATACAATGAATGAATTTGACCTTCAATTTAAAATATTTACACTATCTTTATGTTATACTTAATGAAACTATAAATAAACTCTAAGTGTTGGTGAAACTATCGTTTTGATGGGATACGCATTCTACGAAGCTAGTTTCAACAATCCAACCGTCAAACTTGTTTGAATATCCGTCGAGATCGCATACGCCAAAACTCGTAAAAAACAAACATTTAGAGATCAAGTAACAGGACAAACCTTTTTTACAGTTATAAACGAAAAATCACAATTGAACGGTAGTATTAATCGCGATTTTGATGATTTTTTTACAGCTACACTCCTTGATCCTATATGAATACAATGAACTAATTCGATCGTCAATTTAAAATATTTACACAAGTGGACACCACAAAATCTTATGTTATACAACAAAGTCATTGACTTTGCGCGACGAAGGTGTGCATTCATCACGCAAAATAGCTTTGCACGACAAAGGTGTACTTGTGTCGCGCAAATAACCTTTGTGTGACGCATTGGTTGGTGCATCGTGCAAATAGACTTCGCGTAACACATTGGTGGTGTGTTGCGCAAAGTGTGTTTGCGCTACGACCCAATTGTTAAGTCGCACAAGTTATATTTAAAATACACACACACACACACACACATATATATATATATATATAATTTACTAAAAATGTGACTTTACTCCTTTCAAATTCATTTTTTTTTACATAAAACACAATAATATATTTTTCTAACAAAAACCCGATCTGAAAAAATTTAAAGCTACTTAATAAATATATATACCATTCAATTTCTTAAGTGTTATAACAGAATAAATAAATTTAAAGCTACTTAGTAATATATATATATATATATATATATATATATATATATATATATATATATCATTGAACTTGACGGTTATAAATGAAAAATCACGATTTGATGGTTATTTTAACTCCAATTTTGATGATTTTTTACAGCTACACTCCTTGATCCTAAATGAATACAATGAACTAATTCAATCGTTAATTTAAAATATTTACACAAGTGGATACCACAAAATCTTATGTTATACCACAAAGTCATTGACTTTGCGTGACGAAGGTGTGCATTCATCGCGCAAAATAGCTTTACGGGACGTAGGTGCACCTTCGTCGCGCAAGGGATGTTAGTGTGACATAGCCTGTGTGTCGCACAAGATTTTGGCACCAAACCAAGACTTTTATTGCTTTTTCCCAACATTGTGCGACGAAGACCTTCATCGTGCAAAGTTCCGTTGCGCAAAGTGTCTCTGCGTGACGTTTTGTTGTTACCATTGCGCAAACATACTTTGCGCGACACAATTTGTTCCGTTGCGCAAGTATATTTTTGTACTAGTCTTCTCATTAATTTAACACATTTTCTAAAAGTTGAGGACATAACTACACTTGAAACCAAAAGCAATTGAGGACCAACGTTGAATAGCCAGTAACTTCAGAAGGCCAATTTATAATGAACTATTTTGTCGTTTATGCGGATGTAAATCAGACAAGATTAATTCCAAGCTCTTTCTCTCTCTCTCTGCCCCATATGGTTCACATGGTCCTATATATATGGTCCAAACCGCATCTCTATAATTTTATGAAATCAAAATTTTGATGTTATATGAATATGTATTGATAACAGAAAAAAACAAAGATGAATATATACTTGAGAACAAATTAAACCATTGTAAAAGGAGACAAAAGCAGGCAGCTGGTATAATGTGAAAATTAAAATATCATATGTGTAATACTAGGAAGATTAAATTTGTAAACAAAATTTGCAAACTAAATAATTTGTCACCAATATGAATGAGCACGTATATCAATGCTTAAGTAATAATCTAATTATCAACTTCCATGTCGTTTAATTTACAAAATTTTCTACAAATTTAGTTTCCTTAACATTACCCTAAACAAAGTTGTAGGGTAGTGTCTACTTGATAATCACATTTTCCATCCAAACAAAAAACAAATCCAAACCCAATTTCCTTTTGGCTAACCAGAAAAATCCCACCACGCACTACCCAAACAGAAACACACACACACACACACTCACATCAATCGTGTAAATTATATGTTAAATTTGCTAAGTGTTATTTCTCCTTACTTTCTATTGATTAACGCGAACTTATAACTAAGACAGACATTAAAGTGATAGAGTTTTATAATTGAGGCTAAACTTCAAACACTTACCCTAGTGGCTAAGGCAAAACCCCTATCTGTTGAATTGGTGGCCAAATTGTAGTGGGCCACTTCTTAACCCAATAGCCCATTAAGTGGGCCTTTTATTTAACCCACATGGAAGCCATGTGATGTGGCTAGTAGGGTTTTTAATTGGCAGCAGCAGCTGCCCATTTTGTATGAGTTGCAGCAGAAAACAGAGAGTTGTACAGAGTAGAAAAAGAGCCACTGCCGCAGCCCCATTTTAGAGAATGAGGAGTTGTTGCTCCTTCCATTGGTTAGCTATCACTCCATCAAAGTTGTATTTGTTGTATTAGCTTTGAGCTTTGTATAGAGAGGAAATTATTCACAATATTTCATTCTCTATTTGTTTCTTTGGTGAGTGAGAGTTATTGGGTGTATTGGGGTTTTGGGTTGTGAGATTGCCAACACTTTGTAAACTCCCATTTGGTTGATAATGGATTATTTGGTGAGCTCTTACTGCTCCGAGGACGTATTCCAGTTACACTGACTGTTGAGGAACCTAGTTAAAATCTTGGTGTCTTTTATATTTTGTTTTTGCATTTCATTTGATATATTGCATGTGGGTTAGATTGAGTTGGTTCCAATTGGTTTGGTGCTATCCTAGTACAACAATTGGTATCAGAGAACTGGTTGCTCTTGGGTACTGTTTAGTTGCTAAAGATGTCAGACGGGCAAGATGAGAATCCTTTTGGAAGCAGGTCTGGATTTCCAAGAACTACGGTGCAAAATGCAAAGTTTGAAGTGGAAAAATTTGATGGCACAAACAACTTCCGGATGTGGCAATGTGAGGTCAAGGATGTGTTGGCTCAACAAGATCTACTTGCCGCTTTGGGAAATAAGCCGGAAGCTATGTCAAAGTCGGAATGGGAGAAATTAAATTTGTGGGCTTGCTCTACAATTCGGTTGTGCCTTGCAAAAACTCAGAAGTATTTTGTAATGCGGATACATTGGCAAATGTGTTGGGGGGGGGGGAATTAGAAGACAAGTACATGACAAAGAGTGCGAAGAACCGGCTACATTTGAAGAAAAAGCTCTACCCCTTCCAATACAAAGAAGGTACAATAATGATTAGACACCTTGATGCTTTTAATAAGTTGATTGTCGATTTGATGAACTTAGATAAGGATATTAAGGATGAAGATAAGGCCTTAATATTGTTGAATTCTTTGCCGGACTCTTATGAGCATTTTGTTACCACTATTATGCATGGTAAAGAAACTGTGAAATTTGAAGATGTGTCAAATGCCTTGATGAATTATGAAATGAGACATAGAGATAAGAATCATGATAGTACCCCTCAAGCTTTATTTGTTAAAGGTAGATCATCAGAGAGGAGATCTTCCTCTAGTAAGAAAAAATCACTTTCTCGACCTAGAGGAATTTCTAAAGGTAGAAAAAGTTTGGAAAAGGGATGAATGTGCTTTTTGTCATAATAATAGCCATTGGAAGAAGGATTGTCCTAGGTTGAAAACTAAAGGCAAAGTGAGTTCTGAAGCTAATGTTGCTGAACTTGAAAATGATTTTCTGATTTTGCTTCAACCGTTTCCTCATCATTTGATTATGCTACTAAGTGGGTATTGGATACGGGTTGTACTCATCATATTACTCCTCACAAGGGTTGGTTTTCAAGCTTGAAAGAGTTTGATGGTGGTGTTGTTTTCATGGGAGATGACAATCCTTATACAGAAAAAGGGATCGGTACAGTTTATTTGAAGTTGCATGATGGCATGGTTAAAGAGTTGATTGGGGTTTGGTATGTACCGAATTTGAAGAAAAATCTTATTTCTTTGGGCACTTTAGAATCCAAGGGCTTCAAGTTTCATTCAGATGGGCAGACTTTGAAAGTTACTTATGGTGCACTTGTTGTGATGAAAGCTCCTCGATGCGGTCATTTGTATCTATTGCAAGGAAGCACCATGACAGGTGAAGCGTCTGTAATCTCAGAAAATATAGGCACATCTGATTCAGATACTACTAGACTGTGGCATATGAGATTAGGCCATGCCGGTGAAAGAGCTCTACAAGGGCTTATGAAACAAGGTCTTCTAAAAGGTGCCATGACTTGTAAGCTTGAGTTCTACTAGCATTATGTCTTGGGGAAGCAAACTATAGTGAAGTTTGGTACTGCAGTACATCAGATGAAGGGCATTCTTGATTATATGCAATCAGATGTTTGGGGTCCTACAAATACTCCCTCTTTGAGTGGTAGATATTGGTTCGTGACCTTTGTTGATGATTATTCAATAAGGTCTTAGGTCTCCACTATGAAGCACACACTACTACAAAAGGGCCTTATAATGTCAGTTGTTGCGTCGGTTTAATATAATATAGTGGCGCATAAGAGAGTTGCAACACCCACTGAATATGACGTCGGATTTACAAAGCCTGTGTCGCTTTTAAACCGACGTAAACCTTTAATGTCGCTTATAACCAACACACATTTTAATAATTTTAAATACTGGCGTCGCTTTAAATAAAACAGTGTCGCTTTTAAGCAACATAAAGTATGGGTGTCGTATAGAAGCGACACTAATTGTTGTTTTTCTAGTATGGGTGTCGCATATAAGCGACACTAATTGTTGTTTTTATATATTATAAATCCTGCGTCGGTTTTGAGCGATATATATTTAATTTTTTTAATATTTTGAAACCCGGTGTCGGTTGTAAGCGACAGATTGATGGTCTTTATATACCCTCCCCGTGTTTTCTTCTTATTCTCTTGCATGTATCTCGTTCACTCTTCCGATTTACAAAGCCTTCTGGTGTTCTCTTCTTTCACCATTCTTATTTCTTCTTCTCTTTCACCTTCCCGTGTTCTTGCAAGTTCATTCTTCACAACGGTAAGTTTTTCTTGCTTGTAATATTTTTATTTTCTCCTCTTATGTTTAATTTTTAGATACAATTTATTTTTGTAGGAAATTGATTTGAGCTGGTTGAGTACATAAAGAATTGATCAACGACGGAATTCTTCTATAATTCAGGTTTCTATCACTAAATTCTTTAATTTTTAAATTGTATAATACACAAGTTTATTTATTTAAAAATTGTAATTTAAGTAGTTAGATAAATTTCTACTATTTTTGTTAAATTAATTAATATTTAGTCAAATTAATTAATTTTGTCCCTTGAATTGCTATGAGAAAATGGAATGAATAATATTTATAAGCATTTATGTTAAATTAACAACATTAAATATAACATAAACTTATAATATTGAGTAATTTAAAAATAAATTATGTTAAATTAATTTTTTTTGCACTCTAATTGTTATTTTAATTTGTTGTTATTTTGATAATTTTTTGTTGTTATTTACTAGAATGGATTAGATGAGAATAATTTGAATTGTTATGAGAAATTGGAATGAATAATATTTATAAGCATTTATGTTAAATTAACAATATTAAATATCACATAAACTTATAATATTGAGTAATATAAGAATATATTATGTTAAATTAATTTTTTTTGCACTCTAATTGTTATTTTAATTTGTTGTTATTTTGATAATTTTTTGTTGTTATTTACTAGAATGGATTAGATGAGAATAATTTGAATTGTTATGAGAAAATGGAATGAATAATATTTATAAGCATTTATGTTAAATTAACAATATTAAATATAACATAAACTTATAATATTTAGTAATATAACAATATATTATGTTAAATTAATTATTTTTTTTTTTTTGCAATTTGAATTGTTATGAGAAAATGGAATGACTAATATTTATAAGCATTTATGTTAAATTAAAAATATTAAATATAACATAAACTTATAATATTTAGTAATATAAGAATATATTATGTTAAATAATTTTTTTTACAATTTGAATTTTTATGAGAAAATGGAATGAATAATATTTATAAGCATTTATGTTAAATTAAAAATATTAAATATAACATAAACTTATAATATTTAGTAATATAAGAATATATTATGTTAAATAATTTTTTTTTTGCAATTTGAATTTTTATGAGAAAATGGAATGAATAATATTTATAAGCATTTATGTTGAATTAAAAATATTAAATATAACATAAACTTATAATATTTAGTAATATAAGAATATATTATGTTAAATAATTTTTTTTTGCAATTTGAATTTTTATGAGAAAATGGAATGAATAATATTTATAAGCATTTATGTTAAATTAACAATATTAAATATAACATAAACTTATAATATTTAGTAATATAAAAATATATTATGTTAAATTAATTTTTTTTGCAATTTGAATGGTTGTGAGAAAATGAAATGAATAATATTTATAAGCATTTATGTTAAATTAACAATATTAATATAACATAAACTTATAATTTTTAGTAATATAAGAATATATTATGTTAAATTTTTTTTTTTACAATTTGAATTGTTATGAGAAAATGGAATGAATAATATTTATGAGCATTTATGTTAACAATATTAAATATAAATTTTGTACTATAATTGTTATTTTGATAACTTTTGGTTGTTATTTACTAGAATGGATTAGATGAGCAGAATTTTGATAACTTTTTGTTGTTATTTTAATTTGTTTTTACTATAATAGGTGTTGAAAATTAAAAGATTGCAATCGTGATAGAGTTCGAGGGTTGAAAGATAGAAATTGAAAATTCTAATAGTTATGCCTACATGATAGGGATTGCAAGATTGTAGGCATCTTAGTGTTAGCGTAATATTTTACCCTCGTAAACTGGTAAAACATGGACAAGAGTTGGTTGACGATACCCCGAAATTTTGAAGCGTATACAGCTGGAATTAATTTGTTTTTGGATCAAGCAGTTGCAAATGGTGTTGGTCCTGATAAGTTTAGATGTCGCAAAAGATGTTGTAATCGATATACTTTTGTTAGGAACACTATTATTGAACATCTCATATTGTATGATATGGATAAAGATTATAAAAATGCTTGCTGGCGACATCAAGGCGAGCAAAACATTGGAGAGCAAAATGTGGCAATTGGAGAAGGAGAAACAGGAGATGAGGTGATTGGCATGCATGACTTTCTTAATGATGTATTTGTCCAACCATTAACAGAAGAAGGTGTTAGGCCATCTACTGAACCGTCTATTGGGGAAAGGCGTCCAGAATAGGTGGAGACTTTTTTTAGGTTGCTTGAAGAGGCAGATCAAGATTTGTGACCAGGGTGTAAGGAGTTTAAGAAATTAGAAACAGTTGTAAGACTGTATCAGATCAAGTGTTTAGCGGGAATGCCAGACGAGATCTTCACAACTTTATTGGATTAATTAAAATAATGTTGCCTGAAGGGGATTGTTTGCCTGAATCTTGTTATAAGGCAAAAAAACTTATAAATGACTTGGGTTTGACGTATGTGAAAATTGATGCATGTCCCAATGATTGCATGATCTATTGGAAAGATACTTCGGATTTGGCCGTGTGCTCGGTTTGTGGTGAATCAAGATATAAAATTACCAATGCAGCGGATAGGTCGAGAAAAAAGATCGCAGCTAAGGTTATGTGGTATTTTCCTTTAAAACCACGATTGCAATAATTTTTTACGTCGAAGCATACGGCTGAACATATGAAGTGGCATGCAATTGAATGTCCTAAAGATGAGTTTATGAGACATCCTTTAGATTCTCCAGCATGGAAGCATTTGGATAATTTATATCCGGATTTTGCGTCATAAATTCGAAATGTTCGATTAGGGTTGGCCAGTGATGGATTTAATCCTTTTGGAAAAATGAGGAATGACCATAGCACATGGCCCATGGTGTTTTCTGTTTACAATTTGTCGTCTTGGATGTGCATGAAGCAACCAAATTTGTTGTTGTCTCTTTGCATACCAGGACCGTGCAGTCCTGGTAAAGAGATTGATGTGTACGTCCACTGATTGATGAGTTGAATGAGTTGTGGGAGGTGGGCACTCCAACTTATGATGCGTATTTCAACCAAAGTTTTACGATGAAGGTTGCTGTCTTATGGACTATAAGTGATTTTCCGGGTTATGGAATGTTGTCAGGATGGAGTACACATGGCTATAAAGCCTGTCTACATTGCATGCATGATAAAAAATCTATTTACTTGCCGGCAAGTCGTAAAATTTGTTATATGGAATACGAATTCTACGAAACTAATTTCAACGATCCAACCGTCAAACATATTTGTATATAATTCGAGATCGTATACGCCAAAAATTGAAAAAAAAAACATTCTGAGATAAAGTAACAGGAAAAACTTATTCGACGGTTATTAACGAAAAATCACGATTTAACGGTTATTTTAACTCTGATTTCGATGATTTTTTATATGTACACTCCTTCACCCTATATGAATACAATGAATGATTTCGATCTTCAATTTAAGATATTTACACTAGTGGATACCACAAAATCTTGTGTTATACTTAATGAAAGTATGAATAAACTCTTTAAGTGTTAGTGAATCTATCGTTTTGATGGAATACGAATTCTACGAAACTAATTTCAACGATCCAACCGTCACACATGTTTGTATATAATTCGAGATCGTATACGCCAAAAATTGCAAAAAAAAACATTCTGAGATAAAGTAACGGGAAAAACTTATTCGACGGTTATTAACGAAAAATCACAATTTAACGGTTATTTTAACTCCGATTTTGATGATATTTTATATGTACACTCCTTCATCCTATATGAATACAGTGAATGATTTTGATCTTCAATTTAAAATATTTACACTGGTGGATACCACAAAATCTTGTGTTATACTTAATGAAAGTATGAATAAACTCTTAAGAGTTGACAAAATATTTTTTAGTGCAATGTTTTATTGTGAAAAGTTATCTTTTTTTTGGGTTACACAACTTACACATAACGTACCATAAGTTTTGTACGTACCAAAATAAGGATAATACAACGTACTAATAACTTGGTACGTACTAAATAAAAAATTGCATAACGTACCAAAATACTAATACATACCCAGATTAATACAAATTGGTATGTTATATTTAATATTTGTGCATGTTATATTTCATAATTGTATGTTAATATGATGTTTATATGTTTTTATAATTTAATACAACAAATTATTTGAATAAGAAAAATTCATTTTAAACGAATTATGATAAGATAAGAAAGGAAGTTTGTGGTGATTTTAGAATATTTATCATATTATTGTATGAACTAGTTGGTTAATTATTTACAATAAAAATTAATAGAAGAATGTTTGATCAAAAGTTTAAAAGTTATAGATGTTTGATTAAAACAATTCAAATTTAAGGCATCAATATCAAAATGATCCTAAAATTATATTTCTGTTTTTTATTAAGTATTATGTATAAGTTAAATTTTATTTATTAAAATATTATATGAAATAACTTAACTGCTTATTTTTTAATTTTGGGTTAAGCTTTTTTTTTTGTTTTTTTTCTCCTCGTTTCCATTTTTTTTGAAGTTAAACTCTTTTTTTTATGTTGGGCGGGAATTTTCCCGGTTTTTTTGCACGGGGAAATAGATTGGAAGAAATTTTCAATCATTGTCAAAGTTGGCGTCGGTTTAAACAGACGCAACC
This sequence comes from Malus domestica, assembly GCF_042453785.1. Taxonomy (NCBI): domain Eukaryota; kingdom Viridiplantae; phylum Streptophyta; class Magnoliopsida; order Rosales; family Rosaceae; genus Malus; species Malus domestica. The sequence continues at coordinate 22,562,641 of NC_091674.1, read as the reverse complement.
ACTTATAATTAAGACGCCTCGTTTCATGCGTCGGTTTAAACTGACGCAACCACTTATTATTTCGACGCAACTATTTATTATTTCGATGCCTCGGTTCATTCGCACGGCCAATTCGAGGCCACTGCGATGACTGTCTCTATCAAAGGAACGTCAGTTTAAACCGACGCAAAGTGTCTTTTATTTCGACGCTAGGCAAATCTGTCACAATAACGTTGGTTAAAACCGACGCAATATGATCCTATTTCGATGCCACTATCCTTGCTGTCAAAAGTGTGTCAGGCTAGGTGTATCTAGGTCGAGTCAAAGGTTGTGTTGGTTTTAAACGACGTAATATTTTCATATTTCGCCGCTAAGTTTTTTTCCATATTTAAGCTTCTATATTTCGACCTATTTCCGTGTGTTTCCCTTTCATTCTCTCATTTCACTCCCTCTCCTTCTCCATCTTCTTTATTCCCCATTTCTTCCATGATTCCTTTACTTTTGCTATGGATAGTTGTAGTGATCATCAACGTTCTAAGGAACTTCGTGTGGAAGAGGAGGAGCTCGAAGCTGGTTATTTTTCCATATTATTATTAGTTTTGTTTTTTGTTTTTTTTTTTTTATTTTTGGGTGTGTTTAATCTAGTATTATGCTTAAACTGAAAATTTACATTTGTTTCCTACTTTTTTGGTGTGTTTTAATTGTGGTTTTTGTATGAACAAGGAACATCTCAACAGAGGCGAGGACCCTCAGTTCCCAAATGGACGAAACAACTTTGTTCGTTTGATATGTCCGGAAAATGCATTAGTGATAATTCTAGTGCATTTTCAAAATATGTGGCATCGGAGGTTAGAGACCACAGAAATCTCACGTTGGCGAAGCATTGGCGTAAGATTAAGGATGTAGATAAGGAAGCTTTCTGGAATAGAATTAAGGTATAGATATTTTTATTTTTACTAGAAAATAAAAGAATAATTCAATGATTGTTATAATATTTGACTTGGTTGATTTTATTTTATTTTTTATGGATGTAGGGAAATATTGTTTTTGAAGATGCAGATATACCAAAAATGCCTTTGATCCGCTTTATGACGCTTAAGGTTGCGGAGCATGCACATAAAGAGTTTAGAAATAAGTTAAAAAAAAAGTATTATACCGAAAGAGTAGCAGATGAGTGTCGCCAGCCTCCTCCTGATGTGAATCCTACCTAGTGGGTTAATTTGTTGGCATACTGGAGTGGAGATAAAACAAAGGTAATCGTTATGTAGTTTATTTCGTTATAACTATAAATTTGTCTAATATTTTTATTTTTATTTTCAGGAGGTTGCTGAAAAAAATAAGATTAATCGGCAAAAGAAAACAATGAACCATACTTGTCACAGCCCGTCCCGAAATTTCATTTATCGTGGATGTGAAATGACGGAATTGTCCTTAAAGGTTGCTAAGGTGTGTGACATGTTTATTTGAATATTGCATACTTTCCTAAGTTCTTGGAAAATAAATTAAGTGGATTAAAATTGTTTGCAATTGTATGGCTAGGGACTTAGGAGGACACACACACAAAGCCAACCTCACTCTCTCTCTCCTATCCCGTATCTCTCATCCCTCTCAGTTCACTCTCTCTCTCTCCCATTCAAACTTGTACGGACAAGGAACCAACCCCTCAAAAGTTCACAGATCGACGTCAAAAAGGTGAGTTCCTTCATCTTTACAACCTTCTGAATCGATTGGTACTACTTTTAGAACTAGAAACCCTCGAAATCACATAGAAATCGTATTCCTGTTTAATATCACTGTTCACGAACTTTGTAATGGTTGGTTTTTAGGACAATCCAAGCTCACAGTAAGTTTAAGGAGGTTCCCACGAAGCTTGGGGACGTTCATTTGGAAGTTTTGGACGTCGGGAGGCCCTAGTTCAAAGGTGGCCAGTTTTGGTGAAATTATCCCGACGAGTTTTTGAAGGATTTGGAAGTTTTAAAAGGTATAGCCTTCTTCCTCTCATGATTTGTGACATTTTGGTGAAAATTTCGTGGAAAATGGTGCGAAATCGAGCTAGAAAAGAGGAGTTACAGGTCTGCCCAGTTTTCCGGCGCCAGCGAGATTTTCCGGCGTCTAGAGGTAGGGGATGACGCGCGTGGAGGCGCATAGCACCGTGCCTATCCCGGCGTGTAGGGGCGCGTGCGGCGTTGAAATTTTTTTCTAAAAATATCTTGACGTCTGTGACGTTAAGTAGGTCACTGTGGTATATTCATATACCCAAATTGAGTATCGTATGACAAGTTATTACGTATTGTTGGTTATATGCTTTAAATAACGTTTTTATAGTTGTTTCGCATATAGGTGAGACCTATCACGAGGACGAGCGCATTCAAGGGCGTCACGGGGGTTACGACCCTTCGACATACCAGTGAGTGGGCAGTTATTTTCTGTATATACCTATATACTACTGACTTTTCCCAGAAATTGAATTCAAATGAAAGTATGTTTTAAAATGTCATGCATACATATTATATGAAATATATGAATTAGTACTTGATGCATATATGTGAAATTGTGTTGTGGACGCATAGGTGAGTATACGGTGAGTTTTATGTTGTTCATGTGATTTATTGATGATGTAAATTATGTTGAAAGCTCATAACCTGCACCCCTGGTGTTAGTGCTTATATTATTCACCCCGCACCACACGCTCACCTTGGATCCAAGTAGGTGCATGTCGTACAGATCACTAGAGGTGATTCCGACATGTCGTACAGACCATTAGAGATGGTTCCGACTTGTAGGTGACTTTAGATTATTATACAGCTGTTGATGAGAGAAGCACTAGAGCGTATTCTTACACCATGCTTGTCGTACAGACTACTTCAGGTAGTTCCGATTTATGTGCAGAGTAGTGTCGTACAAGTCATAGTTGTGACTCCGGTTGGGTTGGATATTGAGCTATAGAATTAATCGTACAGGACAACTGCAGAGTCTCTAGTTGATTCCTTATTTCACCTGTTATATTGATGCATCCTTATTATGTTTGAAGCATAGCATGGCATATTTCTTGAAAAGTGTTAAAGACTTGTGATTTGGGTTATTTGCTGTTATATATGGTTATATATATACTATTTTTCTGGGAAAGTATAATGGTTTTACAGTGAAGGGTTAGAAGTGTTGTTAAATGAAATATTTTTTAAAAGCTTTATTTTACTGACCCACTCAATCTTGTTTTGCGCTCCTCCAGGTTCTAGTTAGCAGTGTTGGTGGCTCATGAGGATCCCCACGGCGTTCTAACAGACTTCTTAAATGTAGGACTCACCTTCGGGTGTTGTAATTTAGTAATGGTCTTACTTGACTGCACTTGGTACTTATGCTCTGAATATGTGTGTTTCACACTTAAACTCACTCTAGCATGTTAGTTGGATATTATTGCTAGTAGTTGGTTTTTATTCCTTCGTAATTCTTTTACCTTTTGCTTCCGCATCGCACTTTTGGTTACGTCACGCCCACGCGACGACCAGCACACCTTGATTCTATGATCGGGGTGTGTCAATACTACTGATACAAAATCTTTTGAAAGAAAGCGGCAAGAATATGTATGGATTGTATAATTTGAAGAAATGTTATTTTAAATATTCTATAGTTGTTATAAATTTTAATTTAATGAGGTTTGCTTAAAATTGTTTGTGTGAAATTTTATTTTTGGTAAAGCGGAAGAAGCATGGGAAAGAAGCAGATCCTGTAACCTTTTTTCGTGAATGTCATATACGAAAAAATGAAACTTGGATTGATGAAACATCAGAGCGTACAAGGGTAGTTTATTTTACTGTGTTAGTATTTCATTGTTATTAATTTTTATTATCTATAGCTTATTTTTTTGTTTTACGATTGAATTTTTATTTTTAAAAATTGTAATGCAAGGCAACAATGGAGAGCAATCTGCAAACTTTGATTCAGTCGGGCCAAGAGGATAATGAAGATCTTAGGACCCGAGTGTATGTTGATACAATGGGTCCTAAGAGGTATAATAGAGTCAGAGGATACGGTCATGGGGTGACTCCTGATATGGTGTCCTATGCGTCTTCTTCATCTTCTACATCAATTTCCTCCAAGAGGTCATCTAACAGTGCAATGGCATTGTTGATGACTCAAAATAATGAGTTGAAAATAAGGGACAAAAATAACAATAAACAGATTTCGGACCTAAAGAACAAGCAAAGTCAGATGTTTGCATGGCTTTTCCAAAGATTTCAGCCACAACCACAACCACCATATAGCTCGGGAACCCAACAGTCAGGCCAGAGTCAGCCTTTTCTTCCTCAACAGTCGGGTCAAAGTCAGCCACCCCCTGCATATCCATATGCTGGCCATAATCAGCAACTTCCGTATCCTATGTATCCGATGCCTATGCAGCCCATGACATACATGCCATACATGCAGCAGCCTCCCATGCCTTACATGCAGGAGCCGCCTTATCAAGTGCCAGTATATCGACCCGAGAATTTCCAGCTGGGGGGCTTTCTGAAATGCTTGCGAGTGTTGGATCTGATGTGGACTTGACGAGGATGTTACACTTTAATCGTTCTATCTTTTTTGTTTTTTTATGTTATGTTTGTAATGTCGGATTTAGTAGTTGTTATGACGGATGAGATTTTGTATATTAAGTGGAACGTTAGATGTACAATATTTGTGTATTTTAGCACTATTTTTCTTGTTAATTATTTTCATTAATGTTTATTTTGGCCTTGGAATTTATTATTGTAATTATATAAATTTTTTCTGTTACAATTAATTGAAGACGAATGCAGTTTGTCAGTTTTTTTTTATTATTATTAACAAAGGTGGTGTCGGTTAAGACCGTTATTAGTTTGCATATTTTATTTATTTAATTGTTATTTGACGTCAGTTTATGGGATATTTAATTGATTTAATTTTATTTCGATATCGTTTAAAAGCGACAGTAGGTTGGATATTTTAAAATTAAATTGCTAATGAACGTCGCTTTAAACTGACGTAATGTGTATGTATGCGTTGGTTTAAACCGACGTCAATTTTAGTGTCGCTTTAAAGCGACGCTGTTTAGTGGTGGTTTAAGCCAAGAAACCGACGCTAAAGCCCTTTTGTGACGCTAGCGATAGTGTCACTTTGAAAATGTGACATTACATTGGTTTATGTCGGATTTTTGCCAAATTTCCGACGAAATCGGATTTCTCGTCGATCTGTGCTCCGACGGTGATAGCATATGTTGTAGTTGTGACAAGAGTGAGGTATTGAGCATTTTCTTAGGTTGTAAGAAAATGGTTGAGAACCATACTATGAGGAAGATTAAAATTTTGCGATAGTATAATGGTGGAGAATACACATCCGACCCTTTCTTTAAAGTTTGCAAAGAGGAAGGGATTGTGAGGCATTTTAGTGTTCGGGGAATTCCACAACAAAATGGATTTGCAGAGAGATTGAATCGAACCTTGCTTGAGAAGGTTAGATGTATGTTGTCTCAGTCGGGTTTGAGCAAGTCATTTTGGGCAAAGACAGTTACTTATGCATGTCACATCATCAATTGGTTACCCTCAGCTGTTGTTCAGGGCAAGACACCAATGGAGGTATGGACTGGAAAACCTTCTTCTGATTATGACTATATTCGTATTTTTGGTTCACCTGCTTATTTTCATGTAACTGAAAATAAACTTGATCCTAGAGCCAAAAAGGCTATCTTTCTTGGTTTTAGTAGTGGTGTCAAAGGTTACAGGTTGTGGTGCCCAGAGATGAAGAAACTTGTAATCAGTAGAGATGTGACATTTGATGAAGAAAGTATGTTCAAAGACTCTGAGAAGATTATGAAAGATGTCCAACAGGTGGAGCTTGAGAAAATTGCCTCTAGTACTTCAAATCTTATTTCCACTGATGTTGAAGCCCTTACAAGTGAAGAAGTGGGAGACCAAGAGGATGTTGAAGAAGTTGAACTTGAAGATTCTATTCTAGATGAAGAGCAAGCTTCATCTCAAGAGTCCATTGCCAAGAACAGAGGAAAGAGAAATATTACCAAGCCAGCTCGGTATAGTGATTATGTTTCTTTTGCTCTTCCTATTATCACTGATGAGATTCCATACAATTTTGAGGAAGCTATTGAGAATGAAGAAAAGGAGAAGTGGTGTAATACCATAGGTAATGAAATGAATTCTCTCTTGAAGAACAAGACTTGGGAGTTAGCTAAATTGCTTAAGGGTAAGAAAGCTATCAGTTGCAAATGGGTGTATGCCAAGAAGGAAGGTGTTGATGAAAAAAGCAATGTGAGATTGAAAGCAAGATTAGTTGCTAAAGGGTATGCACAAAAGGAGGGCATTGACTACAATGAAATCTTTTCTTCGGTTGTGAAGCACTCCTCAATTCGTATTATGTTAGCTCTTGTTGCACAATATGATCTTGAGCTTGTGCAACTCGATGTGAAGACGGCTTTCCTACATGGTGATTTGAATGAAAAGATCTATGTGTCAACAGGATGGGTATAAAGTGAAAGGGAAAGAGAATTTGTCTTGCAAGTTGAAGAAATCACTTTATGGCTTGAAGCAATCTCCAAGACAATGGTAGTTGAGTTTTGATAAATTTATCAAAGGCCAAAATTATTCTAGAAATCAATATGATCATTGTGTATACTTCAAAAAGTTGCAAGATAGGTCTTTCGTTTATTTATTGATATATGTTGATGATATGTTGATTGCCTCAAAGAATGTCGAAGAGATTGAGAAATTGAAGAAGAAAATGAAGAACAAGTTCGAGATGAAGGATCTTGGAGAAGCGAAGAAGATCATTGGCATGAAGATCATTAGAGATAGAGAGAAGAGTTTGGTATGCTTGAATCAAAGACAATACCCTTTGATTTCGAAGTTTGGAGTTCATGATTCAACCAAACCGGTTAGTACCCTTTTGGCTCCTCATTTTAAAGTGAGTTATCTACAATGTCCTAAAAATGATAAAGAAAAACTACAAATGAAAAATATACCATATGCAAATTTGGTTGGTAGTTTGATTTACACAATGGTATGCTCTAGACCGGATATTGCTCATGCAGTTGGTATGGTGAGTTGATATATGCATAATCCTGGTATAGAGCATTGGCATGCAGCTAAGTGGATATTGAGGTATCTCCATGGTACTTGAGATGTTGGTTTATGCTTTGAGAGGGATGACTCTGGTAGGAAGTCTACTACAAGCTATGTGTTTATTATGGCTAAAAGGCCATTTTGTTGGAGGTCCATTTTGCAGTCATTTGTTGTCTTGTCTACCACAGAGGCTAAATATATGGCGGTTGCTGAAGCTATAAAGGAGGCCATTTGGATACATGGACTGATTAGAGATTTGGGGGTTGATCAGAAGTAGGTAGAGTTGCATTGTGATAGTCAGAGTGCCATTTATTTGGCTAAGTATCAGGTTCATCATGCGAGGACCAAGCACATAGATGTGCATTATCACTTTGTTCGTGAAGTTATTGGTGAAAGGGATATCATTTTCCAGAAGATTCCAACTAAAGACTACCCCATTGATATGTTGACGAAAGTTGTTGGTGTAGCCAAGTTTGTTCATTACTTGAACTTGGCTCACATTTTGCCTATATAAAGAATGTGTTGAGCAATAGGAGTTTTGGAGCATTTGGCTCACATGAGTTGTTCTCTTACTACTTTCGGGAGTGGTTTGTGTTGATTGTTGATTATGTTTGTTTGGCTAATCATTGCGCTTTCGGAATTTGACCAAGGTGGAGATTGTTGAATTGGTCACCAAATTGTAGTGGGCCACTTCTTGACCCAATAGCCCATTAAGTGGGCCTTTTATTTAACCCACGTGGAAGCGATGTGATGTGGCTAGTAGGGTTTTTAATTGGCAGCAGCTGTTGCCCATTTTGTCTGAGTTGCAGCAGACAACAGAGAGTTGCACAGAGAAGAAAAAGAGCCCCTGCTGCAGCCCTATTTCAAAGAAGGAGGAGTTGTTGCTCTTTCCATTGGTTAGCTATCACTCCATCAAAGTTGTATTTGTTGTATTAGCTTTGAGCTTTGTATAGAGAGGAAATTATTCACAATATTTCATTCTCTATTTGTTTCTTTGGTGAGTGAGAGTTATTGGGTGTATTAGGGTTTTGGGTTGTGAGATTGCCAATACTTTGTAAACTCCCATTTAGTTGATAGTGGATTATTGGGTGAGCTCCTACTGCTCCAAGGACGTACTCTAGTTACACTGACTGTTGAGGAACCTCGTTAAAATTTTGGTGTCTTTTATATTTTGTTCTTGCATTCCATTTGATATATTTCCTGTGGATTAGATTGAGTTGGTTCCAATTGGTTTGGTGCTATCCTAGCACAACACCATCCACCATGAGTGGGAAGCAAATCAACTCAGTGTGCTTTTTGAACCAGAAAATTCAACTCAGTCTGCTTTGAGATAGTCTCAGCTCATTAATATCTAACCAAACATAAATAGGGAAATAAAAAATTAGAAATCAAAAGAACTTGGTTACTGGTTACCGAGTAGCCAGCAGAGCGTGTAAAGGAGGGAAGGAATAGACGAAAAAGCAAAGGATTAGAGTGGGAGATAGGGTTTGGCCAACTGGCCTCTGCCACCATGCATGGGTGCAGTTTTGATACCTTAGCATGAGACTGCCTACTCAGCATTAAAAGAGGGAGATCTATTGATCACTAGCACAAATAATCTCATCCCAATCGCAATCCCAATCCCATCCAGGTGGGTCAGAATTCAACAGAAAAATTAACAGAAATATGTATTATTTTTTTATATTTGCAGGTCTACATTGTTTCTCATACCCACACAAGGTGCGGGCCTGTAGCTTTTTTCTCTTCTTGTTTGCAAAGATGGTGAGTTTTCTATGCACATTTACGGCTGCTTTGGAGCTTATATAGAGGTGAGTGCGCACCCCATGACCCGTTACTACCAAACCCCTAAATAATATTTACACTCATAATTGTGGTTGTTTTTTTGGGATCGGCTGCCCTCTCTTTGCACTGTCCTTGTTAATGCTGCAGCTGCTGCTCTGCCACCAACAATTTTTGAAAGCCGTTGCAGAAGAAAGAAGAGCTGTCCAGAACACTGGACAAACAACCCCCACCAGCTTTTTTGCTTCTTCTTCTTCTTCTTCTCTCTCTCTCTCTCTTTTTTTCTTTTTCTTTTTTTTGTTTTGGTCCTTTTTTCTCCTGTTCTTTTGTTTTTTTGTTTTTACTTATGTTTTTTTTTTTTGTTTTTTGAGAACTTACTTATGTTTTATTATCCCTCCTTCTTCTCCTGCTTTCCGCATGACAGTATAGATAGTGGTCAGATAATAAAGGAATTGACCAAAAGTGAAAACCCTAGTTGATCACAGCCGTTGATGGTTCAGCATCTTTGATAAAACTCTGAACGTGAGCAGAACTAGATGGGCGTAAGGAAACAAACAAAAAGCTAGCATGCCATCTTGATCCCGATACTGTCATTTTCCCCATTTTTTCCATACGGCATGGCATGCCAGGTCACCCCTTGAAAATTCTTATATATTTTATACATCTTTGATTGGGAATTGTTTGGGTTTCATTTACCATGACAAAAACCTACCACATGCATAGAGCCAAACTAATGGTTGGACTTGGACATTGTGTACGAGAGAGAGAAAGAGTATCACATTCACGTTCACATATCACGGGAATGTGGTGCATATAAACTAACGAAAGAAATATCAACGTGGGCCATGCAGAGGAGAAGTCTTGTAGGGAGTAGATTGCACATGTTGTTTGTTAATTAAAAAAAGACTTACATATCATGTATACATCAATATTATATTATGTTGTGTTAATTATACAATATCATGTGTAAATTTATTGAACGACAATAATTTGATATGAAAATTGTTTTGCCCAAATTCACAAAAGAGAAGGAGAGAGGAGAGGGACCACGACGGACTGAAAACCAAGAATACAATTCCTAGTTCTACTACTTCTACTACTTTTCTTGTCTTTCCTTTTGTTGGCGTCATTGATTACGCCTATTAAACCCTCTCTTTCCATAGAGTGGGGACGGCACTGCACTCTTCTTTCTGCTTCAGGCTTTGGGAGAGAAGGCTTTGAACAATGCATAGGAATCTTGTTTGCCTCTCACCACCTCCTTTTTCATCATCCTTAATTTCCTGCCTTCTTTATTAGTTACCCATGTCGCGTGCTTATTTTGATTTCTTATGCATGTTGGGAGAAGGAAAGTTGGTTTTGGCTACCTACTCTTGCTCATCGCCCTACGCACACTCCCAAGACTAAGCTGATGGCTTTTGACGAGATATGTTAAGGAAACTCTTTAAAAATTAGGACTCTCAATTGACTCTTCTCCATCTTTTTATTTTTGGCACAATGTATTATATTGTTGGAACAAAAATTAAAGTTAAATTGTGAGGTGACAAAGAATTTAGGGAGAGTCTGACTTTGAGAGATTCTTCTTAGTATTTCTCTAGATAGAATTATTTCTTCATATGTAACGTGTGATTTGGGTTTAGTTTTGGATCAATTGCACCAATTACACGTTGGATATGGGTTTAGGTAGTGTTGGAGCTTGCTAGCTTCGACAGGGGCACTCCTCAATCCTAATAGCAATGGGATAAAGCAAGTTAGCTATCAGAATAAAACCCAACGCGATGTACGTGATCGTTGTCGATCGAGTGGACAAAACTTGTGTTTGGTGTATATTTTTTGGGGAGGGATGAGAGAGGGGAGAGGGGAACAGTAGTTGATAGTTGTAAATGCAATCGGGACTTGTCCAACACTTTTTCGTTATGCTTGTCAGGTCTGCTAGCTGCAGCAATGCTAATGCTGCTGCTGCTGCATGCCCTACATCTATATATTCTGATATCACTGAAACGCTACAGCTCATTTAATTAAGGGAATTACATTTTACTTTTTCATGTTTATGTTCTACTACAACTTCATATATCATTTTTAAAATATTTCAATTTCATACATGATCCATTTACTTATTATTTCATTTCAATTAATTTCATACATTTGTTAAAAAATCTATTAAATTAACTGTTAAGTGATGACATGACAAATGTAAAGTATATTAGAAACCTGCTAATTCTCTCTTCCTCTCTGCCTACATGATCTACATGCACTTCTATTCTCCAGACGCCCCCAAGTTGCCGGGTACCTAGCTAGGGCTCTCAATTAATGCATATGTATATTAACATTACATATATACATATATTATCTATAGAGACGGATCCCCTAGTATATATAGCACTTTTACACAAAATTTTTACAGTATGATTCACTTCGTAATATATTTAAACGGATTCGGACTGTTTATCTTTTAAGGTTTCTTTAAAAGATCATGTCTTCAAAAATCATTCAAATCTGAAACTATATAACCGTTGGATTAAGAGTTTAGGGTTTCTTTATATATTCGTCTATTTTCTTCACTATAAATCAATGTTTTAATTATTTTTGTTTTGTCTAATTTTTGTAAGGATAATTTATGAATGATATTGTAAAAGATAGACAGTTTGGATTGTTAAAATACATTACGGAAGCCACCCGAAAATGTTGTTAAATTGTGTGTAAAATAATGTCACGTCTGCCCATTTATATATATTGGAACTACAATATAATTGAAGGAAAAAAAGTGGTCCGGTAAATTAATCAGAAACTTATCAGTGGGTATGTTCTTGTAAAGCATGACAACACCTAAACACGAGTACAGGATTTATGCTTACTATACAGTAAAAGAAACCCTAAAAAGGACACAGTGGTACGTACAGCGTACTCAAATCTTACAAGTTACAATAATTTTCTGCTTTCTGTTTTATTTTACTGATCATATAATGAATATATAAGATTATTAATCAATTGGGGTCTTTTTCTACTTGAATTTTGTTTAAAGTAAGAAAATCTACATTGTTGTCTCTTGACTCATTAGTCGTTAATTTCCATTGAATGTGCATGTCATGTCATGTCATATATATATATATATATATATATATGAATCGAGCATTTGAAAGTCACACCAGGATGTGGATTGTGGAGAGTAGCAAATATATTTAACATTTTAACCGATTAATTTCTTGAAATAAGTTGTGGTTCGCTGGAATATATATGAAATTAGTACTCTAACTCTTTATCGCTCATATACAATTTTATAAATTTCTGATGCGAGACATTTCTTCACATTCACCCATGTTTCTTTCTTTTATGTTAACCGACTTTCCATAAGTATAATAAACCCTACACATATCCTAGTGTCCTTGTTTTACATTTTATGGTACACCAACAATCACAACTTTGAAAAATCTGACAAACAAATACTAAAAAGAAGGTTTTTTAGTAAAAATGGTCTCTGGGGCTATCATTCTACCTACTTTGGTCATTGAGATTAAAATCGATAGAAATGATCTCTGAGATTGTTCACTATTTTGGTGATTCTGTAAAAAAATCTCCATTAAATTGAAGAAATCGTCAGTTCACGTGAGGTATTGATGTGACAAAATACCCTTAATTTAACAAAGATTTTTCACAGAATAATCAAAATGATTTACGGTGGACAATCTCAAGGATCACTTCTATCGATTTTAAATTTCAGGAGTCAAAGTCAGAAATTATGCAAATCTCAAAAATTATGTTGACTAAAAAGCTTAAAAAGAAATTATCTATCTCCCTGCTACTCGCCATCTCCCGAACCCGTAGTTTCCTCTATCCAGTTGGTCACTTCCTCAGTCATCACCCCAACCCATCTCGATTGCTATATATGGCCGGACTTGGCCATGAGCTGTATTTAATTTTTTTGTTTTAAATTCTTTTGGAATTTATTAGAAATTTTTTAAGAACAAAATATGAGAGCAAAATTGTTGCTTTTGGAGTGAGTATAATAAAAGGGTAGTGCTTTTCACATAATTTTTCACATTATACGAACCCTTTTATTTTCGTAACCGTTCGATTAAATAATAAAATAAAATAAAATCAATGGCCAAAATTAAGAGGGGGTTTGCACTAAATAGAAAAGGGCGTGTTGTAATCACTACCTAGGGCAACAGTTCAGCAACCCATCAAAAGAAAACCTGAAGTTCAAATACTCTGAGGTTGCGTGTAACCGTTCAACCCTAAACCCTAACCTCACTTTATTTTCTCACGAACTTTTTAACACTATCTTACAAGTGAGCAACAACAATTATGTTCAGTATTGTGGCAATCAAAATCCTAATGCATTCCAACAACTACGATTTTACTGTAACGTTTTCTTCTTGTGTCTCGAGTTGACGTATGTTCCTGTAAACTTGATTTTCATGAGTCAAGTGTGTATGTATTGTAAAAGTATGGAAAACTCTTTAGACTTATGCAAGCAGTCCCTCCTAATATTTTTTTTTTTTTCCGGTTGACAATGGGGCACATAAAGCCTGATAGAAAGATAAATTAAGTTAAAATGTCACGAGGCCAGTCGACTGCTCCAGCTATATCACCAACCAGAAGACCGTAAAAAAATGGAGGAGCTTGCTTAAAATACTGCAGTACGTTTAGGGTTAAATAGTACCTAGGCAAAATTTACCTAATAAATAATGATAAATTACTTCCAATACTTTGCAACTTTATTCTGCATTCAAATTTGAATCTCCCTCTCCGTAGTTAATATTAATTTAGAGTAAACTATTGTTTAAACAACACTTGCAAAGAAGATACAAGCTCAAAATTCTATTGGGAGTTTCTTTTTTTTCTTTTTTTTTGGGGGGGGGGGGTTGGAACTCTTGTCAAAACAATGAAAGCCAGCCATTAACCCCTGACAGCATTCATTACCCTACTGAAAGGAATATATCAGCTTCGATCTATGTACACATACTTGATAGAAAAGCCAAAACCGAAACACAACATATGATAAGGATCTGGGAAGGAAACAATTAACTAAATATATATGTTACTATATATGATGTTCTCATCATGTTCCAGATTGAATGCATCCAAATGGTGTTACTGCATTAATGTAAAATGGAATTCCTTTTGCAGGAAATCCAATTACAACTTTTACTAGAAATGCTTCGTTAGTTAAAACAGGCAAACGAATAAAATAAACTTAAACTGGAAACTAAAATTTAGCTGTACTGACCATACATATACATCTAACTGTTGCAAATTATATACTCTGGTTTTACAAGTTAGTTAGTTTCTGGATTTTGTACATGTCAAAGCAATTTTTTAATTTCTATAAATGCAATACATTCATCAACTTCTAGAATTCGCATGTATAGAGATTTAGGGTAAAATGATTACTCATAAATATCGGTAATGTGAGATTAAGGTATGTACGTAACCCTTGAAAATGCAAAACAAATGTTGTATAGTATTACCATCTACATATCCGTATTGCTTAAACGTATTATACATGCATACACAATTCAATCAATTTGTACCAAAAATCATATCAACAAGAAAAACAGCAAACAATATACTAATATCATCATCAAATGAGTTTTAGTAATACTGGCCATGGCAACATTATAAGTACTATAAGGATTTCAAAAATTCCTAATTAATATCTTACCATGTAACATTAGTAATGAAAGAATTTAGGAGTAAAGATTAGGCGAATGAACAACATTAGTATATGAGCAATTAATTACTAACTACAAACCAAATATTCCCAATCCTTGTAATTTGTGCTCTTCTTCACAGAAAAAAAAAAAACGGTGAAAAAGGATTTTACCAATCATATATATCTGCTAAAATTAATTGATCAGTGACCGATGTGGGATGTTTCATTATATATAATGTTAAAATTTGTATACTGCAACTAATTAATTGGAAGAATAACAAAAGATATGTACCTTGAAAAGAAAACCTACTACATACGTACTCCATTAGAGTATTTTCATATACATTTACCATGTCATTTTGTTAAAATTCTGTATGAAATACATTTGTACCTCTCAAACTGAGAAAAATTTATGTCTCAAGCACATGAACCCTTCGACAGCAGCTAATTCTTTTCCTCTGATAAAAATAATTAAGCCACATAAAATCAAGGAAAAAAAAAGAGAAAGTCCAAAGTGTGTAACCCTAGGCTATGATGAGAATGTATAATGCTCATGATTTCAATATGCAACTAGTGAAATCCTAAGATGAACGAAAAATTTGTATATTTCAGGCCTTAGCAATGAGTTTCAGTATTAGGCTCACCGATCCTTAATTTTATTACTCATTTTACTTCATGAATGCAACTAATGCATTCAAATACAACAAATACATATGCCAGCCCAAGTATGTATGCTATAGTGAGTCAGTGACAGATTACTTGAACTATACAACAGGAATATATCAGCTTCTATGGCAAAGTTCTTATCCACATTACAACTAAATGATGAAAAAAAAAAACATGATCTTTAATGGTGGCAAAAGAACCTGGTCATGAATCTGGTAAGTTGATATCGATATATATATATATATATGTATATCCTCCATATCCTCGAACTCATTATACAATCGTCATGAAATATCAACCATGATCATCAAAACATTAAAAGTTGTAGAGACGACGCCGAAATATATTGTTTTCATCTTTAAAACAGTATGATTTTTAAAATCCACATTACAATAGGGGATGCAGCAGTCTAGCTACATATACGATTATTGTCATGTAGTAGTTGTTACAAGTTAAAATTGTGGTCCATATAAAAAGTTAAAACCGTGAAAAAGTAAAGTACTGTTTAATCCTTACATTAGTTAGGTATAGTACTATCATGTTACATTTTTCTTGCAAGTAAAAGCCAAATAGCTAGGGAACATGCAATTGGATGAACAAAAATGATAAGAACAGTATAGTGCAGGTAATTTTATCCAACAGTAGGAGCAGTTTACATGTATTTTGTCCTAATTATTAACTACATGTTGCAGTGTACACAACACCGACATATAAACAATAATAGTAGTACTAGAGCTGCACCATAATAAATTAGCTATTATTTGGAGGAGAATTTAATTTAATTTTGTAGTGAAATGAATGAAAAGATGAAGAAGGTGGAAAGAAGTAAATCAACAAATTACTATTATTGCAGAAAAGGAAGGTGACAAGAATTAATTAGGTCAAATAGTTAAAGATATATAAAGAGAAAAGTTTTCAATTAAGGACATTATATATAACAGAGCTAGCTGCTACCTTATTGCTTTTAATCTCTCTGCAAGTCTGTCTGAGAAAACCTGCGGGTGGTGTACCCAACGAAGCAGAGACAAGAACAACAAACCTACCAAAGGTAAAATACAAAACCGCAATTACATCAGGTAGCTCTAGCAGCACTTGTGTTCTGATCATCAACTGTTTCTGAGCAGTCATCAGGAAACGTTGTTTCTTCCATTCACTTGAATGAAAACAACAACAACAACATTGAAGGGAGGGAGGGAGGGAGAGAGAGAGAGAGAGAGAGAAGTCGGTGGCCAAAGAGATTAATATATAAATAAATAAAGATTATAAATAGTAACAAATTCATATTTCAGATCATGAGTGATACAAAATGAGAGCATGAAATCTTGGGGAAATGATGGATCTATGTCTTGATAGAATATACCACTGCGCTGACTATGATCTATATCTATCTATATAGATTGTTATTATATTAAATAAAAAAAATATTTATACACATGAAAATTAAGGTTAAAAAAACTAATAAAGATAAAGACATGATCAGTTGGATAACATTTGTTGGCATTTCTATCACTTAGATCATCATCAGCTCATTCTCTTCTAAAAAAAAAAACCCCAAACCTTGTACCGTTTCTGTACCGATGACTATCACCAATCGAGCTGAAAAATCTGTTCATATTCCAAATTAATTCTTCTTATTCAATAGCCAATCTGCCACATCATCGTTTTCTCCTTCTTCATTCCTTGTTTCTCGTCTTAATTTAACCAACGTTTGATGATTATTGGCATTTGTGTGATGGATTAGAGAATTAGACCTCAAAGTCCAAGGACATGGAAGATGATGAGGCCTTCCCACTTATGTTGAGAAAGTCGGTAGTGGTACTAGTAGTGGTACTAGTAGTGGTGGTAGAGGGCATAGCTTGGTGGCGGAGAGGCATGCCGTCGTAGAGCCTTAATTGGAGTGGTGGGGGTTGCGACAGAGAAAGTTGTTGGTTAGCATGATGATGATGATACTGGGAGGACGATGAGGATGATGATAACGTGGCTGAAGACAATAAGTCACATTCATGATCTGACTCCGATATGGGACACTCCATGTTTACTCCAAATAGCCTCATCCGCTTGGCTGCCGCCTTCCCATGGACCAGCGGCACCGACTCCAAAACCATATTCGACTCATGATGAACCCGACCCAGCTGTACTTGTTGATGTTGTTGCTGTTGTTGTAATTCTATTAGTCCACTGCCCTCTTGCTCGTGAAACTGTGGCGGGCCGGCAGCAGACGAAGCTGATCTCAAATAATAAATCGGGCCAGAAGAGTTAACCACATTTCCGTAACCATAAGAACCCGAACCACCACCACCACTGGTCCCAGTATTCCGATAGGGGTGATGCACGCCGGAATGAATCTGCTGCTGCGACAAGTGCAAGTGTTCCCGAGTCATTACTGCCCCGGGCGGTCTCATCAGCAACGGGCTCCATGGAACCGACTGGTAGGGATTCCAGGAGTATTGATGCTGATGAGGAATTGCAAAATTGGGCTGATAATGTGGATGATGAGAATGAAGCGGGTAGTGGTGGTGGGGATGATGATTTGGATCAGGCGCATCCGGGCGGCGCCGCCAATCAATAAAAAGATGGTCTTTCCCCACCTCACCAATCCCTCGCTGGAATGAGACTGTGTCGCCAGCGTCAAGCTTTTTCTCCTTCACAAACCTGCTCCACCCTTTGGTCATCACGTAGCTCTGGCTGCTGTTCCAGTAGGAGTACCTAAACCGCCATGACTTCCCGTTCCGGTCCTCGAAATTCAGCAGAAGCCCCTTCTCGTTGCTGGAAGAATCCAACGGGAAGTACTTCTCCGCGTGCTGTTTCGGGATGACGAGGCGGTTGAGCTTCCCCACGTCGCTCGGCGTCACGACTTTGTCGAACATGTGCTCCCTCTCTATGGGGATGGGGTTTTCTTCTCTTTGAGCACCACCACCTTCACTGTTTTCTCGGGGGGACGAGTCCATGAGCTCGAGCTTCATGTCGGGGCCGCCGCCACCGTCGTGCCAGCCGCTGCTTCTGCTGACAGCGGAAGAAGGGACCATAGTAGCTATGCCGGTGGTTTTGTTGTAGTGAGGAGAAGATGAAGATGAGGTGGGAGAGGAGGCATAGGAGAAAGGGAGCTTACCTCTCACCATATTTTGGTCATCCTCAGTATAAAATCCACCATCTATGGCTCCTCCGGCTGCTGCTCCAAAATTCATGATAAACAAAAAATAAAATAAAAGTGAAAAATTAGAAGAAAAAAAGCCCCACTTCTTGTTTTTTACTACCTCAAATTCCTAGATCTTGAAGATCTAAGGGAAGAAGAAAAGAAGCAGGTGGGTTGGGAGCTAAACTCTAAAGCTAACACTTTTCTCTTTCTTTTTTGTTGTTATTATTGTGGAATTTTTTTTTTTCTCAATTTTTTGTGGGTTTTTTTTCCTAGGGTTGAGATTGGTGATGGAAAATTCTAGTGAAGAAGAAGAGGAAAGTAGGAGGCAGCTGCAGGCTGAAAAGAAGCAGAAGCCAGAAGGGTAGCTCTCATTACAACGACGGTCGGTGCATTCTTCTTTGACCAACAAGACTCAGATACCCCATGGACGTTTCAAAGAGTGCAAAGAAGTTCCTCTTGTTGTTGACTTGGGCTTTGAGAGAGAGAGAGAGAGAGAGAGAGAGAGAGAGCGCGTAAGGGTGGGAAAGAGAACAAAAGAAAATAAAGAAGAAAAAGAAAGAGATATTTATAGGGGCAACTTTTTTTTAGTATTTTCGAAACACCGTTAGGAAAGGTTATTAGTTTTTTTGTTTCTTTTCATAAAAAGTAGATAATTTGTACCAAATCATGGTTATGCATTCTTTTCGGGTTCAGATAGGCTATGAAGAATTTCATTTCTATTCGTGACTACAATCAAGTAGACTCACAAACTCAGAACATAACATGAACCTCTCATATTGGGAGGCACAGTCCGCGCTTTTATTAGTTTATTAAGCTTAAAATATGTTAGATTGTATTTAATTTTTATATTTGAAAGTGTGACATATCAATTATATTATTTATTTTTATTATAACACGTAAGGTTGTATACTACGATAATTGTGTTTGAAAAAAAAAATCTATTTGAAAGGAGGGCTGGCTATTAAGTATTTGTGCGTATGTGACTATGTTCCATGTGTGTGATTTTCTTCCAAGGAAGGTGCCCTCCAGGAAACTTCTCCAGTTAGGCATGATTTTTTTTATATATAAATATTTTTTCCACGTTATAATTTTAATTGGTTTCTGATTAATAAAATTGTGGGAAATTAAATATAAGTAGGGACCTCATGTATTATCTGGTTGGGCTCATGTGAGCCTGTCCCTATCATCATCCTGGGTGGTAATTCATTTTTATTTCAAGTTTTTAATTGTTTTAATATTATCTGCGATAAGGCCCAAAGGGCCAGCTGTTTTGGAGAGCACGAACTTGTAATTTCAATACAGCAAGTAGGATCAGTGGACCATTTTTATTCTTCTTCGGCTTTATTTTTGGAATTTTGCTTCCATTGTACCTATTTTAAGCATCTGCGTTGCTAGCAACTTAGCAAGCTGGTGAAAAAAAAAAAAAAAATGGTTAATTTTACCTTGTGATTAATTTATGGTAAGTGGGTTTTTTGGGGTTTAATAATTTGACTTGCTTGATTACATTTTTTTTTCTCAATAGGACCATCCTCTATGTTAGGCAATATAATTGTTTGACTGCCCTTTGCTAAAGCATTCGGTCCTATCTTTTTTTTTATTATTATTAACTTCCACGATATAAGGAGTATTTCACACGACACGTTTTGAGTTCAATTCCAGATACTGGTAAATCACACAACAGTAATCAGGAGGAGGTTGAAATGCCTCTGTGAGTCTTCTCGGCTCCCGAAATGATGGATTGCTGTGGTAAAACTACTAGCTGGTTCCCCTTATTAAAAAAATGAAAATTGCACTTAAGAAATCATCAAATTCAATTTTAAAAAATTTGTACTTTTGTTTTGGTAAAAGCTTATAGATTAAAACAACAAATTATTTATCTCCTCATTTATGATTTGGGCACGTAAATATATATTTTGAAGTTAACCTTTTAACTTTCTTATTCCTAATTTTTATCTTGAGCTTGTTTCGAGCTCACACATGTGTTTGGTGTGCTTTTACCTTGTGAAAACTATTGATCAAAGTGGTAGTAACTGACTGTGGGTACCTCAGCTTGATTCAAGTAATTTTGTAGTGCAAGATTAAGCTTAAATTATTTCAATTGTTAACGACTATAGGTGGCGGAGGCTTTCATTACTATCAATTGGAAGCATGTTTTTAGAGAGGCTAATTTTATGGTTGACGCTATTACTAGCTATGGTCACTCTA
Source organism: Malus domestica (assembly GCF_042453785.1). Taxonomy (NCBI): domain Eukaryota; kingdom Viridiplantae; phylum Streptophyta; class Magnoliopsida; order Rosales; family Rosaceae; genus Malus; species Malus domestica. The sequence goes on along the minus strand of NC_091674.1, from coordinate 22,542,138 downwards.
TTCAAAAAATTTAATCCAAGATGCCCCCCCCCGCCCAAATTGTTTTGGTGAAAAAATGTATATAATTGTGACATTAGCAAGGTGTTTCACTAGTTTACTTACTTGTTACATTAACATTAACTGTTCTAGTTCCTACTGTCAATGTTGAAAGAGTATTTTCGGCCATTAAATTTATGAAGAATTGATTAACAAATAAGATGGTAAATCAATTGATAAATAATAACATGATTATTTTTATAGAAAGTGAGAGAAATATTTGGTGGTGTTGGTAATGAAGTTGTCATGCAATGCTTTTAAAGCATGAAAACACATCGAGGGGTATTATAATATGTTGTGTGAAAAATATAGATTAATATATAACTATTTTGTTTAATTAGCTTTTTAACTTTTTAATTTGTGACTTTGTTGTATGAGGATGCCTTCGTCCATACAGATTTCTAGTTTATCCCTGCTTGGAAAACTTTCTATTTTTATTGTATTGGAACAAGTTGTACTCATTGTTTCTCATTATAAAGTTTTCATTTCCTAGCAAAAGAAAAAAGAAAAAAAAAAAGAAGAGAAGAGAGTACTCTTTAGTTGATTTATGGATATGATCAAAGTAGTAAAGTTAATAAGGGTCAGTTATATGGTCTAACTTTGTGTTACATGCTCGTTTTAAATGGGGTTTCCACCACTATGTTTTCAAGTAGAGGTACTCCATATAATTAACTCTATTTATATACAAATAAAATAACTAAAATTGGCATTCGTCAAGCAACTCATAGTGAAATAAATAAGCTAGGGAAGGAAGAGTTGAAGATGATTTTTTAGATGAAACCATAAGAGTTTTATTAGAACATTTTGAAAATGTACAAACTTCAAGAAGAGAACCTGAGATTAAGTTGAAGAGTTCTCAAACCAAAAATACTCGAAAACAAAATGATATTGATGCATATATATGTGTGTGTGACAAACATAAGAAGTAACAAGGAAATATAACAACACTTCAAAATCAAAAGAACTTTGATCCTGCCAACTAAAATTGAAACATTTCATAACCTGCCGCGTACGAGATTCTACAACAAAACTAGTGTCCAGACACTTTGAAACGCAAAAGATACAAATAGTTAATGCTATCAGAGATTATGTGTATAAAGAGTGATGCTAGGGAGACTAAATTTATAAACCAAAATTGCAAACTAAATGATGTGTCACCAATAAGAATTAAGAAATGAACACGTTTATCAACGTTTAAGTAATAATACAATTATCATCTTCCATGTCATTTAGTAAATTTACAAAACTTAATTTACAAATTTAATCTCCCTATTACTCGTGCATAAAATCACCAACAAAACTACTAATTGCATCGAGATACACACCCCGCTAGCTCCCCCATAAAACATTGACAAAAGACACAAGGTTACAAGAGCAAATCTAACACGGATAATAGTGATAGATAACTAAATAGCAGTAAATAACTAAATATCATGAGTTAATTATACATGTCATTTGTCGGTGCACAGGAAGTAGGATGTTAGAATTGGTTTCATTTATTTTGTATATATAGACCATTTCTTAGTGCAGACAACACAGTGGAGTCATTAGGTGCAGCAATGTCTAACTGCCCCATGCATAAGCAATCAGTTGCATGATGCCAATTTATTATTTAGTAATAATCTCTATCTTTCCATTCTCCTTCAAATATCTTCATTTTACCGCCCTGTATATGCTTCAATCTAAACGATGCAACCAATAACATAACACGATTACATACTTCTTTTTTCTAATACAACAATGCTAAAGAAGGAGAATTCGAACTCAGGACCTTAAGTGTATATACTTCAGTTTCTCATTCTAATATTCATTTTTCTAAAAATTTGACTGAAAGGAATTGAAGTACATAACATTCAGAAATAGCCAATTTCATTCTAATTAGATACTTCAGATATAAAAGAATTATAGTCGATCATGATATTTTGATCCCTACCATCCAATGACTGTGCTAAATTTTAAGACATAGACAGAGGGTTGTTGAATAGCCAATTCCTCAAAGGGGCTTAATGAACATCACCTACTCAAAAATGGCCTGGATGTTGATATTTTACTACATACATAATTAAAATGTAAGGTCCTGCATGTACGTGTCCTTTCATGTCTCCATCCTCCAGCTTTTTCTTCCTTTTGCATGCCCTAAATTCCGATATTTTGTTCTTCATTTCTGACTCTCGACACCATCAAAGGATCCCTCTAAGCCGGCACGCAAACACTGCACATAAAATATCAGACCGAAGACATAAACAAATAAGTAATGTATAGGTGGAATTACGTGTCTTGTGTAACACATGCAATGTTAAAAACATATTATCAATCGATCATATAGCATCTCTCGGTCACCAATAACCCTTTTACGGAATATAAACGGAAATTTAGCTCAATATTTGAAGCATTGAGATCTCGCTTTACGAAACTTTGCATCTATATTGAATAGTTACTAGCATGTACATGTCTGACTCATGTGGATGGGTTAATTAATCTTCTATCCACTTGGACCCAAAAAATGGTCCACACTAGAGACTGATAAATAAATAGTATAGGATGTAAAATGTAATTTCTATTATTATTGGAAAATAATAATAATAATATTATTATTATTTTGGGTTTTGGGTAGATATTATATTGGCGGAGTCTCGTTTTTTTAGTCACGTGGTGATCAATAGTTTATGGCCATCCACTCTTGAATAAGTTTAAATTAAAATATTAATAGCACGTATCATTTATGCTCTTCTGCTAATATTACATCTTAAGGTGAGTAACCATGTATTCTTTAATCACTCGATACCTGAGAAAAAATTTATGTATACTAGCTTATATTAAACTAGATTATGTAACTCATGAATATGGTTTCGATGAGCATGCATGATTAGATTCACATCCTTCTTTTTGTTACTCCATTGATTAAAATCCTATTCATTTTCAATTTTTGATCAAGGTCCTTCGGTATTAATAACATCATTAATTATTTGAATAATAAAATATTTTTATTTTTAAATATATTCATTTAGTGTTAAAAATGCTACAATTAGTATATTTATATTTATGGCTAATTTTTTTATCATATATTTTTATTTTTAGTTTGTACCTATTTTTAATTTGCAAATATTTTTTAATTTGTACCAATTTTCTTTTCATTTTTAATTTGTACCCATATATTAGTTTCTTTTTGTGCCCAATTTTTAAAAGTTTTATTTGTGTTTGTACCCATGTGTAAACCGTCACGTGACATTGTATATTTAATCAATGATAGAAAAATTATATATGGTATATTTATGTTTTATGCCTAAACTTTGTATCATATATTTATATTTTTAGTTTGTACCCACTTTTAATTTGCAACATTTTTTTTAAAATTTGTAGTATTTTATTTTTAGTTTTATTTTGTACCCATGTATTAATTTCTTTTAGCACCTATATTTTAAAAAAAATCATTTGTACATAATTTTTTAATCTTTTATATGTACCCTAATTTATTTATAATGTACCCATTCTTCTTTATTAATGCACCACCTTGTTATATGTGAAATGTACCTATTTTTTTGTAAAATGTACCAATTTTTTAACACTATGGATGCATTCTTTTGCCATTTATTATTTCTTATTTTTACATAGTTTTTATCCATTTATTAAATCAAAATGTTTGAATTTTTTTATTGTAACCGTTTCTAATAGTAATATAATGAGGGATTTTAAATTTATAGGATTATAAATCTCATAAAATATCAAACAATTAATGTCAAAACTATAAAAATAAAAATATTAATAGTAATATAATGATGTGTACAAAGTCAAGGGACTTTGATCAAACTTTGAATACTATTAAGGTTTTAATAAAAAAATGTTAAGGATTAGGGACCGCATCCAAAGTATCTTTTTATCTTATAAGTTGATGCTACAGTTAAGATGCGGCTGTCGTCATCCCCCTCCCTCCCGGAACAGTGACGTTTGTGTTTATCGAAAGAAACTCTGTTTAATTTATAGTAATTAAATAAGTGTATAATAATACGATTCATTTGACTTAAAAGTGCTTGAGGCCAAGTTCTCTCCCTCCCAACTTTCCATCCAACTTGCAATTTTGACATCCCCAAAACGTAAAACCCCCCACTTGTTTTAGACGCCCAACCAGGGTTCTTGTCTCGTTGTTCCCCTTAAACTAAGCTTATATTATATAATTTACTTGCTAAAAATTGTGACACTAGTAACAATCAAGAATGTTGTAAAGGAAGCAACTTCCAGCTAGCTTATTAATCTAGAGTTTAAACAAAGTGAATGTGATGTAGAACACATGGCTAGGAAGATTGATGAACAACATTTTTGGAAGGCGCAAAACTGACAGCAAGGTTCGAGGGACGCATGTTTATGCGTCAACGTCATAATTAGGTGAATGATATGTTGTTTCAAATAGAACGACGCAAGGAACAATACTCACCACTTTTGATTGTGACATGGGGCAATATGGGCCATATTTCTCTTAGAAATTGAAATATACTTCATTATTATTTGTTTACAAGAGGGAAGTCCTCTTTTATAGAGGGCCAAAACTAATCCTAACAAGTGGACAAGCCAAATGATGATTACATGAGGAAAACACCGAAGAGGAAAATAAGAAGAAAATGAAAGCAAAGCAAAGTAATGATAGTTAGCTATAAAGCAAAGTAATGATGACTAGCTATAAAGTAAAGTAATGATGGCTAGTTAGAGGAATAATTACAAGTATATTGTCTATACCAATAATGTTTAGCAGCTATTGTTGACACTCCCCCTCAAGTTGGTGCGTAGATGTCATGAATGCCCAACTTGCTTAGTGAGTTGTGAAATACTGAACTTGTGACTGCTTTGGTGAGTATGTCTCCTAATTGATCTTCAGATTTAACGAATGGAACTTCAATAAGTCTTGCCTCAATTTTTTCTTTAATAAAATGTCTATCCACCTCCACATGTTTGGTTCGATCATGTTGAATCAGATTGTGAGCAATGTCAATTGCAGCCTTGTTGTCACAATGTAGACGCATAACATGCTTGGGCCTAAATCCCAAATCTCTCAGTAAAGTTTTCACCCAAAACAGTTCACATACTCCATGTGCCATGCTTTGATATTCTGCTTCAGCACTTGATCTATCAACAACCTTTTGTTTCTTACTACGCCAAGAGACCAGATTTCCTCCAACAATAACAAAGTATCCTGATGTTGATCGTCTGTTAGTTACATCATCAGCCCAATCAGCATCAGTGTAGCCTTTAACGTCTAGATGATCATGTTTTGAAAACATTAATCCTTTCCCAGGAGCTGACTTTAAATACCTCAAGATACGGTTTACAACATCCATGTGTGTTTCACTTGGTGCATGCATAAACTGGCTTACCATGCTGATTGCATATGCTATATCTGGTCTAGTATGTGCAAGATATATTAGCTTACCCACAATTCGTTGATATCTCTCTTTGTTGGTAGGTATCTGATCAGGATATTCACCAAGTTTGTGATTCAGCTCAATTGGGGTATCTGCTGGTTTGCATGCTAGCATCCCAGTTTCCGTCAAAATATCAATAACATATTTCCGTTGTGATAGAAATATTCCTTGTTGTGAGCGGGCCACCTTAATGCCCAAGAAATACTTTAAAGCACCGAGATCTTTCATTTCAAATTCACTTGCTAGATACTTTTGCAATGCTGTCTTCTCTTCTGGATCATTTCCTGTAGCCACCATGTCATCCACATATACAATAAGAGCAGTGATTTTACCTTTCTTATGCTTTAAGAAAAGAGTATGATCTGAGTTGCTTTGCTTGTTTCCGAAAAATTTCATCGATTTGGTAAATCTCCTAAACCAAGCTCTCGGTGATTGCTTTAAACCATATAACAACTTTTTTAGTTTACAAACGTTGTTGGTCTGATTAGGATCCAGCTTGCATCCTTGGGGAAGCTCCATATAAACTTCTTCTTCTAAATCTCCATGCAGGAAAGCATTTTTTACATCGAATTGTTGCAAAGGCTAGTCAAGGTTTATTGCTAGGGATAAAAGTACAGGAATAGTGCTTATCTTAACTACATGGGCAAAAGTATCTCCGTAGTCAATGCCATATGTCTACATGTAGCCTTTTGCCACTAATCTTGTTTTGTATCGCTCAATAGTGCCATCTGCATTGAATTTTACTGTGTATATCCATCTGTAACCAACTGATTTCTTCCCCTTGGGTAGGTTAGTTAACTCCCAAGTGGAATTTTTCTGGAGTGCCTCCATTTCTTCATTCATTGCACGAGTCCACTTAGGATCTTTCATATCATCCTCTACACTACAAGGAATAGATACAGTGGATAATTGATTTACAAATGCCTCACATGATGTAGATAGCCTATGAAGGGACACATGGTTAGCAATTGGGTATTTAACCTTGGCTCTAGGATCAGGATCATATAACTGTTTAGGAATCCCTCGAGATTTTCGAGGGAGAAGTTGATAATTAGTGGACTCAATTTGACTTGCCTCAGGTACGATCTCAATAGAATTAGATTGATCAGTTACCTGTTGATTGCGTTCAGGGGCTGATTGATCATGTGGTACGGTCGAAGAAGGCAATCCCAAGCCATCTGGACTTAACGTTGCTGGATGTACTTGTGTGTCTGATGTTGGAGTCGATGATTCTGTTTCTGCATGTATTGTTTGATTATAGTCGTCTGCCGACTTATCAACATTTATCTCAGTTTTTGAAATTTCTGCAACAATTTTAATGTTGCTAATGTCTTGGGTATCCTCTTCAAACATACTATTCTCCTCCTGAATGGGATACTCAATGTCTCCCTTTGAAAAATATGTTTCTCCTTCTTGAAACTGGACAACTGCAGTGATGTATAGAGTTTGGGTAGGAGGATGAAAACATTTGTATCCCTTTTTTGTATCAGAATAACCCAAGAATACACACCGGAAGGCACATGGATCAAACTTCCCCTGTTGATGTGGATAAACCTATACATAAGCCACACAACCAAAGACACGTGATTCTAAGTTTGGGGTAGATGGAATGGTGAGAAGGTGGTTAAGTGTTTGGAATGGTGTTTGATATTGGAGAGTACTAGATGGTGTTTGATTTATGAGATATGTTGCAGAACACAGTGCCTCCCCTCAAAACTTGTGATGCATATTGGCACCATATAAAGATGCATGAACCACTTCTAAGAGATGTCGATTCTTCCTCTCTGGCTACACCATTTTGTTGAGGTGTATAGGCACATGTGGTTTGATGAACAATACCATGCTCTTGCAAATAGTTATACAGAGCATGATTGACATATTCTCCTCCATTATTAGACCTAAGTGTCTGAATTTTCTTGTCAAACTGAGTTGCAACATATTGATGAAAAATATTGAACTTGGTAGGAACTTCACTCTTGTGCTTCATTGGAAACACCCAGGTCATTCTAGTACAGTCATCTATAAATGTCATAAACCATCTAAATCCAGAAGTGGTAAGAATTCTGGCAGGACCTCAAACATCAGAATGAACGACCATGAATGGCACAGAACTTTTATTTAATCTTAATGGATAGGGGAACACGATGACTTTTGGCCAAAATACAAATTTCACAATGGAAATCAGATTCTTTGAATTGGGGAAAAAGTTCAGGGAATAAAAGTTTAAGATAACCAAATGAGGGATGTCCTAATCGCCTGTGCCATAACCAAATCTTCTTCATTTGGGTTGATTCGTCTCTATTTACATGATGCACTTGACTCAATCTATTGCTGCATTCTTCCGTTAAGTCCAAATAATATAGTTTGCCCCTTCTAGTACCACAACCAATCACGGCCCTAGTGAGCAGATCCTGGAAAAGACAATATAGTAGCCAAAAGGAAACAGAACAATTAAGGGAGTCAATAATTTAAGAAACAGATAAAAGATCGTAATCTAGGGATGGTACAACTAGGACATGATCAAGATTGAGTGAGGAAGTTAGTGAAAGAGAGCATTCTTTAGTAACCAGAGAGATTGAACCATTAGCACTGGTAATGAATGTCTGGTTGGCTGTTTTTAGTGAGTGAAGAATGTTAGCATCAGATGTCATGTGATCTGTGGCACCTGTATCAATAATCCACGATTTATTACAAGTATTAACAGATGTAGAATTAGATGTACCTGAGGTGTTAAAGTGCTCTGCTGGATTCCTTCTTTCGTCCTTTGTGAACCCATCCTTCTGGATAGCCAATAATCTCATAACAGCCTTGAATAGTATGATTTTTCAATTCGCATTTGGTGCACTGCATAGGTGGTCGATTACGAAATCGATCAGCTGTTGAGGAGTTTATGTTTTGAAGTCGAGGTCTTTGTGGAGATCGAGAATTTGTGGTAAAGAGCACAGTACCCTTAAGCATGGTGGCACTTTCTGACATGGTTCCTTGTCGATTGCTTTCACGTTTGACATGAGAGTATGCTCATTCAAGACCAGGTTTGGGCTCCATCCTCAAAATCTCACCATGAATTTGATCAAACTTGTTGTCTAATCCTGCAAGAAAAATATAGACTTGAAGTCGCTCAATTTCTTGCTGCCTTGATGAGATATCACCTGGGTCCTTCATGTTAGTAGGACTAAGTTGATCAAGTTCTTGAAAAATCTTGGTGAGATTGCCGTAATAGTTAGCAATAGGAGCTCCATTTTGCTTCATGGTAAATGACCTTTTATGAAGATCATAAATTTTTGCTTCATTAGAGCCATATGAGTAAGTTTTTTTTATGGCATCCCATACCTACATGGCTGTGTCGTAACAGATGAACCGCTTCATCTGATTGGGTGTCATAACATCAAATAACCAACTTTTGACTTGGCAATTTTCAGCTCGCCACTTGTTATACAGTGGGTCTGTGATTGCAGGCTGCTTGGTATCACCGTAAAGATGCCCATGTTTTTCTCGACCTACAATTTTCTTCTCTATGACTTGATGCCATAGAGAATAGTTGTTCTCATCCAGTTTAATTCCTACAGAGAAATTGGAATTATCATTTTGAATGGTGACCACTTGTGTGGTGGAGTTTGATTCACCTGGTGTGAATGACTGAATTGGTAGGTTTGATACTTCATCATCACTAGCCATTGTATAGGCTTAAGATCAGTGAAGTTGAAATAAAAATAAAACTGATATGATGATTGAGATATGATATGGCGGAAGCTTTTTTTTGTTTTTGAGGTTCAAGAGTCAGTCATGATCGACTGCTTTGATACCATCTCAGAAATTGAAATATACTTCATTATTATTTGTTTACAAGAGGGAAGTCCTTTCTTATAGAGGGCAAAAAACTAGTCCTAACAAGTGGACAAGCCAAATGATGATTACATGAGGAAAACACCGAAGAGGAAAATAAGGAGAAAAGGAAAGCAAAGCAAAGTAATGATGACTAGCTATAAAACAAAGTAATGATGGCTAACTATAAAGTAAATTAATGATGGCTAGCTAAAGGAATAATTACAAGTCTATTGTCTATACCAATAATGTCTAGCAGCTATTGTTGACAATTTCTTTGTTTACAATCTCAAAACAGCGTTTGAAATTTTAGGGTACTTTATTAACCGTTGATTTTATTTTCTCTACAAACTTTAAGACCTTTTAGGGTTTGGTTTTATGTTTTGGCATATAAATATACTACTTGGGTGTTGAAATTGTGATCTTTCAACTATTATTCAATAAACGTGAACTTTCTATCAATTTTTTTAGTGGATTCTAGCACTACTAAAAATGTGGACATTTGGCACCCTTTTCTCCGCACGGTTTGGTTTTGGTGCCTTTTGCTCGCCCATAGGCAATATTTGTAAATGAACGTTGTGGAAAAGAAAATTTTGCCCACAATTCAAAAAGGGTGTGCTTCGTGGAGATTTCTAGTAGTGTAGGGCTTGCTAGTGGTTTTAGCGTTGAGATTTAATTTAGTTTCCCTTCTCGTACATCTCGATGTATGGGTCAGATCGGTTTCCCTCATGTGCCATTAATCTTAGCTAGCTAACAAATTAAGAATCAATTAATTGAAGGAAGCAACTAAGAATCAATTAATTGAAGGAAGTGTTAAAAGTTCCATTATAAATTAGTTGACAATGGTAGGAGTGTCCAAATTCTTTATAAGTTTTTGTAAAGTTTCTTACTTTCTGATGTCAAAATTGAAAACTAAAAACAGTTACCAAACAAGATTTCAAATTTTAATTAAAAAATATAAAAAATAAAAACAAAATGATTATCAAACGACCTTTTAACTGTCATTTTTGCTTACCGTTCCATATACATATATTTCTTCCACAACATCTCCTACCATCGATATGCACTCCTTATTTAAAAGAGATTTTACTCCTTATTTAAAAGATAATTTTCTCATTCGTATCTAAAAAGTAAAAATAATGAAAATTGAAACCAAAGGGTGGTCACCATACCCTTGATTAATACAATCATTATTTAGAATAGTTTGAGTATACATTCACTATTTAGAAGAGTACGTACTCTTGTCGAGGTAAATAATATTATACACACAAACTCACTGCATATCAGTTTAAAGAATTTATTTATCTTTTAAAGGTAAAACCATGTCTTAGTTAAACATATTATAAAATGCTGTAGCGTTCGCGAAAATTCGGAGAGTACGTAAGATATCAACTTTCATGCTGTGGCATGTTTGACAAAATGTTGTAACTTAAAAGTAGCATGAATTCTATTCAATGTTATTATATGCTCATCATTTGATGCCTTCCCTAGGTTTCTATTTGAAGATAATAAAAACTATGATAATAAAAAACTGTGATAATATCTGGGTTGATGTATTTGTTTTGGGTGATGATAGAGAGATTAACTTTTTAGATCATATTGCAGACCACATAATGTGGTGATTAATGGTTGAATCTTTTATAAAATCATTAACCGTTACATTATTTTATTTACAAAACACAGTCTATAGAAATATGGTTTCTTCAGCAGATTCCATTTGTTCTTAATTTTCTCGTTACGAAATATTTTGTCGTAATCCCTTGATCACCCATCTGGCAGCCAATATAATGTACAGATTGCTCTTATCGATGTTATATATATATGAAGGAAAAGAAAAAAAAATGGAATAGAAAACCATAATATATTGAAAGTTTTAACGAAATATTTCCGATACTGTTTATTTTAACGAAAAATGACATTTTTACCCTAAAAAGTCATTCCTAATAGTATTCATTTACACTACCTTTTTGTCATTTTGATTAAAACTTAAAGTTTTAATATTATTTTCATTAGGTTTCCTTAATATTATATAAGCGCCCTAATAATATGTACGGAACGTTCTGGCTTATGATGATAACATTGTTTTCTTTGAGAAACATCTTGTCTCTAGGGATATCTTTGTTGGATTATATTATCGCGACATTTCAAAAATCATCATTGAGTAATTTGCTGGAACAGTAATCTAATTTTAAGCTTTTATATTGACAAATACTTAAATATATGTTATATATAGTTATGTATCGTGCACTACAACACATGGATTATTTTTTATTTTTTTATTTTTTTATTTTTTTATTTTTTTGTCAAAGCACTACAACACATGGCGTTAAGTCTCTAGATTAAGCGATGAATCACTATTACTTGCATATATAAGCTTTTTGTTGAAAGCATCTAATACTGAATGCATATGCTGAAGAGTAAGACTCGATATTATTGTCACGCTCTAGATTTGGGGTGGGTGAAAAAATAACTCCGCAGTTGTTACACGAATAAAAATAAAATGAAAAATAAATAATTATTATTTTACATTATAAGGTTCACAATAGCACACAATCACATTCTAATTTATATTATAAAGTTTCTTTTAGACTTTCAGTGAAAGTCGACTACTTTTCAAGTCTCTGGTTCAACATTGTCAATGACAATAATCTATAAGGGGTGAGCTACTAACTCAGTAGGGTAATAACCACAATGCATTCAGCATAACAGAAGTAACGATAATGCATGAATGTAACGTTTCCTTTCATCCTAATTTTGGAAACCCAATTAACAAATAATCTCATTTCCTTTCATTAGTCATATTGTCAAACTCTTAGTCCTAAAATTCGAACCCGATTTGATCATTTTATCGGACTCTAACTGAAGGGGCTTCATACCCTTTTCTTGTGCACTGTGGGCTGAACATAGATCATGACAGGAACAAAGCTAGATATTTTTTTAGTTAGAGGCATCTTAAAACAACAAAGTAAAATTAAAATGTACAACATGTTATATATACTAAATGAAACACTTATATGTTAATTCATAATCTCTTACGTGCAATACATTATAATTTTCCTCCATTTGCTTAATGTTTTGAGAACAGTCCAATTTCATTAATATCTCTTTTCCTTTATATAACTGTGTTATAGTTCAATTCTACAAAGAATTCATCTCAATACCTATAGCCGATTTTTTTATTTTGAGTTACATGTTGATAGTTTAGGGATGGACATTGTGTGGTTTGGTGCAGTTCCGCTTAATTAATTTTATTACTAAAATTTTACGATTCTGTTCACACTAATTCCGGTTCGGTTCGGTTCATGCTGGTTTACAGTTCCGAATACTAAATCATTTGAATACCAAATCAAAATGTTATTCAAAGTTTACTTTTTTTTTCTTTGCATGCTTGCATTCAAATACAACTTCTAAAATAGTTACACAAAGTTACAAACAAAACAAGTCATTTTTAAATACTAAATCAAAATACAAATATCCCCAACACCAAGCAAAAAATAAAAATAAAAATACAATTCAAATGTTCATTGCTGCAAAATCAAACAAACAAAAAACTTCAAATTTTGGCAGCTCCTTGGCACCGTGCCGATGTCAAATTTCCTTTTGAAACAGCATACACGGTGCAAAATCTTGGAGTGCAGGCTGAGATTTTTAAGGGAGTCCTTTTTGTTTCCTTAGAGCATTAATTGTTAACATGAATTAAGATCACTCACAAGGTAATTCTGATACAATCGTTCACTAAATACATGAAGCATGATCACTTTCAATGGGTGAACTCTGAAAGTGAAAGATTTAATTGAGAAATGCTCATACGTAGTCGCCCTAGGTGAAATCAGTTTAGTTTTCATCTCTCATTTAGTGACACTTGTATACACAACTATAGAATATAATTAAATATATTCATGATTCAGTTCTGAACCGTTTGATCAACACAGTTTTCTACAGTTTATTTTGTCGTGGTTTGATTCGGTTTCATGGTTCCACGGTTTTTATGCCAACCCCTATTAATAGGTACCAATCAACGTGTTTAACACAAAGATGCATTAAACAGAGAACTTATCAAGAGAAATGAAATGATATCCACACATCTCTTTTATTTTTTTGTGCACATATTTGTTTATTTATGTTCATTGATTTTCCTTTAATTTATTCAATCTAATAATTAGAAATAAACAAGAATATGTAAGAAGAGAGGATGGGTGTGTGGAAATCACTTTCCTATGTAAAAACAACAAACATTGATAAATCAAAACCATGTTAAAATTTAATAAATAATATGCACAAGCAAGCAAGAAGAAACATAACCAATAAAGCAAGTACATAAAAAATGATAAAAACTCCAAGTTAGAATATAATTAGGTTGATTATACTTAATTTCTATTGCATATGGCATAAGATAATGGGAGGGGTGTTGTTGGCAAAATATAAGTGAATATTGTACTTCATTGGGTTATTAGGTGAGGTTTTAATTTGGAGGTTGACATTATTAACTATGTTGAGAAAAGCTTAATGAGTAAGGAAGATTGATGAACACAGAGGAAGAACCAATGAAGATTGCAAAGAGAAAACAAGGAGATAGAAAGCTATAGAGAAGTTAGAGAGAGAGCAACAAACTGAATAGATTTCATTAAAGCACTCAGTGTTAAACCAACGGTACATATACAGTGATTCTAACTAAGTTGCCTATGTGGCATATCCAGTACAACCAACTTTACTGTAACAACCTTATCTTTCTCTATATAAACCTATAGATTGTTGACACCTGTTATTACTCCCGTCAATCTCAGCTGGGAACTCCTAGCCTAAGATTGTGACAATGCTTAATGAACAGAGGACTATGCAATCCCTTGGTAAGTATATTAGCAACCTGTGACTCTGTTGGTACATAATTCACTGTTATATCTTTGTTTTGGACCTTTTCTCTAACAAAATGATAGTCAGTGTCTAGATGTTTTATGCGGGAGTGAAACTCTGGATTGAGGAGAGTGCCAAAGTAGACAGATTATCATAATGTAGAGTTGGAGGATAGTTCAATACTTGATGCAAATCTTTTAGAATTGATCTGATCCAACAAACATCAGCAATGCAATGAGCTAAAGCCTTATACTTAGCTTTAATTGAACTTCTTAAAATTGAAGCTTGCTTCTTTGATTGGCATGAGATGAGATTATTGCCAACATACACCGCATATACTGAAATTGATCTCCTTGTGTTGATATCTGCAGCCTGTTAATCATCGGTAATTGATCAAGAATCTAAAGAATTTAGAGAGAGAAGGAGAAAGCTTAAGAGAGAGATAGAGTTATTTTCTGTAAACTGTTCTTCTTATTTCTTCTTACTGAAGTTATTACATTCTACTGATATTTATATAAAGGCCATACATCATAACCACCTTTCTAACAATCCCAACTACCTACACCTATATTGAGTTGACAAGTGGCACCATATCTACCCTTGATTATACTCTAACATCCTTCTGCAAGCTCATGTTTGGATGAACCAAGCATGAGATTGTTACAATGAGTGTGGAATAATGGTGCACTCAGTCCCTTAGTGAAGATATCAGCAAACTGTTCTCGAGAAGACACAAACTGAACTCCAAGCCGTTTTTGTCCGCTCCTTGACGAAATGAACATCCACCTCAATATGTTTCGTCTTTTGATGTTGGACAGGATTAAATGATAATGCGATGGCAGATAAGTTGTCACAGAAAAGAACAGGGGAAGAAGGGATTTGAACCTGCAGAAATGATAGAAGTTGTAAGATCCAATCAATCTCAGCATTGGTAATAGACAATGCGCGGTAATCAGCCTCTGTGGAAGACCGAGATACAGTTTGCTGTTTCTTGGAAGACCAGGAGATAAGATTAGCACCAAGAAACACCACCATTCTAGTAGTTGACTATCGATCATTCGGATTACCTACCCAATCGGCATCATTAAAAGCCCGAATTGTCAAATCACTCTTAGAGTAAGTAAGACCAAGCTGCATGGTGGCTTTCAAATACCGTAATATCCGCTTTACAGCAGTGAAGTGAGACATCATAGGGTTTTGCATAAACTGACAAACTTGGTGCACAGAGAAAAATATCTGGACGAGTAAAGATAAGGTATTGTAAGGCACCTACAATGCTTCGATAGGCAGTAGGATTGGTATATGGAATGCCATCATCCTTCAATAATCGGTTATATGGTAAGCAGAGAGTCTCAGAAGACTTGGATTCGAGCATTTCTGTCTTCTGCAATAGATCTTGAATATATTTAGACTGGGAGAGAAACAATCCAGAAGTTGTTCAAGTGATTTGAATGCCAAGAAAATAATGTAACTCCCCAAGATCTTTAAGGTCAAACTCAGAAGTAAGCGAACCAATAACCTGTTTAATAGCCGTTAATGAACTTCCAGTAATGATAATATCATCAACATATAACAATAGAATCACAACTGCACTGCCAATTGTATTGATGAACAGAGAGGAATCAAAGTATGTGGATTTGAACCCTATTGTTGGTAGAAAGGTAGTGAATCTTTCATTCCATGCACGAGGGGCTTGTTTCAAGCCATAAAGAGACTTGTGAAGCTTACAAACAAGATGCGGATGACTAGAATCTTCAAACCCCAGAGGTTGTGACATGTAGACCTATTCTTGCAGTAAACCATGCAAAAATGCATTTTGCACATCTAATTGCCGAAGAGGCCAGCCAAAATGAGCAGCAAGAGATAAAACTAACCTCACAGTGGTTGGTTTGACCACAGGACTAAAGGTCTCTCCAAAATCTAAACCAGGTTCTTGGCTAAAACCTTTGGCAACCAAACAAGCCTTATGTCGTGCAATGGAACCATCAACATTCCGTTTTAGTTTAAACACCCACTTACAGCCTACAAGATTCTTCTGAGATGGTAAAGAAACCAATGACCAAGTACCTTGAGAATGAAGAGCATTTATTTCCTCCTACATAGCATTGTACCAAACTGAAACCTTAAGAGCATTCTTATAAGATGTAGGTTCGATAACTGAGAGGTCCACTTCACTAGAGTCTGTCAAGGCAACAAGGAAGGCCTTGCTTTTGATGATACCACTTTTGCTCTGTGTTTGCATAGGATGCAAGTTAATGGGAGCAATGGGAAGAACCACTTGCAAATTCTCAAAGCAAAATGGTAAGCTTACAGAATCAACAGGTATAGAATCCTCAAGACCATGTGTAGAATCCATAGGGTGTGGAGATAAAGAACTGGGGCCAGCAGTAATGGACTGTGATTGTAATTGTTGCTGAGAAACAAAAGGACTTTGAGGAACATGTGAAGATGAGACTGCAGTAGACACGGGTGCTAGTGGCATTGACTCATGAGGGGTGGAAACATAATGTGTATGAGTTGAAGGAGATAAATCAGAAACCAAAATGTTATCCAGTATGGGAATGCAAGTGCAATAAAGAAGACTACTTGTAGCCGCAGGCAAGGAGGACTTATTAGTATGAGAAATCAAGTCGGTATATGGAAAGTCTAACTCATTGAACACCACATGCCTAGATATGTAATACTTGTTTCGAGAAACATAAAAACAAATATAGCCCTTGTACTGAGAAGCATACCCAAGGAAAACACATTTAGTAGTCTTTGGTTGTAATTTTGTTTCATTATAAGGTTTGAGAAAGGGGAAACATGAACAGCCAAAGATCTTAAGATGGGAAATGATGGGGAGTGTGCCATACAAAGCTTCAAAAGGAGATTTATATTGTAGGATGGGGGTAGACATTCGGTTTATAAGGTAAATAGCAGTTTGACAACCAAAAGACCAAAAGTTTGAAGGTAGAAAAGCATGTTGAAGTAGTGTAATTGTGGTTTCAATAACATGTCTATGTTTACTCTCCGCCAAACTGTTTTGTTGAGGGGTATATGGGCAAGATTTGTGATGTAGAATGCCTTGGTGTTCTAAGAAAGAATGTAACTTGTGATTAACATACTCACCACCACCATCAGTTTGTAATATTTTGACAGTAGTAGAAAATTGAGTATGTACAAAAGAGCAGAACCTCACAAAGGTGTCAAAGAAATTAGATTTATTTATAAGAAGGAATATCCAACAAAACCGAGTACACTCATCAATTAGTGTGACATAATATTTGAAACCATCTATAGAAGTACAAGGAGCAGGAACCCAAAGGTTACTGTGTACAATTTCAAATGGAATGGAAGATTGATGAGTTCTAGGTGAAAAAGATAACCTAGTGAATTTACCCTCTAAACAATTCTGACACACAGTGGAACACAACATCTTTATCACATGTGATATTGGCATTTTTTAGCATCAATGAGGTAGTAATATTAGAAGGATTACCTAAATGTTTGTGCCAAACACTGGAATTGATAAGCTGTCCAAGACATGCACTAGCTTGAGGAATTGAAGGTCTAGATTGAGCAAGAACTGGTATGGGATAAAGTCCATTACTGCACGGTCCTTTGTGTAAGATCTTCCCTGTGGCTTTGTCCTGGATCCAAAAAACAATAGGCATAAAAAAATGAGCCAACAATTGTTATCAAGACATATTTAATGAACTGATAACACGTTATGAGTTAACTGGGGTACATATAAAATGGAATTCAGTTTAATGGGAGAAGTGGAAGGCTGAATAACACTGCTGCCAACATGAGACACAGTTAAACCTTCACCATTGGCAATCTGCATAAGCTCAGTAGTTGGATATGGAGATGTCAGAGACAGGTTTTTAAGGTCAGCAGTCATATGGTTGGAAGCTCTTGAATTCGCAAGCCAAAATTGAGGAGAGTTCTGAGAAGATGAGCCGTGTGATTGATGAGATACCACAGTATTCATAGCATGTAAATGAGGCGAAGCTGGAGATTGAGTATAAGACATTGGCACTTATGAGGGATATCCAGCAGATGCATAAGAGGCAGTGATCAGATGAGACTGAGAAGCACCGACATAATTTGGCCCTTTGTCATTATAAAAACAGAACCAAGTGGAGTGGTTTGTTTTTCCACAGATATGACAGCCTTGTTTTGAAGGAGATCTCGATCCACAAAAAGCTGCAGAGTGACCATATGTGTTGCACAATTGACAGATAATTGAAGGAGATCCACCATTAGACAAAGTTGGAGAAGGCCCAAGAACGCCTGAAGTAGGATTAGGATACACATTCTAAGACTGTCTGTTGAATTTTACACCTTGATTAAACTTGCCCCTGCCCTTTTGTTTGGTATGATTAAACTGACGGTTCCCTCCTGAGAAGAAACTAGATGGACTTGAATTATTTTGAAACGGAGATGTAGACCCTTTGGTAGCAGAAGAATGATCGGCAACCATAGCAGACAAAAGTGGATTGGGAACATGAGTTTCAACAATACGTTCCTCAGCAAGAAGTTGAGATCGGAACTCCTTAAGAGATATAACATTCTCACGACCCCGAATCATACATTGAAAAGTATTATATTCAGGAGGTAAGCCAATAAGTGCAAGAATCACAATATCCTCATCCGCAAAATGTACCATGGCAGCAGAAAGATAATCTCGAGCTTCTTTAATCTTTTGCAAATACTGAGACACATTATCAGACCTTTTCTTGATTGTTTGTAAGTTGGACTTCATTTGAAAGATGCTAGTGCGAGAAACAGTGGAGAATTGTTCCTTTAATCTAGTCCATAAATCTTGAGAACTAACACTGCCAATAGCATATGACATAGCAACCGGCGATAAAGTTGCAGTAATCAACTACATTAAAGCCCGATCATGCATTTTCCAGACAGTGTAATCCTCATTTGCAACAGTAGATGAACAAGTCTCAGTATTACTATCAACCGTAGAATTTCCAGAATGTTGAATAAAACGAGCAGGACAAGGGGTAGACCCATCAACAAATCCTATACTCCCATGGCCTTCCAACAACAATTGCATTTGAAATTGCCAATTGAGGTAGTTAGAATCATCCAATTTCACATGAACAGATGCAGAAACAGTGGAAATAAAAGATGTTATGGTCACATGAACAATCTGAAGTTGAGAAACAGTCACCATAATGTCGTAAATCAATTGAGACAATATTACAAACACTTGGCAGACAGAACAAACAATTTGTACTTTTGAAGAGAATCGAAGATGGCAGTACCAGAAACCCTAGAAATCGAATGAGAAGATACCAATCTTTGAAGAACCACAACACGAATTATAGAAATCGCTGTGGGAAGAAGATGAAGAACGCAATGAGCAACAAGTAACGAGTAGCGGAAGCAACTAGAGGATCGAAGATGCGCAAGCAACACCGGTGATGGATACCATGTTAATCATCAGTAATTGATCAAGAATCTAAAGAATTTAGAGAGAGAAGGAGAAAGCTTAAGAAAGACATAGAGATATTTTCTGTAAACTGTTCTTCTTATTTCTTCTTACTGAAGTTATTACATTCTACTGATATTTATATAAAGGCCATACATCATAACCACCTTTCTAACAATCCCAACTAACTACACCTATATTGAGTTGACAAGTGGCACCATATCTACCCTTGATTATACTCTAACACAGCCCAATCAAATGCTGAGATATTGATGTCTTGTGATGGTATAGAGGTAAGTCCACAATCAAGTGTAACCTGCAAATATCTTAAGATTCTTTTTACCAAGAAGAAATGTGCATCAGTTGGCTGAGTCATGTACTGATAAACAACATTCACAATATGTGCTATATTCGGCCTGGTGAATGTCAAGTATTGCAATGCCTCTACTATACTTCTGTACAATGTTGGATCCTCCATGGGTGTTCCTTATGAGACAAGTAACTGTGTATGAGGCTTTGATGGTGTTAGGGTAGGTTTACATGAACTCATGCCTACCTTATTAATCAATTCCCTTACATACTTTGATTGATTGATAAACAAACTGCCATCAAGTTTGTATTGAATGTGCAGTCCCAGAAAATATGTCAATCTCCCAATGTCTTTTAAATCAAACAATTCTGCAAGTTGAGTAATGGTTGATTGCACCTTTGCTTTATTTGAACCAGTTAGAATTATATCATCTACATAAAGTAGTAAGATGATAATATCCTCCCCATCATGCTTGATGAACAAGCTTGTATCAGATTGAGCCATAATGAATCTAAAAGATGGCAAGACTCCAATCAACTTTACATTCCAGGCCCTTAGAGCTTGTTTAAGCCTATACAAGGACTTAACCAACTTGCACACATGATTAAGATACTTTGAATCAAGAAATCCATGTGGTTGCTTCATATAAATCTTTTCTTGAAGTTCTCCATGTAAAAAGGCATTCTTTATATCAAGTTGCCTCAATTCCCACTTATGATAGGTTGCCAAAGCTTATATCAATCTTAATATGGTATGTCGAACTATTGGACTAAATTTTTCTGAGTAATTAATGCCTTGCTCTTGAGCGAATCCTTGAGCTACCAACCTTGCCTTGTATCTTGCAATACTTCTATCAAGATTTCTCTTTATTTTATAGACCCATTTGCTGCCAATTATTAATCTATTAGATGGTGTGGGAACAAGATTCCATGTCCCTTGAGTTTTCAATGCATCAAACTCTTCTTGCATTGCTTGTTGTCATTTAGGAAAAGATGCAGCAGTTCTAAATGTTTTTGGTTCATCACCATCATTAATATCAGCAATAAATGAATATCTAGCAAAAACATCATCATAAGTGTCATCAAAGTTCAATGATTGAAGCTCTGGAAATAAAGCAAGATAGGCGGCATAATTCTTTCTTTCAATAACTCGTCTTTAATCTTGTTTGCAAATAGTGAATTATTTGATGTTGGTTATTGCATGTAATCAGAAGCAGCTAAAGATGCACTAGGAGTAAATGGAAGAATTACCTGTAGTTGTGCAAGATCAAGGACATGCAACAAAGGTTGAAATTGATCTTGATTTTGAGAATGAACCAGAGAATTTGAAGTTTCAAATACCTATGAAGTTCTATCACTGATCGATGTGTTGTAGCAGCACTACTATTCTCAGAAGAACTATACAACTTCTGTGATTTTAGACCTATCAATCTTAGTCGGAAAGGTTGATTTATCATGTAGAACATGTCTTGAAAGAATCAACCTTTTTTATTCTGAATTGTAACAGATGACACCTTTATAACCATGAGCATAACCTAGAAATCAACTCACTGATGTTCTAGGTTGAAGTTTGGAATCATTATAATACCTCAAGTATGGATGTACAACTGATTAAGTCTTGTAACTGTGGTGGTTTATTAAACAAGGCATAATAAGGAGAAGTCATCTGCAAAGTTCTAATTGGCATTTTATTGATCAAATACATTGCACGAGCACAAGCATGGTACCAAAACTCTTAAGGTAATCCAGCAACATTCATTTAGGTTATAGCAATTTCAATTATATGCCTATGCTTCCTCCCAACTAAACCATTTTGTTGAGGTGTGTAAGGACAAGAAATCCTCTGAGTTATTCCTTCTGAAGCAACAAAATCCTTAAAAGCTTTACTGGCAAACTCACCACCTCTATCAGATTGCATACATTTAATCCTAATTCCAAATTATACCTCAACAAAATTATAAAACTGAACAAAAGTTGGGAAAACTTCAGATTTATCAATTAGTGGAAAAATCTACACATGTTGAGTACAATCATCCACAAATGTAACATAAAACCTATATCCTTCAATTGATCTAACGGATGTTGGCCCCCAAACATCCATATGAATTCTATCAAAAGGAAGAATACATCTCACAGATTCACCAAAGAAAGGTTTCTTAGCTATCTTTCCATGAATACAAGCATTATACATCCTATGTACATCATCTATAGCATGAGATATTTGAGACTTAGCTAGCATAATAGGCATTACTTCATTTGTTGGATGCCTCAATCTGTGATGCCACACTAAAGATTTCACCAATTGTCCAATAAAAGCTGCTGAGGATGAGAAAGTTGATGCAGGGATCCAAAATAATTCTCCAGGTTAATCATTCCTTGGTATAAGATTTGCTTTGTTGCCTTGTCCTGCACAAAGAACACTGAGTCATCACAAATAAACCAGCATTTATTGTCTTTGCACAGTTGAGTTACTGATAAAAGATTAACTGCAATTGAGGGAACATGTAACACTTGTTTCAGTATTAGAGAATTGAATGGTGTCTCTATAATAGTACTGCCAATATTGTGAATTGATAATCCCTGACCATTCCTAATTTTAATTATTTTTGCACCTTCAAATGGAGCAACATTGTTCAAACTTGCAATGTTAGAAGTTATATGGTGAGATGCTCCTGTATCAAGATTCCATGTTGGAAAGTTCTGTGTAATGGCATCAATTGAGTTATTTTGAGCAGTCATAACATGGACTTGATATGAACCTTGATCATGATCAGAAGTGCTTGGATATGTTGTATACATTGCAGACCCTGGAACTTGATAAGAATAATGTGCCATGAAAGGATTAGATGCATTAGAGTTGCCTTGCTGTTAAGGAAATGAACGAGAATGAATTTGAGGCATTGATGATGATGCAGTGAATGTTAGTGCTTGAGAGACTGGTGGTCTAGTAGGCTGATATGAATAATTTCCCCTGTGATAACACTCAAGTGCAGTGTGACCACGTTTTCTACAGATCTGACACTAAATAAAGAATCTATTAGTAGGTGTTTGAAAATTTCTGAAGAAACAATTCGGAGTTGTATGACCTCTTCTTTGACAGATTTGGCATTCAAGATGCAAAGTTGTCATTGATTCAATATTTCCAGACCATGTATTGTTTTGCCTGTATCCATTAGACCATGTACCTTTGTAACTCGATATGTATCATCCATTATTTCTCTATTAACCTCCATTGTATGGTATTTGTTATTGCTGCTGCCCACCATTATATTAAGTTGCACCAGAAAATTGACTAGATCCTAATTCAGCGTTATTACTACCAATAAGGAATAAAACCAGGTGGTTGAGACGTAAAACCAGGTGGCAGAGAGCCATATGGAACCTGAGGCACTGCAATAATTCTACCATCAATACTGGATTCAACATCAGATGACTGAGAACTTGAAGCACCATTGCTAAATTGTGAATTTCCAGAGGAACTAGATGATGCACCATTCATATACAAAGCTGACATGTTATGAGATAAAGAATTGATAACAGTTTCATTTTCTCTTTCAGCACCAAGAAGTAAAGACTTGAATTCTTTCATTGAAATAACAATATCTATTACCTATATTACAGTCCTTATAGTTGCATATTCCTTTGGCAAACCAGCTAAAGCAGCAATAATGACATCATTAATTGAAATGAACTCCCCTGCTGCAATCAATTGGTCTTTAATAGATTTGAGCCTTAAAAGATACTTATCCATCAAATCTCCACCTTTTTGAATTGTATGTAATTTAATCTTTAGATGGTTAACACTAGTTTTAGATGCAGAAGCAAATCTTTCCTCAAGATTAGACAAAGCATCTTTAGCAATTCTACAACCAATAACATGTTCAATTGCATCATCAGAGAGAGTAGCAATTAACAGACTTAACAAAGCCAAATCTAGTGATTCCCACTCTTAATAGCCTTCAATAACATCTTTAGTCACTCCAGTTTCAGTACTTAGAGTAAATTTAGGTGGACAGTCCACAGATCCATCAAAATGACCAAACAATTTGTAACCTTTCAAGATTGACTTAAACTTAAATGCCCACTTAATGTAATTGTTATCACTAAGTTTTATGGTCAGCATACCCAATAAACCTTCAATTTTGACAATAGATGAAATCATGATATCTTCAAATAACAATCTCAACAAGAACAATGAATCCTCCAATCTTTCACAACAAGTTAACATATTAAATGCAAGAATCACAAACTTTGATCTTCAAAATTCAACTAATCACAGTTGAAATGGGTAGCATTGCCTTTTCATATCCCAGAACTCAAATCTTGATTCAGAATAGTAAAACTAGCATCAACCTTTTTGGAAAGCAAATAAATTAAGAAATCGAAAGCAGAATTTATCATATACCCATCAACACACAATAATCAAGAAAATAACCAGTGCACATTCAAGAAAGAATAATATGTGACAAGATTTCGAACATTGAACCTGAAATTTCACCAGTATCCACCTTTTCACTGTGAATTATCAATACCACCAAAGTAACAGATGCAGAAAAAACTACTAGCAAGATCGCCAGAATCATGATGATGAAGCCCCTACTTTGCCGCGAAAACTACAACTCGAAATCCACACCACCGCGGCTAAGCTTCAAACCCCACAGCTGATCACATGCTCGATACCATATTAACTATGTTGAGAAAAGCTTGATGAGTAAGGAAGATTGATGAACACATAGGAAGAACCAATGAAGATTGCAAAGAGAAAATAAGGAGAGAGAAAGATAGAGAGAAGTTAGAGAGAGCAACAAACTGAACAGATTTCATTAAAGCATTCAGCGCTAAACCAACGGTACATATACAGTGATTCTAACTAACTTGCCTATGTGGCATATCCAGTACAACCAACTCTATTGTAACAACCTTATCTCTCTATATAAACCTATAGATTGTTGACACCTGTTATTAGATATTACATGTACCTTTTTTTGGCAAACCAAGTGGATGGGGGCATCTATCCCAATGAGCCTATAGGCTCCGTTTTTGGATCTTGGTGCCCTGAGAATGTACGCAACTACTTTTAGTTCCATAATTCTATAAATTAATCACATACTTTTTTAATTTGGAACTCTAACAAATGATCATGTAAGGATCATAGTTATTCATTTCCATTTTATACCTTTCCAATAAGTTCATAATGAAGGAAATTAATAATTATCGTTCATGATAATTATAAACGGATATCAACATAACATTCTAATATACAATGTTATTCAAGAATTAAAGCTATACTCATGAACATATGAACCATGTCGATCAAGTAGTTATACAATTGAACCAAACAATACATATCACATAATCATCTATATGAAGCCATGTAACTTAACATGTATAAATATATAAGGGTTCCCCGAAATTCTCCTACCTAGATTCCAAAAGTTAAAAGCATATATCCAAGTAAATATCACAATGATCCACCACCTTGATCAACTCCTCGATAATCCGAACTTCGGCAAAACAACCCAACTAGTAATCTACACACGTCAAACCCTCCATATTTCTTTCATAATATATCTCTCTCTTCCCTTTCTTTTCCGTAAGGCACAATCTAGGACCAACTGAAGCCATTTTCATGTTCTAAAATAAAAAGGGAGTAGAGACTCCTATTTATAGGGCAAACAAGTGCCTCTGATTGGATAATTCTTTGCGGTTAGTCCCATCTGGTAGTGTTTTTTCTCCAAATTTAGATCATTGTTTCCCACAACTCAACAGCTCATACTAGTGATCTAATTCCTGTCACGTACATATCTCCTTGCATGCAAACTCAATTGCCACCTCCACAATTTGCATGTAAAGTTAGGGCCCCTCCAACTAAATGAAATAGATAGGAATCTTTTTGGAGATTTCTATGGAATACCAGAACTTATTAAGTTAATACATAATTTAATTATATAAAACTATGGCTAGTTTTTGTAGTGCAAGTATATCACGTGAAAATCTCAGGCTCATTAACTCTATATATATATATATACACACACACACACACACCAAAGAAATCCAATAAAAACTTTATTAATAGTAATACACATTTTTTAAATACGGAATCTCACAGTTACAATAGAGCTAAGTAAGGATTGAAGATGGTCGTGTACTATAGGATGGGAAACGTTTAAGGTAATTACAAGTATTGGTTGCTCAATATATACTCTGTGTATTTGATTTTTATCTACTCGAATACTGTTTGTATAAGAAAAAAGATCTAATGCATGAGAGAGTTAATAAAAAATGGCGTAGATAGGGGAAAAATCATCAGGGAAGATTTGGTATCCTTGGGCATTTCTGGGTCTTCAAAAAACTTGGTGATTATATTTAAGAAAAACTTCATTGACTGTGTAAATCGATGCTCGATTGCTTGATTTGGAATTCCTTTTCAAATATTGCCAATTTGCAATGGTCGGGTTCTCTACTATGTCTAGTTAGGTTTAGGCACTTGATCTGTTTATATTTTTCATAAACAAGTTGCTAGTTTGATATGTAGCCAACTTAGCTGGTGACCTAGCTGTAGCACGACGTATTAGTGTCAAATCAAACTATGGGGTTAGGAATAATTGGAACTTAATTAGGCGTAAGGAATAATTAACATAGGCCGACTAGTTAAGCTGCTATTAATTGTATATAACTTGAAAGTCAATGTGTGTTTCTAATGCCTACGTATCTCTATCGTTTTTAATTGCCCCCTGGTCATGAAAGATCAGTTTCTTCCGGAAAGAGATCCTCTCTGGATCTTTTCCATCAAAGCTACCGGATCAAGTGATCAGAGTCATTGAAATTTTATCCAACAATAAAAAATTATTATAGCTTTTAAAGGATCAAAACAGGTGGGCCGTTGGATGAAATTTCAAAGGCTCGGATCACTTGATCCGGTGGCCTTGGTGAAAGAGATCCAGACTTCTACCTTTCCTATGTTTTCAAAATAAGATGCTAAAATTAGGTAGGGTTTACGTGCATATGAGTTATTCGAGGGAAAGACTTTCCAACACTACTACAATATAGGCTATCACCGGCGAAGCAAAAACCGACAAGAAACCCAATTTCTGTCAGAAATTTGGCAAAAATCCGACATAAAACAATGTAATGTCGGATTGGAATAGAGATACTAATGCTAGCGTCATGAAAGGCCTTTAGTGTCGGTTTACTCGCTTAATCCGCCACTATGTAGCGTCGTTTAAAAGCAACACTGACATTGACGTTGGTTTAAAGCGACGTATACTTGAACATTAATTATAATATATCCATCCTACTATCGGTTCTAACCGACATTATCATAAAATTAAATAAATAAAATATTCAAACTTAGCAATTTAGTTATAATATATATCCACCCTACTATCGGTTCTAACCGACATTGTGATAAAATTAAATAAATAAAATATACCTAAACCGACGTCAGAAAACAATTACATAAATAAAATATTCAAACGAGTAACGGTCTTAACCGACACTGCCCTTGTTAATAATAATAAAAAATACGTGAATCTACATTTGTTTTCAATTAATTGGTACTAAAAAAAATTGTATAACCAAATTAATAAATTTCAAGTATTGGCCAAAACAAACATTAATAAAAATAATTAACAAGAAAAATAGTGCCAAAATTTACAAATATTTTACATCTAACATTCCACATAATATACAAAAACTCATCCATCACAACAAACACTAAATCCGACATTACAAACATAACATACAAAAACAAAAAAATAGAACAAATGTGTCATATTTATCCGACAAGAAAGCGAACCAAATAAACTACTCAACCGAATATGAGCCTGAATGTGGCCCAGATCCTTCTCCTCCTTGAGATCCTTCATCTGCTCCAAAAATCCTTGTCAAGTCCACATCAAATCCACCACCCGCAAGCATTCCAGAAAACCCCCCAATTGGAACTTCAGAACAAAATCCAACAGGAGCAGCCATCTCGGGTTGATATACTGGCATTTGATAAGGCGACGGCTGCTGCATGTATGACATGGGAGGATGCTGCATATATGGCATGGGCGGCTGCTACATGTATGTCATGGGCTGCTGTTGCATGTATGTCATAGGTTGCGTAGGCATTGGATACATAGGATATAAAGGTTGCTGATTATGGCCAACATACGGATATGCAGGGGGAGGCTGACTTTGGGGATACATAGGATATGAAGGTTGTTGATTATGGCCAACATACGAATATGCAGGGAGAGGATGACTTTGGCCCGACTGTTGAGGAGGCTGATTCTGGCCTGACTATTGGGTTCTCGGGCTATACGGTGGTTGCGGCTGAAATTTTTGGAGAAACATAGCAAAAAACTGATTACTTTGTTCAATCTTACCCTCTAGGTCTGAAATCCGTTTATTAGTATTTTCTTCCCTCATTCTCAACTCATTATTATGAGTCATCAGCAATGCCATTGCACTCTTAGATGACCTTCTGGAGGAATTTGATGTAGAAGATGCATAGGACACCATATCAGGAGTCACCCTATGACCATATCCTCTGACTCTATTATGACTCTCAGGACCCATTGTATCAACATAAACAAGGGTCCTAAGTTCTTCATTATCCTCTTGACCCGACTCAATCAAAGTTTGCAAATTGCCCTCCATTGTTGCCTTACATTACAATTTTTAAAAATAAAAATTCAAACAATCGTAAAACAGAAAAATAAGCTATAGATAATAAAAATTAATAACAACAAAATACTAACACGAAAAAATCAATTACCACTGTACGCTTTGACGTTTCATCAATCCAACGTTTATCCTTTCGTGTATGACATTCACGGAAAAGGGTTACTGGATTTGCCTCTTTACCATGCTTGTTCCGCTTTATGAAAAATAAAATTTCATACAAACAATTTTATGCACACCTCATACTAAAAATAAAATTTATAACTACGTATTATTTAAAATTAATAACATTTCTTTAAAATGTACAATCCTTACAAATTCTTGCCATACTTTTGCAAAAGATTTTGTACTAGTAGTATGGTTCATTGTTTTCATTTTCTTATTTATCTTATTTTTTCAGCAACCTCCTGACAAGAACAGGAATTTATTAGGCAAATTTAAAGTTATAACGAAATAAATCATATAACGATTACCCTTGTTTTTTCTTTATTCCAGTATGCCACCAATGCAGCCCATTGTGCAGGATTCACTTCAAGAGGAGGGTGGCTGCGCTAATCTTCTGCTCTTTTAGTATAATACTCTTTTTTTTAACTTATTTCTATATTCTTTGTGCGTATGCTCTGCAACCTTAAGCGTCATATGGCGGATCATAGGCATTTTTACTATATCTGCATCTTCAAAAAAAATATTTCCCTACATCCATAAAAAAATAATCGAGCCAATCAATTAATTATTACATTCATTGACTTTTTCTTCTATTTTCAAGGAATATATATATATATATATACCTTTATTCTATTCCACAAAACTTCCTTAACTTCTTCCTTAATCTTACGCCAATTCCTCTCCAACGGGAAATTTATGTTGCCTCTAACCTCTGTTGCTACAAGTTTTGAAAAAGCACTAGAATTATCACTAATGCATTTTCCGGATGAATCAAACAAACAAAGCTGTTTCGTCCATTTAGGAATTGAGGGTCCACGCCTCCGTTGAGATGTTCCTTATTATTACAAAAAAAACAATTAAAAACCAGGAAACAAATGTAAATTTTCAGTTTAAGCATAATACTAGTTTAAACACAAAACAAAAACTAAAATTAGTAATAATTCAAAAACGAACCAACTTCGAACTCCTCTTCCAAATGTAATTCCTGTGAATGTTGATCTTCACTAGAATTATCCATAGAAAAAGTTAATGGAAGGAGAAGGAATATGGTTGAAATGGGGAAAAAGTAAGGCTGAACTAGGAGAAGGGGACGGAGTAGACGACAAAGAGAAATGAAAGAGAGAAATGGAAGCACTACGGAAGTAATGGGAAAAAAGGGGCTCAAATATGGATACAATTTCAGCGTTGAAATATTAACACATTACATCGTTCCAAACCGACACTATCTCTAACAAACTGACAATTTTGGACTTTGCGTTGAAATATTTAAACCTTGCATCTGTTCAAACTGACACTATCCCTGACACGGACTAGCTACACCTAGCCTAACATATTTTATACTGAAAAGCCTGACAGACTTTTGACTAAACATCAGTGGTGTCGAAATAGGGTCACATTGTGTCAGTTTAAACCGACATAACTTTGATAGACATGATTGTCGTATCAGTGGCCTCGAAATTGCACAAGTTTGCATCAGAATAAGAGAGCTTTGCATTGAATTTACTAAGGGGTTGCGTCGGTTAAAACCAACGCTAACTCTGACATGACTGAAACAGCTTTTCCAATCTATTTCCCCATGTAAAAAAACCAGGAAAATTCCCGCCCACAATATTTGAATTAAATCGACGCATATGACATATGTCGTCGGCTAAAAGTGACAGCAAGCAAGCCAAAAAAAAAAAAACGTTTAACCCAAAGTTAAAAAATAAGCTGCTATGTTATCTCATATAATTATATATTTATATACTCGATATATTTCCCAGAAAATGTGTTTAAATCAAAGTATGCTTTGAAAATGCCATGCCTATTGAATTATGCTTAAACCATGAGTTAGAATTGTATGCATAAAAGTGATTTGGTGATGTGGACGCTTAGGTAAGTTTCAGGTGAGTTTATGAATTGTGAATGTGAATTGAATGGTTGTGATTAATTGAGAAACATCGAGCTCATAGACCTACACCCCGGTGATTGTGATTTAGCCAGAGATAAGGTACATGCCTGTTTATGATGTCACCACCCGCACCATATGCTCACATTGGATCCAATTTAGGTGCATAGTCTTGTCGTACATACCACTATAGGTGGTTTCGACTCATAGGTGACTAGCGATTTATCGTACAGCTATCATGAGAGTGTAGCATTGAGCATAACTATATTACACCCAGTCTTACCGAACACTCGTGTACAGGTGTAATGTCGTATAAGTCACTAGTGGTGACTTCGGCTAGATTGATTAATGAGCTATGAATTCAGCCGTACAGACCTCTGCAGGGGTTCCGGCTAATATGTTATTTTCCATGAGCTTATTCTCACCTGAGTTACTTATTCTATTTTATATTTGGCACGTCATACTTATTTTTATGGTTATGTGAAACATGACTTGAATATATATATTCTATTTCTGGGAAAATTATACATGTTTTTGCCCACTTACACTTTCTATTTTGCACCCCTCCTGGTTCTAGGTAGGAGTGTTTGTTGGTGGCATCGAGGAGTCAACGGCGGTTCTGACAGATTATATATATCTAGGACATCTTTGGGTGTCGTTTAATTAGTACTTGTTTTCTAGGCTGAACTTAGGCTACTTATGCTCTGATTTGTGAATTCACTCATATTCTAGCACTTATCTTAGCTAGTACTCTTATGAGTTGGTTTTTATTTATTCGTATTCTCTATTATCATTATTGCTTCCGCACTGTGCACATGGCTACATCACCCTCATGTGACGGCCAGCATGCCTCGATCTTGGTTGGGGTGTGTTAGTTTGGTATCAGAGCCTAGGTTTTGCAGTCCTGTATGGCTCGTGAATATTCTAATCATTGTGATGTCTTTTGTCAGACCTATGCCGCCTCGTAGAGAGCCACGTCACTCAGCTGAGCATAATTTCCCTGATATTGCTCAGTTAGGGGAAGCTATAGCTAATGCCATTCAGTCTTCGCTCCGTCTTCCTTAAAGGACACCTCTTAAAACTGTGTATAATTTGAAGCTAAATCATTTCATGGGTAATGAAGGACATGAGGAAGCGAAGAAGTGGCTTAATCATGTCGAGAAGACTTTCCTTGTGATGTAGAGTCAGGGGAGCCTTCCTCCTGATAGATGGGTTGAGACGACTACTTGGTTTTTAGGAGAGCAACCTACATCCTGGTGGAGATAGGAGTCTTATAAGATGCCACCAGAGGTAGCAACTGATTGGGAAGTGTTTAAGCAGTTGTTTCAGAAAAGATTCATTCCTCCAGAGTATATAGATCGCAAGAAACAAGAATTTACGCATCTGAGACAAGGGAAAATGACAACAAATGAGTATTACAGAAGGTTCACTGATTTGTCTCGCTATGATCCGGAGGTTGCTGCTAATCCAGTTGAGATGCTTCGTCGTTTTAGGTCAAGTATTAAAAAGAAATGGCATTCTATAGTGACATCGACTCCTTATGCCACTTACCAGGAGTTTTATGAGGTTTTACTACCGATTGAGGATTCAGAGAATATGCCCAGTGAGAGTAAGGAGGAAGAAAAAAAGATGGAAACCAAAGAAATGATGATGAAGGTAAAGGTCAATCATCTCAGGGACCTCGCAAGACTAAGAATTTTAAGAAAAATAGTGTCAGTTCCAGCTCTTCTAGTGGAGGTTTAAGCTCTATGTTCAGAGGAGAGGTGGTAGATTTTCTGGAGGCCGTAGATTTCAGAGGCAAAGGGATTTTAGTTGTTCAGGTGCTCATTTATGCTGCAGATGTAATAATAGGCATTTTAAGGAGTGTAGGAGAGGCAGCAGTGGATGCTATACTTGTGAACAGATGGGACATAGGGCTACATATTGCCCTCAAAATCAGCAGAGGCCCCAACAGCCTTCCTTACCACCGCCTGCGCCAACCCAACAAGTTTCAGGACCTAGTGGTTATGCCCAAACTGGTCATGGAATTGCTTATCATTATCAGGGCGACGTCGCTCCTTATACTACAGGGCATTCTCAGTATTCACAAGACCCTCATTATCAGGGTAGTATAGGGAGCCATACCAGCCACATTTAGCAGGTGGACCCTAGTGGTACCAGGGGGATAGCCCCAACAAGTAAAGATTGCTAGTAGTGCAGGATCTTCAAGGTAATCGGGTCAGCCAAGACAATGACGAGATATTCATGCTAACAAAGATCGTGGTGGACGACTGCAGAATCAGGGACGTATCCATAACATGACATTGCAAGATGCTCAGAACAATCCTGATTTAATCATGGGTGCGTTAAATATTCTTGGTCATTTTGCTAGAGTATTGATTGATTATGGTGCTACGCATTTTGTTGTTTTTCATACATTTGCTCAAGTGACGCAACCTCATCCTACACCTCTAGGATATGATTTAGAATTTTCTATGCCTAGAGGGGAGAGATGTTATGTTCATTGTGTATATCCAAGATGTCCAGTGATGGTAGAAGGGGTAGTTATGCCAACTAACCTTATTCCATTAGACATTGTTGATTTTGATGTGATTTTGGGCACATATTGGTTACATTACAATCGTGCTAATATAGACTGCTATAGGAAAACAGTTACTTTTCATCGTTCTAGATTACCTGAGGTTACGTTTGTGGGTGAGCGTAATAGGGTGAGGCATGGCATTATTTCTATTGTGAGAGCTAAAAAAGTTGTTATCGAAAAGTTGTCAGGGATATTTGGCTCATGTGGTGTTGAATGATAATGCTCCTAGTAGTGTGGAGGATGTACATGTGGTTAGGCATTTTCCAGATGTGTTTCCTAATGATTTGCCTGGATTGCCGCTAGATAGAGATGTGGAGTTCGCTATTGATTTGCTTCCAGGTACGGATCCTATATCTTTGACTCCTTATCGAATGGCTCTGCTGAGTTGAGGGAATTAAAGATTCAGTTGCAGGAATTAGTTGATAAGAGAATTATTCAGCCTAGTACTTCACCCTGGGGAGCTCCAGTTTTATTCGTGAGGAAGAAAGACAAAACTTTAAGGCTATGCATTGATTACAGGCAATTGAATCGGGTAACAATTAAGAACCGTTATCCGTTGCCACGTATAGATGATTTTTTTGATTAACTCTAAGGTGCCTGTGTGTTCTCTAAGATTGACTTGAGGTCTTGTTACTACCAGTTGAAGATTAAAAGTGAAGATGTCCCTAAAACAGCTTTCAGGACTTGATATGGTCATTATGAGTTTCTTGTGATGCCATTCGGGTTAACTAATACGCCAGCAGCTTTCACGGATTTAATGAATCGAGTATTCCAGCCATATTTGGATAGATTTGTCATTGTCTTCATTGATGCTATTCTGGTATACTCTAAGTCTAGAACAGAGCATGCTAAACGTCTTAAATTGGTGTTGAAAAGTTTAAGGGAACACCAATTATATGCTAAGTTTAGCAAATGCCAATTATGGTTAGATCAAATGGCATTTTTGGGACATGTTATATCAGCTCAAGGTATTCGAGTGGATCCTCAAAAGATAGCAACTGTGGAGAATTAGGAACAACCACGAACCGTCACTGAGGTACGGAGTTTTCTTGGCTTAGCAGGCTATTACAGATAGTTTATTAAAGATTTCTCAATTATTGCATTACCCTTAACGAGGTTAACCAGGAAAGATGTTAAGTTTGAGTGGGATGATAATTGTGAACAAAGTTTTCAGCAGTTAAAGTATTGTTTCACTCGTGCACCTGTTTTGACGTTTCCTGACGATAGTGGTGATTTTGACGTCTATAGTGACACTTCCTTGAATGGGTTGGGATGTGTGTTGATGCAGCATGGTAAGGTGATTGCTTATGCGTCACGCCAATTGAAGCCTCATAAGATGAATTATCCTACTCATGATCTTGAATTAGCGGCAATCATCTTTGCTCTGAAGATTTGGAGACATTATCTTTATGGTGAGAAATGTAAGATATTCACAGATCATAAAAATCTTCAGTATCTTTCTACTCAGATGGATCTTAATCTTCATTTGCGAAGGTGGATAGAATTACTAAGTGATTATGATTGCACAATTGAGTATCACCCTGATCGTGCGAATGTGGTAGCATATGCACTTAGTAGGAAGACTCCAATTAGGCTTAATGCCATTTATGCTTGTCATGTTCCTCTTCTTGCAGATTTGAGGTCCACTGGAGTGAAATTAGGATTGGAAGATAAAGAGGAAGCTTTATTAGCTAATTTCCAGGTTAGGCCAATATTAATTGATCGAGTACTCGAGGCTCAGATGAATGATGAAGAGACCCAAAAAATAATTCAGGAAAGAAATTAAGGCAAGAAGAAAGATTTCAGAATTCGAGAAACTGATGGCATGCTTATGCAAGAGAACATAATGTATGTGCCAAATAATGCAGAGTTAAAGAAAGAAATTCTTGATGAGGCACATATTTCAGCATATGCAATGCATCCAGGAGGTACTAAGATGTATCATACCATTCGACCATTTTATTATTGGCCAGGTATGAAAAGAGAAATTGCTGAGTATGTGAGTAGGTGTGCCATTTATCACTAGGTTAAAGTTGAAAGGAAAAAGCCTTTTGGATTGATGCAGCCGCTTCCCGTTCCACAGTGGAAATGGCAAAATATTACCATGGAGTTTGTGTGTAAAATCCCTCGTACACAGAATGGATATGATGGGATTTGGGTGATAGTTGATCGGCTTACTAAGTCAGCACATTTTATTCCAGTGAAGGAGAAATACTCATTAAGTCGATTAACTAAGTTATTCATATCGAAGATTGTGAAGTACCATGGTGTTCCAGTTGATATTATCTCGAATCGGGATCCTAGATTCACTTCTAAGTTTTGCGTAGCGTTCCAGGAGGCTTTTTGTACGATATTACTTTATAATACTACATATCATCCTCAGACAGACGGACAGTCTGAGATGACTATTCAGACGTTCGAGGATATGTTGAGATCTTCAATGCTGCAGTTTAGCGATGTTTGGCATGATTGTTTGGATTTGATGGAGTTCGCCTACAACAACAGTTACCATTCAAGTATTAGTATGGCACCATTTGAGGCACTATATGGCAAGTCTTGTCGAATGCCATTATGCTGGTCAGAAGTTGGCGAAAGAGTTTTGTTGGGCCCGGAGATTATGGATGAAACTACTCAGAATATTCAGGTAATTAAATCTAACCTGAAAGCAGCCCAGGATCATCAGAAGAGTCTAGCAGATAAGCATGCTACTGATAGAGTGTATAAAGTTGGCGATTGGGTATTTTTGAAGTTGTCACCGTGGAAAGGTGTGGTACGGTTTGAGAAATAGGGTAAGCTAAGCCCTAGGTACATCGAACCGTATCGAATCACCAAGCGAGTTGGTGAAGTTGCTTACAGGCTTGAGTTGCCTCTAAAGTTGTCCAAAATGCATGATGTGTTTCATGTTTCGATGCTTCGACATTATGTCTCAGATCCTTCACATGTAATACCTCCTCAACCATTGGAAATTAATTCGAATTTGACTTACGACGAGGATCTAGTGACTATGTTGGATTGGAAAGATAAGGTTCTGAGAAATAAAACTGTGCCTCTGGTGAAAGTTTTGTGGAGAAATCACTCAATGGAAGAGGCTACTTGGGAGACAGATGATCGGATGAGAGAGATGTATCCACGCTTGTTTTATGACTATTAGTGGATGTATTTGTTGTGTATAAATTTCGAGGAGGAAATTTTCTTAAAGAGGGTAAATTATGACAGCCCGTCTCAAAATATTTATTTTCGACGGCGTGAAATTACTTATATACCCTTGGACGTTTTGTGTGGTAGTGTGGTAGGTTAGATTTTGGACCAATTAGTGCTACGTCCTATTATTTTGGAACCAATTAGGACTTAGATGGTATTTTCTTTGGTTTGGGTTGGTGACCCACGTGGACCACACACACTCTCTCTCGTTGACTCTCTCTCTTCCCTCTCGGATTTCTTCTATCTTCCGTACAAGTCGTACGGACAACCTTGAAGCTTCACTTCCCGTCACGGATCGAGCTCGTAGTTACCATTATCATCTTCATCTCATTATCACAAGCTCAACCATACCCTTTTCTGGTCGTGAAACCTTCGAAACCTGAGAACCCGAGATACTCAGTTTTGGTGCACTGTTCATGCAAATGTAAATGTGAAGGTTTCAGTGGTTTTTGAGCTTCTAGGAAGCTTTAGGACTTTTCCACGAAGCTCGAAGAACAAAAACGAGGTGAATTGGATGTCGGGAAGTCGAGATTAACGAGTTCAAAGTTTTGCTGGATTATCGAATGATCTCCGATGAATTCTCGAGGATTTCAAGTCCCAAAATTGGTATGGTTTTGTTCGTTATGTTGTAAGCTTCATTTTGGTGAAGATTTCGTGGAATTTGGTGCAAAAATGAGAGAGATATGAGGTTTTACATATTTTTCCAATTTTCAGAGGATGGCGACGGCAACGGTGACCAGCTAAGCTAATCAGGGAAGAAGATAGAATATTCCATCAAAGTTGACGGAATATTCTGACATCGTCAGGTAGATTTAACAGTTTCTGTTACTTTTTAACAGAAGTTATTAACTAGTTTTGTCTATGTGCTTTAAATAACGTTCATTCAGTTATTTCGCATATAGGTGAGCCCTATCTAGAGGACGAGCTCAGTCAAGGGCGACTCGGGGGCTATGACCCTTTGACAGACCAGTGAGTGGGCTTTTGGTTTTCAGTATATATTTATATACTTGATTAATTTCCTAGAAAATGTGTTTAAATGAAAGCATGCTTTGAAAATGTCATGCCTATTGAATTATGCTTAAACCATGAGTTAGAATTGTATGCATAAAAGTGATTTGGTGATGCGGACGCTCAAGTAAGTTCCAGGTGAGTTTATGAATTGTGAATGTGAATTGAATGGTTGTGATTAATTGAGAAACATCGAGCTCATAAACCTGCACCCCGGTGATTGTGATTTAGCCAGACATAAGGTACATGCCTGTTTATGATGTCACCATCCGCACCATATGCTCACATTGGATCAAATTTAGGTGCACACTCTTGTCGTACAGACCACTATAGGTGGTTCCGACTCGTAGGTGACTAACGATTTATCGCACAGCTATTATGAGAGCGTAGCATTGAGCATAACTATGTTACACCCAGTCTTGTCGTACAGACCATTACAGTGGTTCCAACTCATGTGCAGGTGTAGTTCCGTATAGGTCACTGGTGGTGACTCCGGCTAGATTGATTAATGAGTTATGAATTCAGCCGTACAGACCTCTATAGGGGTTCCGGCTAATATGTTACTTTCCATGAGCTTATTCTCACCTAAGTTACTTATTCTGTTCTATATTTGGCATGGCATATTTATGTTTATGGTTATATGAAGCATGATTTCAATATATATATTCTATTTATGGGAAAATTATACATGTTTTACAGCGAGGGGTTAGAACACTTGATAAATGAAATGGTTTTGGAAAGCTTTGTTTTTGCCCACTCACACTTTCTGTTTTGCACCCCTCCAGGTTCTAGGTAGGAGTGTTTGTTGGTGGCATTGAGGAGTCAATGGCGGTTCTGACAGATTATATCTATGTATGACATCTTTGGGTGTCGTTTAATTAGTACTTGTTTTCTGGACTGAACTTAGGCTACTTATGCTCTTATTTGTGAATTCACTGATAGTCTAGCACTTATCTTAGCTAGTACTCTTATGAGTTGGTTTTTATTTATTCGTATTCTCTATTATCATTATTGCTTCCGCACTGTGCACATGGCTACGTCACCCTCACGTGATGGCCAGCATGCCTCGATCTCGGTCGGAGTGTGTCAATAACCCCCCATGCAGCTCCTGCCTAGTTTCTTTAGTAATCTCAGCACCAGCCGGGTAAACCAACGACTCATCATCAAATAACTTATCCACCATATGCCACTCATCTTTATCATCAATAACAGGGCAAGTGTGGCGCTCCGACCTCATTCGGCCACAATAAAAGCAGACTTCGAACAACTTCTCGTAGCTTAACAACACTGGTTTTTTGTCATGATCGTTGATAACCATCACCCTTTTCAACAGAAGCCTAAGATCCACCTCAAGCAACACCCTCACAAATAAACCAATAAGTCCTGAAAGAGATTTTTCATCTACCCTAATGAAGGTACCCACAAGTTGCATGGTCACTTCCAAAATTTCAGCATCCCGATATTGCACCAAAAGTCTCAGAATACGAACCTCGACTCTAAGATTAGAAATCATCTCCACATCACGGAAAAAAGTGGTCCACCTATCCAAGTGGAAGATTTAACTTCAAACATACCAAGGCCTGTTGTCTAACATATACTTAAGCTCCTATTGGTCAGTAAACTCCACTGCACATCAATGGTGGCCGAAGTGGCGAGATAAAAAGGAATATTGACCCCCGATCCCCAGGTAAGCCTTAACTCCCACTTAATGGTTATAGCTTCAATCTATTTCCCCACAACCTTTCCCATGAGAACTCTACTCTCCATATGTTACACATTAAGGTTAGAGTAAAGACTAGTCGAAACTCTCGTAACTCTACTCTCAAGAGTAAAAGTACCCCTAAGACTCTCAACAATCACATGAGGTTGGCCAGGTTGGGGAGAGGCAAATCTATTAACTCAGGAAGGTAATTTGGGGCTGGAGTGTCTAGAGGAAGAAGCTTCAAGTTGGGAGATAATAGTCATTTTGGGTAGAAAGGTTGAAGGCACAACTTTCAAATGTAAGGCAAAGGTGAGAAAAACTTTCAAATGCACCCAATTTATAGACAACAAGAAAAGGTTCAAGCATGCACATAAACCAACTAGAATTTCAATCAACATATCAAGAAAAAAGCAACACGCAACAACAACTTCACTACTCTTAAACACGCATAAGTAATTAGAAGCAATGATTGATAAAAAAAACACAACCCAAGCACATCGACAAGCCACACTTCACAGGTTAAATTAATTTTAAAATTCTTTAAGACTATACCGAGATAATAATTACCCTCAAGATTAGCACTCTGGCAAAGCATTAGCCATTGATTCAGATTCCCCATGTAGAGCTCTAGGCACTTGATATTGCTTATCCACGCAAAAAATATCAGAACTTTGCCACCATTAATAAGCATCCTTCCAATTAAATCCCATTCCCCCAAACACATAGCTCAATCCATGCATGCGCATGGAGAAATGGAACAATCAGAGAATGAGAGCTTCAACTCAACAATCCAGCACCTTCAATAGAAAATAAATAGTCTTACATCATCCTAAAGGTCACTGAACCAGACATAATCACCAAACGTCGATTCCTCTTCCATCACCACAAACCAATCAAGTATGTATTTCATTACATCATTTGCCCCCAAAGCGCGCTGAATCATTATCCCAGCCCCTTAACTAATTAGCCATCCTAATAGCTTAGAGGGGCCAAAATCAAGAAATTGGATACCCCTAAGAAGAACCCTAACCCTAGGCGGCCCCTCTTTCCTTTTTCGACTCTCATCTCAAACTTTGGCTTTTTTTTTTTGACACATTTTCTTATTATAAGATATATGTACAAATAATAGGTAAATTAATTTTGAATTAAATAGTTGTATGTATTTTATTTTGTATGTATCATCATATATATTGGGCACATTTTATTATTATATGTAGAAATAATAGGTAAACTAGTATTGAATAAAATAATAATACTTTTTATGTAGGTACATTATTTTGCATGTATTTTGCATATATTGGGTTTGCTTTATTATGTAGGTAAATTATTTTGCATGTATTTTATATATATTGGGGAAATTATTTTGCTTTTTATAAGCAATCTAACATTTTAAAATTCAAATAGTAGGTGCACTGGATCAAATAACATTATATATATATATATGTGTGTGTGTGTGTGTGAAATAATTTGCCTACATTTATATAAAAAATATAATTTTATTGACTTAACTAAGCATGTATTATTACATGTATTAGACATGTTTTATTGTTATTATATATTAGGCAATGAATTTATTTATTTATTTTTGTAAAATCATTAATTCTCCGTTACAATTTGTATGGAACTAATTGTGTACATCAA
This sequence comes from Malus domestica, assembly GCF_042453785.1. Taxonomy (NCBI): domain Eukaryota; kingdom Viridiplantae; phylum Streptophyta; class Magnoliopsida; order Rosales; family Rosaceae; genus Malus; species Malus domestica. Next base: position 22,501,419 of record NC_091674.1, on the reverse strand, counting down.
TTAAACATTTAAATATGGGTGTTTTGGTCATCAATTTTTTTTTAAATATGTAAATTCAAATATAATTAATGAATTTACTGATGTAGAATCTAGCCAATAGATTTTATTTAAGTAAAAAACTTATGTCAAGTTTTATGTGGAGAAAATTAAGTTTCAGGAGCTAAAGTCATATTTTCAATTAAAACATTTACAACTAGCCACCCGAAGTTTCAAACAGTTTTGTCCACTTTCATTGACATTTCCGTCAAATAATGACACAAGAAAAGAACAAGTAACCTTTTTCAAGATCATTCTTGTTATTTTACTCGAGTAAGAGGGGGAAAAGGGGGAAACAACTGATCCGTTGAGGTAAAAAATAACTGCATGAAAACCTATTTTGCCCACTAAAGAGTGTATATTTGATAGGATAAATGGTTTTAGGTACCGAATTTGCAGTAAACAACTAGAATTAACACCCTTGAAAAAGCTCTCGTGAAATCTAGGTAGCGAATTGCAAATACACCAAAATTTCATGCCAATCTAAAGGCATAGTTCGAAAACATACCATAATCATACTGTTTGACAAATTTATAATAAAAGAAATTTCCCACATATGTAATTAATATATACAGATAAAAATTGCAGCACATGATGGGTCTGGTTAACTAAAATCTGAAGAAGAAATCAAGGCCACACCCCCAGCCCTAAAATTAGGTTGTTTTCAAACATCTTATAAATGAATCAAAAAGAAAACAAAAGAAGTAAATAAAATGTTGGTAATATAAAGTTTATATGTAGCTAGGCATTGCACATAGTCCCAGCCATAAAATGAATTTGTGTTTTCCCCAAGTCAAGTGCCCCAGCTAGGTAGCTAGCATGCATATATATCAATCCAAATGAACCAATATTGTGCAGAAGGATGGGGGATTGGACTACGATGTCTCACCCGTTGGAGTTATTACTGGACCTCCTAACCCTAGGCACCCATTGACAAAGATCAATAGCTAAGCCTTTATACATTTGATCTCATGCCTCTCGTTAAGCCTTACCTGTACTTTGTTATGGATTACCTTTATCAAAATTTTCCCTCTCTCGTCTTCTCTCCTTTTCCCTTTCTCTTCACCCCACTCTAGACTTAGGGTTAGGGTTTGTAGGGTTGCGGGACTGGGATCATATTAGGTTGGGGCTGTATTTCCACTTTTATGTTCACATCCATCGGTTCATGGTTTTTGTTTAGAACATTGAAAAATGAAAATCAAATTATATGTAATACACGTTTACTTGCAAGGGATGTGATTTCAAATCATTTTGATTCTTGAATTCCATTTCATTAACTTATATGGAGTATAGAAAATATTTCACTTCTTAACTTTTAAATGTGTTTACTAAGCTAAGACATATGAAATAAAAAAAAAAAAGTGTCTCCCTTTGAGATGCGTAACCACATACTTAAAAATCATAAATTAGATCAACTAGGGTATAGTTGATTCGATTCCCTTCCTTACTTTTCCTACTTCTAAAATCTGGTTCCTCCGTCCCATTTCTGTTAAATAAATTAGTGCTAAGAAAGAAAAATTGATGACATAAAATATTATTATTAGCATGACTTTAATCACCCTTCAATGTTCCAACAGTGACGTGACTATATGTATCATATGCGTGCATAAGAAGCTTTTTTGCTGGACTACATGTACAATACAATCTCTCTCTCTCTCTCTCTCTCTCTCTCTCTCTCGTCCTATCCTATTCCCACCGGCCAATTTAACACCCTTTATTCTTATTCACTATATTTTTGTATTAACTGCATGTATGGAGTAATGAAATTTGCAATAATATAGCAAACTATGTAAATTATCACGAGCTAGTAGTATTTGATGCATGTTGTTGTAGAGTGATAGATTATTATATATATATAGGACCACGCCTCTCAGAAACTTGAATATTGGACCACCCAGTTAAGCAGGCAAAGCACACCCTACCCTCCAGTTGGCGGCTATCATGTCTTACATGCATGATGCATCTCTCTCTCTCTCTCTCTCTCTCTCTCTCTCTGATTTACTGTATTGGTCAGGAGAGAAATTAAAGGAAGTAGTAAAGTAATGTGCTATCAATTTGTTTGCATCTAAATACAGCTCGAAATGATGAAACAAGCAGAAAGAGCGAAAGGTTGATCGAGCAGCAATCCTAATTTATATTGCAGATACGGCCGGGATCTTTTATTTTTCTTTTCTTTTTTGTGGGCCAAAACAGATTTGAGGTGATTTGTTAACTAACATATTAAGCAGAAGTAGTAATCAAGCACGATATATACAAGTACTAATTTAGCTGCAAATAGTTTTCTGAATGCTTCATTTGGAGGCTTAAATAGTGGATGATGTGTGTATTATATCGTTTAGGTTTTGACGTCTCCGTGCATAATGTCAGGGTTTACGGAAAGGGCAGTTTGGTGCGTCGAAACAAAATATCAAACCCATCATAGCGGGCTGACAATTGGGATTGAATTGCAAAGCCCAAAGCTCAAGTTTTCTCTCGTCTCAAACTTCCACTTGTGTCTATGTAGATTATTTTGATACAGCCAGCCATGGGGATTTAAGTCATTCAATAGGTAGTTCTAATTTGATATTGAACTTGTTATTAGGAGAGTCAAATCTAAGACGGACGTTTCACTTACAAGAAGAGAATAATACCTAAGAGTCTAAGACCTCCTACCCTCTCACTCGCAAGAGATGTAATTAAGAAATCTAAAAGAAAAAGAAAAATAAATAAGCTCAAAGGAAATTGATGTTTCCTTGGAACTTATAATCATGCTCCCTGGTTTTATCTTAGTTTTCCGCTAAAAAGACATTGGGAGCTCCTTGTAAAACTATTCCAACCCTATTCTGTAGTTTAATTCCTTTAGAGAGTTATAATGATTTGAAGCCAATATAAATAAGGGCTATTAGAATGTTAGTATCCATCCTAAGAACCAATTAACAATAAAAGGGAGAATCCTAGAATTATTCAAGAATGCTTCTCTTGTTAATTGAATCGTCACCAATGACATGAATCAATAATAATTTAACACTTGTATCATTTTATTTTTGAGTTGTCACAACGACTAAATTGATTTTCGATAATTGCCCTAGCAGTTAGAATATTCCTCTTCAACCCATTATTAAATGAAAACTTAATTAATGGACCTTATTGGGCTTAAACAAACATTTAGACCCAATAGGCACAATGTAAAAATATTAGGCCTTAAAAAGTAGAAGAAATCAGATTTGCAAAAAGCACATTTTGGGCCCAAAAACTCCAAAAGCGGTGGTGTCTCTACCCTATTCACTGCCTCACAAAATCCGGCGACAAGTCGAAACAGAGGCAAATAGAAATAGTAGCGAATAGGGGTTGGGTTGTGTAGGGTTTTAGAAGACAAGATTTATATAGAGTTGTGTCTGTGGGTTGCGGAGGCGAGAGGAGAACAATCAGCCATGGACTCGTTTTCATCACCGTCAGGCGGATCTTCTGGCCAATTCAATCCTGACGCCTTCAAGGACCAGCTTAAGAACCAGCTTGCTCAGGCTTATGCCGAGGAGTTCCTTGAGGTCTCTTTCTCTCTCTACTCTCTCTCTACATCTTATCAATTTATGGTTGTTTTTTGTTCACATCATTATATTTTATATTGAGTTTATTTGTACTATGTAAATTTTTTAGGGGTGTATTCAATTGAGAATGTGAGAGATTTTAATGGATTTATAAATCCATGGATTTTTATGGAGTTTAATTGATTTGTAGAGATTCCATATAAAATTTTGATTCAATTCCCTCCAAATCTCATGGGAAGAGATGAGATTTGTGGATGCTTAAAATACACTACGAAATCTCTCCAATTCCCTCTAATTCCTCAACTTTCTCAAATTCTTTAAAATCAATTTCTAATTGAATACACCTGGAATGTTATAAACTTCTTTAAAATCTTAATTGAATACACCTAGATTTTTAAAGATTTTAATAAACTATCTTAAAATTCTAATTGAATACACCTAGAATTTCAGAGAATCATTTAAAATCCCAATTGAATACCCCTAGATTCATTAAAAGAATTAAAATCCTTTAAAATCCCAATTGAATACACCCCCTTAATCTTTGAGTTAATATAAATGTATTGATTTGTTGTTCACTTGTTTTGGGGTTGTTTTATCTTTTGTTTGATGGGTAATTGATTTGAGTATGCAATACATAGTATTAGTTCGAATATTGAGGCCTCAAGGTTTAAAATTTTGTTCTTTCAATGCTAGTTGTTTGCGTGCATCCCTGCTTTAGACTTGCGATGGAAGGGATGCCCTTATTGGTTTGATGATCTGAGTACACGAATGCATATTCATGTTTGTTCTGTGAATGTGTGAAGCTAATTTTGAACTTATCGAGGTATTAACGTATAAAATTTTGTTCCTTTAATCCTAGTTTTTGCCGTGTTGATTTGTTGTGTTGAAAGGAAAATATTTTGATGAATGAAATAGAAACCGGTCTGTCTTTTCTTTGGATTCCTATGCGTTGGAGTTTGATTGTTTCCAATTTTCGTTTTACTTGGAAAAGGGACTCTTTTGCTTGAGCGGAAGTCGTTGTTCAATTGATAGAAACACAATGGCATTGCTGGTTTGGCCTCTTGAGTTTCTTCGGGTGAGGTTGCCTGGCTATTTGTTTTATGCGTGTTATAGGGAACCCTATGTTTGGACGAGGGAATTTAAAGTTCCGTGGAACTTAATCTAAATTTGTTAGGAATGCATTAAAAAATTTGATAGACGGGCTTTAAAATGACTAGATGCTACGTTTGAGGGAAATTTTTAAGTTCCATCGAAAGTCCTCTGTTTAGTTTCTTTGTAGTGTTTTAGTATTAGCATTGTAGTGCTTGGTTAGTTAATCGGTAGTCATCTTGTAGTGCTTTTTCAAAATTGATTCTAAAGTTCCTTGGTATTTTGAAACCCCCTTATCCAAACATAGGTTGGTTATTTCTTTGAAATAGCAAATACTTATCATACCTATATTTCATTTTTCTTCTGTTTTTTCTTGTGTTTTCCAAGCCTAGGCTATGAGCTATTTGAGACACACACATATGCAGCATACACTTGCATGTGTGTTCCTGATGTGTTTTATGAATAAATATGAGTTGCATATTCTTGGGAAGCTTCCTCTGGAAAAGTTCCCAGATGTTGGTTATGAAATATGAAATTACATAGAATCCCAGTTCCGTCATTTCCCCTACCAAACTATATGTGAGTGTACCCCTACATAGATAGCTTAGATGATTGTGGTGGGTGACAGGGTGAGTATACTGATTTTTCGGCTATCTCCATGTGTGTGCATATGTTTCAGAGATGAGGACCATTAAAGGTCAAAGAACATTGTGATACCTCCATGTGTTTTCTTTACCAAATTTACGGATGGTGTTATTCATTACTTACATTGAATATCTTTTCAAAAAAAAATTACTTACATTGAATATAAAAGAAAACTTCTTCATGTTCTTCGTTTGTGAAATTCACTCGTCTATTGTATTTTGTATATGCTAGTAACTCTTTCCTTTTGCTGACTTTTCTTCTCCCCGATCGTTTTTCATTTGTCCCGTAGACCATGAGGTCAAAGTGCTTTGACAAGTGCATCACAAAACCAGGAACAAGCATAGGTGGGAGTGAGAGTAGCTGCATCTCTAGATGTATGGATCGCTACATTGAGGCCACTGGCATCATCAGTAAAGCTCTCTTTAGTGCATCCCATCAATGAAATTACGGGGTGTAAATTGCTTTCTTGGCGAAAGTTGAAGTTTTCAGAGAAAATTACTTTCGCTTTGTATTCTATCTCGAAGATAATATTTTCTTGGAACAGATGTTCGGTGCACACTCCTTGCTAATTTTTGTAATTGAATTTTAGCTATTGAGATTCCCTTCCTCAGTCCCGCTTCCTTTTTGCATATTGATTCAGATGCTAGATCTATCTGCTCGGTTGGAAGATATGTTGGTCGATCAAATGATACTATAGAACTAATACATAATCAATGGATTACAAAATTTTGTGCATCCATCGGGTTTATTGTTAGCTAACGCCTCTCTTTTGGCCGAAAACACACCCTAAGATGTTTGATTTAAAATCGGCTCGAAAACTATTGAATATACACCCCAATGAACCAATACACAATTAGAGCAGTGCTAGGATTAGTTGTAACGTCACCGTCATGTTCATGGGATTGGTCTGGTTTTGGAGAATAACTTGTATCCTTAGGTTCACCGGTGACGCTCTGTGCTAATAATTAAGATTTGTGAAAAAAACTGACATGTTCTTATTTATTGACATAAGACGTCACATGGCGGTAAATCCGTGCTGCAAGTCCTCCTGATTCTGGCCTTGGACGATTGAACCTCATCAAGGCCGGCCTGGCTATTTGGGGTGCTTGGGCAAAATTCAAAGAAGGCTATTATTTAAAAATAAACAATTTTTGTGTCAGCGACACAATGTAGGCTTTGTAATTTTAGAGTCAACGTTTTGGCACGCCCAGTAGGACCTAATGCTACAAACTAGAAGTTCATATGATATTTCAATATTTCAATCTGGCTCAATTCATTCAATTGGACAAGATTCAAGCGCAAGTGGAGAGACACATTCAAAAATGTGAGGAGAATAAAAGAACATGGGAAGCAAACAAAAATTCCCAATGCCCATGAAAAGATGCGATAACCTTTCAACCACATGTTGAAAATGAAAGCTTCAAGTACCCTACAAGAGCCATGGGTAGAAGAGGACAAAACCCGCTTTAGTATTGGTTAGATAAGAAAGACTTCCTTAACACTCCTACATACAAATCAATTTCATTTGAAATGTGGTTCGATCAAAAGGCTGAGCGACAACTTTTCCCTTCAGCCCCAATCAAGTCCCGACCTAAGAGGATTGTCAATTTAGCAGAGAAAGAAACAAAGCCACCTATTCTTTCGATTGAGTCAGAAAATTTGGTTAGCCTAGAAGAAGAAATTCAAATTTATGAGTCAAATACAAAAATTGATTAAGAAGGCAATTTGTCAAATGAATGCTTTAATGACAATAAAGGCGAAGCACGGTCTCAAATAAAAAAACCATGTCAATTGATCTGGTTATTGGAAATAAAGCCAATATGAAGCAATTCCGTTGGCTGAATTGCTCAAGTTAAAAGTCAATGTTGACGAAGTGATTATGCTCGAGGGCATAATAACTCCACGCATTTAGCCATCGAGAATTGAAAATATTTGGCCAAATTAAGAATATTTGGAGATGGTCCTTTATTTGGCTTGGAGCAAAATTAGATTGAAAACGTCAGCGTAAAAAGATCTTAGCTTGGAATAAAACATTGTCGGCCTCCACCTCATTGTGGCTCAACCATTTTTATTTTCGTTTGTTAAAAAAATAACTTTAATTTTCTTACCCATTCGATTGTTTCAACCGATGCTTGAGAAAATATGGGGGGCAATAAGCCATTTGGAAAAAAAGTTAAATTTTAATGGCCACTCATTTTAGTTGGTAGACCTCCAAGTGGACTGGTTGGTTACTTTAGCCAAAATGATTCATATCATTGTCTCATCAAGTTCTGCGGTATCTTATTTTCGGTCTTGTACTTCACTACCGAGAAACTTGAGGAAGTCAACAGTCAAGGGATTAATTTTCCTAAACATTCGACGCACAGGCCAATATTCAAGGAAGTAAGGCCAATGTTTGGGCCAAAACTCATTTTCAGTTAAACTGAAGTCAGTCTAGAAAGTGGGCTATGAGTCTCGGCCCAATGGTTCGGTGTTGATGGAGTAGCCAAATCCCGGATAAGCTAGGCTTGTAAGGATTGAGATGTTTTTTATGAGAATCAAAATATTCGAAGGATCGAAGGTTGAGGCTGATGGGATAAAGAAGAAATTGAACACATAGGAGAACTAGGTTCAGAGTCTTAATTCAAGTGGAAGAGGCTGAGAAATGATGAATATAGAGTTTTGGCCGAAATTAAGTCCGTGTATATTCAAAAAATATGTCGAGGAATTAGAATATTATCATAATTTTATCACTAGGAAGCTTGACACCAAGAAATTTATCCATATAAATATATGAGGAATTTGCAACATATAATGTCCCTTCAACTCAATATACAACTCAAATGCCCACGCGAAAATCATCACTCTATGTGAAACCCTTCTTACCCTTGAGAAAAAATTACTATCATAATCTTCACGTCAACATATCTTTAGTTGGATAAGTAAACATAATTGTGTTAACATCATACGACACTTTCAGTTTGAATAAATAAACAAATTGGAGCCATAGAACTAGATGATTCAGGAGAACCTTTAGTTTGGACAAGTAAACAACGCTACTTCTAATTAGTTGATTGTCTATTCAAGTTTCGGCCGGTAAAAGAAAAAGAACAAAAAATCATGTGCGAAGAGACGAAGGAAACAGAAAGGAAAGGGGTAGAGATGGGCACTTGGTGACGAAAGGCAGAGGGAGGAGGGTTGGGTCGCAGACGACGGCGCAACTGCATCTTCTGAAAATCCGGCTTGAATTGGATACATGGGTGAGGGAACAGGTGCGGTAGCAGTGTGTTGGTTTGCACTCTGCATAGCTGCGGGAGATGGAGAGGTTACCGGATGCTTATAGGAAATTAAGCTAGGTTTCTGGAATTAAACGCAATTAATAAGAACGAATGAATGCATGAGTAGGTGGATTGATCTACCGCCATGTACTTGTTCTTCTTACAAACCGCTTTCTCCAGATATTCTTTACCTAGCTCTGCTACACCGCTACATCAACAAGATAGAGGAGTCGGCAAGGGGACAGAGAGCGGGATATTTACACGTGTAACGAACGTGTCACAAGTTTAATTGTTCAACACTGGTACCCTCGGATGCAGACTAGGGTTACAATTACATCATGGAAATCGTAGGGAATGACGTGTGGTATTGTGATGTCACTTTGATTACATCATATTACCCGCCGACACAGCTGATCGGCTTCTAATTCGCTTCTGACTGAGACTAAGCGTGGGGCAGCCCAATTTTTTTCTTGCCTAGTTGCCTAACTCGTTTTGCATTTTCTATCTCCTCGCGGTGCACGATAACTCACCGGGGGTGTTGCCGACGAATTGTCATGCGTATAAAGCCAAAACTACTCATTTTTCTGATTTTTATTCTTCGTTTCTCTTCTGTCAATTCTGTACAGCCGCCCAATATTATTGATGTATGGATATTCATTCAACTATAATTTGATTGATTTTAGAATCATTATACAAGTCACGTGTAATTGATGATCATAGTTTTATCTTTCTTCGACGAAATTAGAAAACATTTTAAATCTAAATTTCTTTACTCACGAAAAATTACAATTACGTACAACTTGTGAAAAAAAAAATTAAGATGAAAAGAAAGACGCATCTCTCTAACTATGCACACTCCGTCTTCATTCAACTTTTTCTTAAACTTTTGAAATAAAAACAAAACTATTTTAAACTAAATTAAATATTTTCAGCTGTAAGTTATCTCAAATCAAAACAAAACTCCCCAGCATGACATGTCATGAAATATTTGTTGAGCAAAAAAAAGGGAAGTGTTATTAGCAGTCCAAAAATTTCATTCTACACTCCTCACAAGTGTTTTTTTTTCTTTCCAAATATAGAAAGTTTGGAGTGTAGAATGAGATTTTTGGAATGTCAATATGTTGAGAAGTAACTCGGTTAGGGTTCTAGGAATATGAAGTCTGGGAAGAAACTTTTGAATATTTTTCGTTATATTCTTTACAATAGAACACAAGACTTATATAATACAAAGTAGCCTAGTCTAGGAAGGAAATAGAATATAATTTACATTGATTTACATGGATCAAATCTGCTCCTATGATAAAGGAGAATCAATCAACTATCCTAAACGATATTGTCTTCCAATAGTCCCCCTCAAGGTGGAGTGTGAATGTCAAGAACACCCATCTTGCCAAGTAGAGAACGAAATGCTAATTGTCCAAGTGGCTTGGTGAATATATCGGCAAGCTGCTGTCCAGTAGGTACATAGGCTGTCAAAATAACCCCAGAACGTATTTGTTCATGAACAACATGGCAGTCGATCTCTATGTGTTTAGTGCGTTCGTGAAAAACTGGATTGGCAACTATGTGGGGTGCAGCTTGGTTGTCGCAGTGTAACTTTGCCGACCCTTGTAATCAATTTGCAGGTCAGCCAATAAGAACTTCATCCACGCAAGCTCACATGTAGCGGAGGCAATGGCACGATACTCCGCTTTAGTTGAGGATTGCGAAACAATAGATTGTTTCTTGGTTTTCCAAGATACTAGTGCACCTCCAAGGAATATACAATAGCCTGTGATGGATCTTCTCGTAAGTGGACATCGAGCCCAGTCGGCGTCGCAATATCCTTTCAACGTTAAACTCCCCCTTGAAGGAAAAAGAAACCCTTGTCCAGGTGACCCCTTTAGGTATCTTAGGAGACGGTGAACTGCGTCGAGATGAGGCTTTCTTGGTTGTTGTATAAATTGGCTGAGTATATGAACCGAGTATGAAATCTCTAGCCTAGTGATTGTGAGATAAATAAGTTTCCCAACAAGCCTCATGTATTTCGAGGCATTGTGAAGAAGTTGCCCTTCTGTTGGAGATAATCTCAAGTTTTCTTCCATGGGGAACTTTGCAGGCTTTGCACCGAGTAAGCCGGCTTCATTAAGAATGTCAAGTGTGTATTGACGTTGTGAAATGGAGATTCCTTGAGAAGACCGAGCCACCTCCACACCAAGGAAATACTAAGTGTCCAATGTCCTTAATTTGAAAATAGGATTGAAGAAATTGCTTAAGATCATGGATGGCAGCCTCATCGTTGCCTGTGATAATCATGTCGTCGACATAAATCAAGACGGCTGTAAATGAATTTCCACGCACCTTAGTGAATAGGAAGTAGTCGGCCATTGACTGTTAGTAGCCGGCTTGGTATATGGCAGTGAAAATTTTATGGAACTAGCTGCGAGAGGCTTGTTTAAGGCCATAGAGAAACTTGTTAAGTCGGCATACATTATGCTCCCCCTGCCGACGAAGCCCATGAGGCAGCTGCATATAAACTTCCTCACAAAGATCACCGTGAAGGAAGGCATTATGGACATCCATTTGATGTAATGACTAATTACGAACAGATGCAATAGCTAACAGACAGCGGACTGTGATGAGTTTGGCAACAAGAGCAAAGGTTTCCTTGTAATCGATACCTTCGCGTTGTGTAAAACCTTTGGCAACTAGGTGAGCTTTATAACAGTCAACGGTACCATCAGAGTTGTATTTGATTTTGTATACCCATTTGCAACCGATGGCGTGATGACCAGGATGAAGGGTAGTGAAAGTCCATGTGTTGTTTTGTTCAAGGGCCAGAAGTTCAGAGTCCATGGCAGCACGCCATTGAGGGTCACTATTAGCTTGTGCAAATGTAGTTGGTTCGACAAGAGTCGAAATAGCACAAGCAAAATAGTGATGCGATGGTGAAAGGTGAGCATATGATACATAGTGAGATAAAGGATAACGAGTACTTGACATGGAGGAAAGAGCAAGGGATTGCACATGATATAAATGGTAGCCCGGAAGCCTTACGGAAGGCTTAGGAGTGTAATGGGGAGGGTGGTGGAGGTGATGGGAAGGGTAGTGGAGATTCTAAGTGAGGTGCTATGAGAGAATCGGTGGCGGTCGGTGTGGGAGGAGAAGGTTCTGTCGGTGTGGGTAAATGGGGTTCTGGAGGAGGTTGTGTCATAGTAGGTTGTCTAAGATTAGGATGAGAGAGAGAGTCGGTGGGGATAGGTAAGACAAGTGTATCAAGTTCATGACCAGGAGGTTGAGGAAGGAAAGGGAACGTGGTTTCATGGAATACCATGTCACGAGTGGAAGAAATTTTGTGTGTGGTGAGGTCGTAAACGCGATAGCCTTTCTAACCTAATGGGTACCCAACAAAAATACATTTTGAGCATGTTGGTCAAATTTATGGTGAGGATGGAGGTTGGTAGCATAACATAAACAACCGAAAACCTATAGGTGGGAAAAATCGGGAAGTTGGCGATGCAAAATCTCATAAAGAGTTTTGTGATCAAGGAGAGGTGTAGGTAAACAATTAATTAAATAACACGCTGTTTGTATGCTTTCCCCCCAAAAACTAAATTGGCTTGAAACTAAAGTGTTCGACCAACATTCAGGAGATGACAGTGTTTCAGTTCAACAACCCCATTTTGTTAAGTTGTGGACGGACAAAAAGTCTGAAACATGACACCCTTGCTATAAAAAAGAGAGCGTAAAGAGGTGAATTCACCACCATTATCAGCCCTAAGTGCTTTGATCATGCAATTAAATTGTGTTTGGACCCAAGTGCATAAGATGTATCCAAGTATAGCGAGAATAATCATCAACAATCATTAAAAAATACCGAGCCCTCTAATGAGAATTGACTCGATGAGATCCCCAAATATCACAATGTATCAAATCAAAATGTGCATTAGAAGAAATAGAACTTGACGGAAAAGATAACCGGGTTTGTTTAGCAAGGGGCAAACGTCATATGAATGACTAGAATCAAACATTATTGTTGGAACTTGTTTGGTTAAAGCTTGCAGAGGACCGGCGGAAGGGTGCCCTAATCGTTGGTGCCAAAGGATGGAGTTGCAGCTAATGTGATGAGCAAGAGGAGGGTTTTGTTCTGGCGCCAAGTAGTAGAGCCCATTATATCGCTTGCCCAGGCCAATCGTCCTCCTCGTATCCATGTCCTGTATCACACAAAAAATAGGGAAGAAAATCACTATGCATCGTAATGCTTCAATAAGTTTGCTAACAGATAATAAGTAAACTCAAAAGTTAGGCACATGGAGCACTCCATCAAGTTTAATGTGATGGGTAACTTGTATAGAATCGATTGAGTTTATTAAGGCCTTCCTCAATTCGGCAATTGAACAGAATCTAGCATGGATAATGATTTCTTGTTTAGCAAGTGATGAGATTGAGAGATGTGGTCTGTTGCCCCACTATCAATGATCCAATATAAAGTTTTCTTTAGGGAGACTTCTGACAAGTTAGAGGAATGTGTGATTATACCTGTTACATTTGCAAAATGTTGTGGATTACCATCAATGTTGCTATTCTTGAGCATTGCCATCAGTTAATTATATTCTTCAGTGGTGAACTTTGGACCCTCACTAGACGTTGCTTTGTGTTGTGAGTTAGTGCCCTTGGTGGTCTCGATCTCCACTTTCACTTGGTTTGCCGCATGTTTTCTTTTGTTTGGTGGCTTGACTGATTTGCCATGATACTTATGGCTAGGCGGAAAACCATACAGGTAAAAGCATCAATCCACAGTGTGGTATTTTTTTTCACAATATGAATATTGAAGGGTGTTTCCTTTCGGTGTAACAACTTCCCTATTATGGGTTACATTCATGGCATGTAGATTTATATTGTTACGATTCAAAGATACCTCTACTTGCTTCTCTTGTTGGAGAACAAGGGAGTATGCCTTCCGAGTGTCTAGTAGTGGCTGTATCAACAATATCTGTCCACGTACTACTGCATAAGAGTCGTTCAAACTCATCAAGAACTGCATCACCCTTTCTTTCTCATCCTGATCATTTACCTTTTTCAACCCCTTACAGGTGTAAGTCGGAGTTTCATTGTAGGATGCCAGTTCATCCCACAACGCTTTTAGTTTCGTGTAGTAGACCAAGATCGATTGTTGTTCCTGTCTGTGTTCAACGATTTCTCTCTTTATTTGATAAATTCGTGAGTCGTTTCCTTTGAGAAACAATCTCACAAGTCATCCCAAACATCGGCTGCTGTCGTGTAATAAGAAACGTTGTTCGCAACGTCATCGTGGACCGAATTGAGAATCCAGGAAAGGACCATATCATTGCATCTTTGCCATGATGCAAATTGTTTGTCAATCTTTGATGGAGGGTCGATGGTGCCATCAACCATGCCAAGTTTATTCTTCGCGCTCAAGCTGATTCGCATAATACAACTCCAAGTATTGTAGTTGTCTCCTTGAAGTGTTTTGGAGACCAAGATATTCCCAGGTTGATTTGAGGGATGTAGAGTAAAAGGGTTTGAGACATCTGTGGATGTCTCTGTAAACTTTGGGTTTTGGGTGACGATGGACGTCTTGGTGGGTTTTGTTGTTGGATCGCCCATGGTGGTTTAGGTGATGTTGTGTTTGTTAGGATTGCGGAAGCTGTGTGTGTATTCAGAGTCACTAGAAACGGTGCTCTGATACCATGTTGAGAAGTAACTTGACTAGGGTTCTGGGAATATGAAGTATGGGAAGAAACTTTTGAATATTTTTCATTATATTCTTTACAATAGAACACATGACTCATATAATACAAGGTAGCCTATTCTAGGAAGGAAATAGAATATAATTTCCATTGATTTACAGGGATCAAATCTGCTCCTATGATCAAGGAGAATCAATCAAGGATCCTAAACGATATTGTCTTCCAATACAATAACAATTCTCCAAAAAAATTGCATTAGAGAATGACATAGCAGAAGGACGTCATTTGCTTACCTCAGAGAAATTTGTGTACACTCCATAGTGAGAAGGTGGTGGGCATGCGGCGCCGACCTGATAATTTCAACAGCCGAACCCAACTCATCACTATTTTCTTTTGGGGGCCACAATATATATATCAGCATAACTAAATCTCTAATCGACACGTAAATTGGACATTTAATATATTTTTTTTTTTTGCGTTGTTGTAGAGACATATAACACACATTAAACTCATGCATGGAAATTAAAATGTTGAACGTAAGAAGCATGACATTAACTTTAGGAAAAATTAGTTCATTCTTTTTGCTACTTCATTGATTAAAATCCTATTCATTTTCAATTTTTGATCAAAGTCATTGGGTATTAATAACATCATTAATTATTTGAATAATTAAATATTTTTATTTTTAAATATATTCATTTAGTATTAAAAATGTTAAAGTTAGTATATTTATATTTATGGCTAAATTTTTTATCATATATTTTTATTTTTAGTTTGTACTTATTTTTAATTTGTACCAATTTTCTTTACATTTTTAATTTGTACCCATATATAATATATTAGTTTCTTTTTGTGCCCATATTTTTTAAAGTTTTATTTGTGTTTGTACTCATGTGTACACCATCATGTGACATTGTATATTTAATCAATGATAGAAAAATTACATATGGTATATTTATGTTTTATACCTAAACTTTGTATCATATATTTATATTTTAGTTTGTACCCACTTTTAATTTGCAACATTTTTTTAAATTTGTAGTATTTTATTTTGTACCTATGTATTAATTTCTTTTAGCGCCTATATTTTTTAAAAATTCATTTGCACTCATAATTTTTTAATCTTTTATCTGTACCGTAATTTATTTATAATGTACACATTCTTCTTTATTAACGTACCACTTTTGTCACAGCCCGTCCTGAGATTTTTTTATATCAGGGACGTGAAATGACGGAGTTATCCTTGACGGGTATTAAGGTATGTGTGTGTGACATATCTCTTGGGACTAATTACATTTATTTCTTAAGTTTTTATAAAATTATTAAGTGGGAGCAAAATGTTGGATTGTTTTGTGTGGTTAGGGAATTAGGAATAAAGAAAATGGATGGTGATGGGGTATGTTGGACCACACACACACAGTCCATCCTTCCTTTTCCCTTCCCCGTGTCTCTCTCTCTCCTCCCTCACGGCTTTCTCTCTCTCTCCCTCTCGAAGTGTACGGACAAGGGCCAACGCCCTCGAATCTTCACGGATCGAAGTAAATAAGGTGAGATTCTTCACCCTTTCGACCCCCTGAATCGTTTAGTAATGGTTTTAAGATGTGAAACCCTCAGAATCGTCATGACACCCTAAAACCGAAAATGTGCACTGTTCATGCACATGTAAAATCTTGCATTTCAGGGAATTTCAAGCTCACAGTGAGCTTAAGGTGATCCTCACGAACTTCGGGGTACTTCGTTGGTAGGATTTGGACGTCGGAGGATGGAGAACGAAGCCTTTCAAATTTGAGCGGATTATCGTGCTTCCTCAGGTAAAATCTAGTAGATTTTAGACCTTGAAACTAGTCCATTGTGATTCTACATGTTGAGGGCTTCAAATTGATATAAAATTCGAGGAAAACGGTTGAGAAATGAGTGAGAACAAGGGGATTGAAAAATCCCCAGTTTTCCGGCCACCGGAAAATACAATCCGACGAACCCAGGGAAGAAGACGCGTGTGGGGGGCGCGTGTTCCCGTGCCTGCCCTAGCGCGTGGGGGTGCATGCCACGTCAAAAAATTATTTTAAAAATTTCTCAACGTCCGTGATGTCGAGTAGGTCGATGTGGTATATTCATATACCCAAATTGAGCACCATATGAGAAGTTATTTCGAAATGTTAGTTATGTGCATGAAATTAACGTTTTTATAGTTGTTTCGCATATAGGTGACACCTATCCCGAAGACGAGGGCATCCAGAGACGTCACAGGGGTTATGACCCATCGACTTACCAGTGAGTGGGCGGTTTTGTTTTTCGTATTACCTATATACTATTAATTCTCCCAGAAATTATTTTATATGAAAGTATGTTAATTGCCATGATGCATATTATAAATTATATGAATTGATATTGATGCATATATATGTGTGAATTGGTGTTGTGGACGCACAGGTGAGTATCAGGTGAGTGTTATGGTAATCATGTGAATTATCGATAATGTGAATTTTGTTGAGAACTCATAATCTGCACCCTTGATGTTAGTGCTCATATTATTCACCGCACCGCACGCTCACCTTGGATCCAAGTAGGTGCATGTCGTACAGACCATGTGAGGGTTCCGACATGCTAGTCGTACAGACCACTAGAGGTGGTTCCGACTAGTAGGTGACTTTCGATTATATGCGCAGATTTGATGAGAGGAGCACTAGAGCATATTATTTCACCATGTTAGTCGTACAGACTACTATAGGTAGTTCCGACTTATGTGCAGTGCAGTGCCGTACAGGTCACAATTGGTGACTCCGGCAGGGCCGTACAGGTCACAGTTGGTGACTCCGGCTGGTTGGGATATTAAGCTATGGTATCAGCTGTACAGGACCATTGTAGGGTCTTCGGTTGATTTATTATTTTCACCTGATTTATATTGATGCATTCATATTATATTTTGGCATATGGCTTGGCATGGCATATTCTTTCTGATAAGCAGTGAAGGATTGTGAGTGAGCTCTTGATGATATATATATGTTATATGCTATTTTTCTGGGAAGGTATACAGGTTTTTCAGTGAGGGGTTAGAAATGTTTTAAATAAATGTTTTGGAAAGCTTTGGTTTTACTGACCCACTCAATTTTGTTTTTGCGCCCCTCCAGGTTCTAGCTAGCAGTTGGCGGCTCACGAGGTTCTTTTTCGGCATTTTGACAGACACCCTGCATGTAGGACTCACCTGCAAGTGTTGTAATTTAATTATAGTCCTACTTGACTGCACCTAGTACCTTCGCTCTGAATTGTGTGTTTTACTTTATAACTCGCTCTAGCACACTAATTGGTTTTTATTGCTAGTAGTTAGTTTTATTCTTTCGTATTCCTTATTTTCCTTGGTTCTGTATCGTACTTATGGTTACGTCACGCTCACGTGGCAGCCATCACTCCCTGATTTCAGGAACGGGGCGTGTCAGTTTGGTATCAGAGCCTAGGTTGCAGTCCTGTATAATTGTTAATGCTCTAATGATCTTTTGATGTTTTTTGTTAGAATTATGCCACCTCATAGGGAGTCACGCCATGCTTCTGAACCTAATTTCCCCGATATAACTCTGTTAGGGGAAGCGATGGCCCAGGCCTTTCAGAATGAAATTCGTCGTCCTCCTCCTCAGAGGACACCCCTGGAGACTATGTATAATCTAAAATTGGATCGTTTCATGGGTAATGAAGGTCACGAAGGGGCAGAAAAATGGCTAGACCATATTGAGATGACTTTCCAGGTGATGCAGAGTCAAGGAAACTTTCCTGCTAATAGATGGGTTGAGACCACTACTTGGTTTTTGGGACGAGAGCCGGCAGGTTGGTGGAAAAATCAAACTCAGTTTATGTCCCCTGAGATGGCAGCTAATTGGGAAGTATTTAAGGAACATTTTAAGAAAAGATTTGTCCCTCCAGAGTACATTAATCGCAAGAAGCAGGAATTCACTCGATTAAAGCAAAAGAATACGTCAGCACATGAGTTTTACAGGAAGTTTACAGACTTGTCTCGTTATAATCCTGATACAGCTGGGAACTAAGAGAAAATGGCGGACTTTTGCTAGTGCACTTCCTTGCAATGATTATCATGAGTTTTTCGAGATTTTGGTTCGGATGGAGGATTCCGACAACCTTCCTAGTGACAGTGAGGATGATGAGGACAAGAATGATGGTCAGAAGAAAGATGATAAAGGCAAGGGTATCTCCACTGCGGGACCCCGTAAGATGCAAAATTTCAAGAAAAGTGGAGCGAGTTCGAGTTCTTCCAGTGGGGGATTTAGTGTCACAGGTCCGAGGAGAGGTGGAAGATTTGCTGGCGGGCCCAGATTTCAGAGGCAGAGAGATTTTAGTGGTGCTGGTGGTTCTGGTGCCCCGTTGTGCCGCCGTTGTAACTTCAGACATCATGGTGAGTGTAAGAGGAATAGTGGGGCGTGCTACACTTGTGAACAAACGGGACATCGAGTGGCACAGTGTCCTTAGAGTCAGCAGAGGCCTCAGCAGCCTGTTATGCCACCTCCAGCACCGACTCAGCAGAGCTTTGGTTCAGGCAGTTATGGTCAGACGGGTCGTGGTGGTGCTTACCACTATCAGGGTGATGCTGCTCCCTATGCTTCCGGACAGTATCCGTATTCCCAGGATCCTTATTCTCAAAGTGGGTATTCCCAAGACCCTGGGGGTTATCATTCTTATTCTTCTATGCCAGCTAATGGATCTCAGTGGCACCAGGAAGGTCAGCCCCGACAGGGAGAGGTAGCTGAAAGTGGTGCAGGATCATCTAGACAGTCTAATTAGTCAGGACAGGGATGTACTTCTCAGGGACGAGGTAACCAAGGCAACAGAGGTCGTGGTGGACGACAGCAGGCTCAGGGACGTGTTAATCACATATCATTGCAAGATGCTCAGAACCATCCAGATTTGATCATGGGTACGTTAAATGTTCTTGGTCATTTTGCTAGAGTTTTGATTGATTGTGGTGCTACACATTCTGTGATTTCTCATATGTTTGCTCAAATGACTCAGCCTCACCCTTCGCCTCTAGGATTTGATTTAGAGTTTGCCATGCCTAGAGGGGAAAAATGTTATGTTGATAGTGTTTATCCTAGGTGTCCAGTGATGGTAGAAGGTGTAGTTATGCTAGCTAATCTCATCTCGTTAGATATTGTGGATTTTGATACGATTCTAGGGACAGATTGGTTGCATTATAATCGTGCCCATATTGATTGCTACGAGAAATCTGTTACCTTTTATCGTCCTGGATTACCAGAGGTTACTTTTGTGGGAGAAAGAAGTGGGGTGAGACATGAAGTTATTTCTGCCATGAGAGCAAAGAAGTTATTATCGAAGGGTTGTTAAGGATACTTAGCCCATGTGGTATTAAATGATGTTGTCCCTAGCAGTGTAGAAGAAGTTGGAGTGGTCAGGCACTATCCTGATGTATTTCCCAATGATTTGCCGGGCTTGCCACCAGACAGAGATGTAGAATTCTCTATTGATTTGCTTCCAGGTACAGATCCTATATCTCTAACTCCTTACATAATGGCTCCAGCTGAACTGAGAGAGTTGAAAATTCAGTTACAAGAATTACTTGATAAAGGTTTCATTCAACCTAGTACGTCACCTTGGGGAGCTCCGATATTATTTGTTAGAAAGAAAGATAGGACTCTGAGATTATGCATCGATTATAGGCAATTGAATTGGGTGACGATTAAAAACCGTTATCCATTGCCTCGCATCGATGATTTGTTTGATCAGCTGAAAGGTGCGTGTGTGTTCTCTAAGATTGATTTGAGATCGGGTTATTATCAGTTGAAGATTAAAGATGAAGATGTGCCTAAAACGGCTTTCAAGACCCGTTACGGACATTATGAATTTCTGGTTATGCCATTTGGATTGACTAATGCACCTGCAGCTTTCATGAGGTTAATGAATGAGGTATTCCAGCAATATCTTGATAAATTTGTTATTGTTTTTATCGATGATATTCTGGTATACTCTAAGTCTAAAGTAGATCATATTCGACATCTTAACCTGGTATTAAAGAAATTGAGGGAGCATCAGTTGTATGCCAAGTTCAGTAAATGTCAGTTTTGGTTAAATAAAGTGGCATTTTTGGGGCACGTAGTGTCGGCACAAGGAATTCAAGTAGATCCTCAAAAGATAGCAGCAGTGGAAAATTGGGAACAACCGCAAACCGTCACTGAGGTACGGAGTTTTCTTGGTCTAGCAGGTTATTATCGACGGTTTGTTCAAGATTTTTCTATGATTGCTTTGCCATTAACGAAGTTAACCAGGAAAGATGTTAAGTTCGAGTGGGATGAGAATTGTGAGCAAAGTTTCCAGCAATTGAAATATTGTCTCACTCATGCCCCAGTATTGGTACTTCCTGATGATAGCGGTAACTTTGAGATTTACAGTGATGCTTCTTTGAATGGTTTGGGATGTGTTTTGATGCAGCATAATAGAGTGATTGCCTATGCTTCTCGACAGTTGAAGATTCATGAAAGGAATTATCCTACTCACGATCTTGAATTGGCAGCCATTGTTTTTGCTTTGAAGATTTGGAGGCATTATCTCTATGGTGAGAAATGCAAGATCTTCACAGATCATAAGAGTCTTCAGTATTTATTTACCCAGCATGATCTTAATCTTCGTCAGAGAAGGTGGATGGAATTGCTAAGTGATTATGACTGTACTATTGAGTATCATCCGGGTCGTGCTAACGTGGTAGTCGATGCATTGAGTAGGAAACCTCAAGGTCGCCTCTATGCCTTGTATGCTTGCCGTGTTCCTCTTCTTGCAGAGTTGAGAGCTACTGGAGTAAAGTTGGAGTTGGAAGATCGACACGAAGCTTTTCTTGCTAGTTTCCAAGTTAGGCCAGTTTTGGTTGATCATATACTTGCAGCTCAAATGGTTGATGAGGAAATTCAAGAAATGATTCGATTGAGAAATGAAGGGAAAAAGAAAGACCTCAGGATTCGAGAATCTGATGGCATGCTTATGCAGGAAGACATAATGTATGTGCCGAATAATGAGGAATTAAAGAAGGAAATTTTGGACGAAGCTCATTGTTCAGCTTATGCGATGCACCCAGGAGGAACTAAGATGTACCATACCATTCGACCATTTTATTATTAGCTAGGTATGAAAAGGGAAATTGCAGAGTATGTAAGTAGGTGTATTGTTTGCCAGCAAGTCAAGGCGGAAAGAAAGAAGCCTTTTAGGCGAATGCAACCACTTCCTATTCCTCAGTGGAAATGGGAAAATATAACTATGGATTTCGTGTATAAGCTCCCTCGTACCCGAAATGGATTTGATGGTGTTTGGGTAAATGTGGATCGCTTTACCAAGTCAGCGCATTTTATTCCAGTGAGGGAAAAGTATCCCCTGAATAAATTGGCTAAATTGTTCATTACGAAGATTGTGAAGTATCACGGAATTTCAGTGAATATTATTTCTGATCGAGATCCAAGATTTACTTCTAAGTTTTGGGTAGCTTTTCAGGAAGCTCTTGGTACAAAATTGCTTTACAGCACTGCTTATCATCCTCAAACCAATGGTCAATCAGAGAGGACTATTCAGACGTTGGAGGATATGTTGAGATCTTCAGTGTTACAGTTTGGTGATTCTTGGCATGACCGTCTAGACTTGATGGAATTTGCCTATAATAATAGTTTTCATTAGAGCATTAGTATGTCACCATTTGAGGCACTTTATGGTAGAGCTTGTCGTACACCGTTGTGTTGGTCGGAGGTTGGTGAAAGAGTGTTGGAAGGCCCAGAGATTGTGGATGAGACTACTCAGAATATTCAGGTGATTAAGTCTAACCTGAAAGCGGCCCAGGATCGACAGAAGAGCTTAGCGAATAGACATGCCACTGATAGAATGTATAATGTGGGGGATTTTGTATTTTTGAAATTATCACCTTGGAGAGGTGTAGTATGATTTGGAAAGAGAGGAAAGTTAAGTCCCAGGTACATAGGACCTTATGAGATCACTGAAAGGATTGGCGAAGTTGCCTACAGGTTGGAGTTGCCTCCGGAGTTTTCTAAGGTATATAATGTGTTTCATGTCTCGATGCTTCGACATTATGTTCGTGATCCTTCACATGTGATTCCTCCTCAACCTTTGGAGATTAATCCGGATTTGACGTATGATGAGGAACCAGTGACTATCTTGGATTGGAAAGATAAAGTTCTAAGGAATAAGACAGTGAGCTTGGTGAAAGTATTGTGGAGGAACCATTCGGTAGAAGAAGCTACTTGGGAAACGGAAGATCGAATGAGAGAGATGTATCCAAGGTTATTTTATGGATATTAAGTGGATTGTTTGGTCGTAGGAATTTCGGGGATGAAATTCTATAAGGAGGGGAGATTGTCACAGCCCGTCCCGAGATTTTTTTATATCGGGGACGTGAAATGACGGAGTTACCCTTGACGGGTATTAAGGTATGTGTGTGTGGCATATCTCTTGGGACTAATTACATTTATTTCTTAAGTTTTTATAAAATTATTAAGTAGGAGCAAAATGTTGGATTGTTTTGTGTGGTTAGGGAATTAGGAATAAAGAAAATGGATGGTGATGGGATATGTTGGACCACACACACAGTTCATCCTTCCTTTTCCCTTCCCCGTGTCTCTCTCTCTCTCCTCCCTCACGGCTTTCTCTCTCTCTCCCTCTCGAAGTGTACGGACAAGGGCCAACGCCCTCGAATCTTCACGGATCGAAGTAAATAAGGTGAGATTCTTCACCCTTTCGACCCCCTGAATCGTTTAGTAATGGTTTTAAGATGTGAAACCCTCAGAATCGTCGTGACACCCTAACCCCGAAAATGTGCACTGTTCATGCACACGTAAAATCTTGCATTTCAGGGAATTTCAAGCTCACAGTGAGCTTAAGGTGATCCTCATGAACTTCGGGGTACTTCGTTGGTAGGATTTGGACGTTGGACGACGGAGAACGGAGCCTTTCAAATTTGGCCGGATTATCGTGCTTCCTCAGGTAAAATCTAGTGGATTTTAGACCTTGAAACTAGTCCATCGTGGTTCTACATGTTGAGGGCTTCAAATTGATATAAAATTCAAGGAAAACGGTTGAAAAATGAGTGAGAACAAGGGGATTAAAATCCCCAGTTTTCCAGCCACCGAAAAATACAGTCCGGCGAACCCAGGAAAAAAGACGCGCGTGGGGGGCGCGTGTCCCAGTGCCTGCCCTGGCCCGTGGGGGCACGTGCCACGTCATAAAATTATTTTAAAATTTTCTCGACGTCTGTGACGTCGAGTAGGTCGATGTGGTATATTCATATACCCAAATTGAGCACCGTATGAGAAGTTGTTTCGAAATGTTGGTTATGTGCATGAAATTAACGTTTTTATAGTTGTTTCGCATATAGGTGACACCTATTCCGAGGACGAGCGCATCCAGGGACGTCACGGGGGTTACGACCCATCGACTTACCAGTGAGTGGGTAGTTTTGTTTTTCGTATTACCTATATACTATTAATTCTCCCAGAAATTATTTTATATGAAAGTATGATTCGATTGCCATGATGCATATTATAAATTATATGAATTGATATTGATGCATATATATGTGTGAATTGGTGCTGTGGACGCACAGGTGAGTATCAGGTGAGTGTTATGGTAATCATGTGAATTATCGATAATGTGAATTTTGTTGAGAACTCATAATTTGCACCCTTGATGTTAGTGCTCATATTATTCACCGCACCGCAAGCTCACCTTGGATCCAAGTAGGTGCATGTCGTACAGACCATGTGAGGGTTCCGACATGCTAGTCGTACAGACCACTAGAGGTGGTTCCAACTAATAGGTGACTTTCGATTATATGCGCATATTTGATGAGAGGAGCACTAGAGCGTATTATTTCACCATCTTAGTCGTACAGACTACTATAGGTAGTTCCGACTTATGTGCAGTGTAGTGCCGTACAGGTCACAATTGGTGACTCCGGCAGGGCCATACAGGTCACAGTTGGTGACTCCGGCTGGATGGGATATTAAGCTATGGTATCAGTCGTACAGGACCATTGTAGGGTCTCCGGTTGATTTATTATTTTCACCTGATTTATATTGATGCATTCATATTATATTTTGGCATATGGCTTGGCATGGCATATTCTTTCTGATAAGCAGTGAAGGATTGTGAGTGAGCTCTTGATGATATATATATGTTATATGCTACTTTTCTGGGAAGGTATACAGGTTTTTCAGTGAGGGGTTAGAAATGTTTTAAATAAATGTTTTGGAAAGCTTTGGTTTTACTGACCCACTCAATTTTGTTTTTGCGCCCCTCCAGGTTCTAGCTAGCAGTTGACGGCTCACAAGGTTCTTTTTCGGCATTCTGACAGACACCCTGCATGTAGGACTCACCTGCGGTTGTTGTAATTTAATTATAGTCCTACTTGACTGCACCTAGTACCTTCGCTCTGAATTGTGTGTTTCACTTTATAACTCGCTCTAGCACACTAGTTGGTTTTTATTGCTAGTAGTTAGTTTTATTCTTTCGTATTCCTTATTTTCCTTGCTTCCGTATCGCACTTATGGTTACGTCACGCTCAGGTGGCGACTAGCACTCCCTGATTTCAGGATCGGGGCGTGTCAACTTTGTTATATGTGAAGTGTACAAATTTTTTTGTAAAATGTACCATTTTTTTTAACACTATGGATACATTCTTTTGCCATTTATTATTTCTTATTTTTACATAGTTTTTATCCATTTATTCAATCAAAATGTTTGAATTTTTTTATTGTAACCGTTTCTAATAGTATTATAATGAGGTATTTTAAATTTATAGGATTATAAATCTCATAAAATATCAAACAATTAATGTCAAAACTATAAAAATATAAATATTAATTGTAATATAATGAGGTGTACAAAGTCAAGGGACTTTGATCAAACTTTGAATATCATTAAGGTTTTAGTCAAAGAATGTTAAGGATTAGGGACCGCATTCAAAGTATCCCTTAACTTTATCATTACAAAGTACAAGTACTATACCGATGGTCTAGCAGCAGAAAGTGATGTGAACCAAGTTCATATGAGAAGGCAAGGTTCATGTGGAACTTTTTGTTGTAGCACCGTAATGATTAAAAGTAGTGCTATTTATAGACTCATTTTTATTTTTGATACTTTTTATTTTAATTTTTGGTCACCAATCAAATAAAATGAATAAGACCAACTAGTAAAAAAATAACTAAAGTGTGTGATAAATAAAAATAAATGTGTGATTATCATTTTTTTCATGATTAAAGAGCATAGCTAAAGCATCAGATTAACTTTCTCAAAAAAAAAAAAAAAAAACAAAATTGCTTAATGGAGCTTTATAATTATAGAAGTAATAATCTGACTTTGACTTCTATTTCTTTCTTAAACTGTACACGTTTCAAAGAATATATAGTTCTTAAATTAATTTGACAATTTTAGAAAAAAACATTATCTATATAATAGTGCTTCCTCATATTCTATAAATAGGGATAGGGATCCAAAGCCCCATTCACCAATCCTTCCAATTTCATTAGTTTTGCAACTTTTGTCTTCAGTCGTAAGCAAAATGGCCACCACAACAAAGCTACTGCTAACAGACCTCATGTCTGGTGTGAACCATATCCCTTCAAAGTACATCAGACCCATCACCGACCGTCCCAATCTCACTGATTTTCAGATATCAGATACCTCCTCCATTCCTCTCATTGATCTCAAGGACCTCCATGGCCCAACGCACTCTGATATTATCAAACAGATTGGTCTAGCATGCCAAACTGATGGTTTCTTTCAGGTAACAATTAAAACACACACACACACACACACACGCACACATACACATATATATGTATATACTTCGGCAAATGATTTCGACACATCTCTTTTCTCTTTCTGCATACCCTGTTGATTAGTGCCTTCGTTTCTCCTTTTGTGTGTGTGTGTATATATATATCCCGTTACTTTATACATAATTATACTTAATTACATGTATAGTATGAATATGAGTACTACTATATATAATAACTAAATTAAGCACCAACCCTTTTATATCAGGTGAAAAATCATGGAGTTCCAGAGACAATGATAAAAAACATGTTGACTATAGCAAGAGAGTTTTTCCAATTACCAGAGAGTGAGAGGTTGAAGATGTACTCAGATGACCCTTCTAAGACCACCAGGCTTTCTACCAGTTTCAATGTCAGGACTGAAAAACTGTCCAACTGGAGGGACTTCCTTAGACTCCATTGCTACCCTCTTCAAGACTATGTCCAAGAATGGCCTAACAATCCCCCATTGTTCAGGTAAATAGGGATGCCTTCTTTTTCATCATCTTATGCTGTTACTTAAATAATAAATATTAAAATAGAGTAATGTATTGTCAAACTGTGAATCTGAGCACATATACATACACAGTTTAATAAGAGAATATTCTTAGTTTAGTTAAATAGGGGTGCCTTTTTGTCTTCATCTCAAGTAACTTTCTTTTGTCAGGCTTAAGTTTGCTAGACAAATGCTCATCTTGTGAAACTTTGAATATGAACTATATAGAATAGACATCTTGACAAACATCAAACCCATCTATGATCTAAATTCACAGAGCATCGCCCTACACGAGTTCAATTGTTTCTAATTAATTGCATCTAAGTCACACAACTGAATAGTCGGAACCATGTTCACAGGGAGCAAGTGGGTGAGTACTGCACAAATGTGAGAGAATTGGTGCTGAGATTGCTTGAGGCCATATCAGAGAGTTTGGGCTTGGAAAAAAACTATATTGTTAAGGCATTGGGGAAGCAAGGGCAGCATATGGCTTTGAATTACTATCCACCTTGTCCACAGCCAGAGCTGACTTATGGATTGCCTGGACATACTGACGCCAACCTAATCACCATCCTTCTTCAAGATGAAGTGCCTGGATTACAGGTCCTTAGAAATGGCAAGTGGGTTGCTGTCAACCCTATTCCCAACACTTTCATTGTCAATATTGGTGATATGATGCAGGTAAATATAATATCCTAATTTTACTATGTTTCGGTGTATATGTCAATCAAGATTTTTGGTCATTAGATATTGGTCATTGGTTTCTTGATGAAGGATCTAATGGCCATAACTAATTCTACTATGCTTCAATGTATTCTATCTTTTGTGATTTTTTGGTTATTGGATTGTTGTCCATGGAACCAAGGATCCAATGGCCAAAAGATCATCTGGTGTATACAATTTCTAAGAGCATGTTGGAAAATCGCCCCATATATTTTCCATTAGCTAGCTAGGGATGAACTATCCATGTTACGGCGTGAAATCTTGATTTTTCTTTTTTAATCTATGTTGTCACCTGATTGGTTACATGAGGTGATAAAGAATAGATGGCGGCATCATTCCCAGATAGTTGAGTTCATTTATCCCTATGAAGGGGGACTTGTCCAAGTAGATGGACAAAGTTTTGTAAGACAGGACTAAAATTTGTAATTGATTTTTGACTTTTTCACCATTTTATTTGGTACCAGGTAATTAGCAACAATCGGTACAAGAGTGTTCTCCATAGAGCTGTGGTAAATTGTAACTCAGAGAGAATATCGATCCCAACTTTCTACTGTCCATCACCAGATGCAGTAATTGGGCCTGCCGAGGAGCTCATCAACTATGACAACCCAGCCATGTACAGAAACTTCACATATGCCGAGTACTATGAGAAATTCTGGAATAAAGGGCTTGCAACTGAGTGCTGCTTAGACTTGTTCAAACCCGCTTGAACAGTTGAACATGTGCATGCAATTTTATGTGGCTGGCTTTGGACGAGTACAACAATGACCTCAAAAAAAATGATCTACTTTAGTTTGAGTGTTGAGATGTCTTATATTTTCAATAGTATATCTATTTATCTAAAGGAATTGTTATTGGAACTCCAAAAATCTCATTGTACACTCAAAACTTTCTATATTTGGAAAGAAAAATACAATTGTTGGGAGTGTAGAATGAGATTTTTGGAGTGCCAATAACACTTCCCTTATCTAAAATAGATATTGGAACTATTTTGATATTTTATTTCATTTTTAAGTTTACTAATAAATACGAAAATAAAAAGTATGTAAATTTACATTAGAGTCTGTAAAGTATCATTATGATGTCGATACTATTTATGTCAATTTGAATTTGCAACTGCAATAAAGTTATTTGAGAATCGTACAGTAGTTGACTCAAGGCCATAACCTGAGGAGCTCCTTACTACGTTCGGTCTAGTCAACGATTGCTATCTGTTATGATTTCGTCTTCTAGAAGAAAACCAACTTCAAATATAAAATGGTGCAGTCAAGCGCCCAAAACGGAAGTTACACGAAAACAGATTAGTCTCATTCACAATTTCTGCATGTAGCAACTAAGAAATTTCAGAATCGTGATGAGATAGAAAA
This sequence comes from Malus domestica, assembly GCF_042453785.1. Classification (NCBI taxonomy): domain Eukaryota; kingdom Viridiplantae; phylum Streptophyta; class Magnoliopsida; order Rosales; family Rosaceae; genus Malus; species Malus domestica. Next base: position 22,472,770 of record NC_091674.1, on the reverse strand, counting down.
CCCTTTTCACCTCTCATGCCTCTATAAAATTTCACAAAAATATAAACCAGCAATCCAAACAAATAATCAAAACTCCAAAAGAAGGAAAAAACAGCTTAAAATGTCAGCATTAATGGAGAATATGATGCTTAAAGCAGCCATAGAGCTTGGTGTGCTTGACATCATCCATAGAGCTGGCGCTAGAGCCATGCTTTCACCTTCCCAAATAGTGTTGTAAACACAAAATTATGAAACGAATGAAACGAGAACACGTGTATTTGTATTGATAAATTTGTAGGGTTACAAATCTCTGTTTTCAACTTTCCTATTATTCAGTCTTCAAATTTGATGTAAATGCGTAGGTTGTTGATCCAAGAGTCGCGATGTCTTGATCTCGGATGAACGATTGCTTTAAGTTTCGAGCTTGAAACAATGCTTGGATAGTCTTCACCTCTAGGTTTGCATATGACCTATGGCAAAGTGATGTTGATGTGGGATTTTGTTGATTCAAGGGTCCTGGTGACTTGATCTTGAATCAAACGTCGTTACAAGTTTTAAGCTTGTTGTCTGGAAGGAATCGGCACGTGCTTGTTGATTCTTCAAGGGAATGTTTCGGCTTTGGTCAAAATAAAGCTTCGGCTATGGTTGTACGCTCTTCGAAGAGAGCTTTGGCAGCATATTAGTCATTTGGCAGAGGTTCTCCTTTTGTGAGAATTTCGGCCCTTTAATTTAGAAATTCTCGACCCTTATGCTTGTCTTGGGACCTTGTAGTTATAGACTTCTAAAGCCATGCCTTTGGGTGGATTTGGCTTTGATTTGTGGCTTGATTCCTCTATGGGAGAATTTAGGCATGTTTTGTATCTTGATTTTAGCCATTTTCTTGTACTTGGCCGAAATCTATAGGGCATGTTGCCTTTTTTGTGAGCAATCTTCAATTCTCGCTTGTTTTGTGAAGATGCTTTAGCTTTCTTTCCGGTTTTGGGAGCAATTTGGGCCCTTTGCTTATTTTAAGGAGATTTCTTCCCCTTTGCCAAATTTTAGGAATGCTTTTGAGCTTCATTTGCTTGATTTATGCCACATGTCATTGATGACTTGTTCATTTATGATGAGTCATATGCCACATGGAGCTTTGTGATGCATCGTTTGTATGCAACGAAATTTACATGTCTACAAGTGTCTCAGCTTCAATCTATCCACAATCCGGATGCCCCTTCGATTCTTGATCGCATGCTTTGCCTTCTTTCCGCTTACTCTGTTCTCACTTGCTCGACAATCCATGCTAATGGGAAGGTTATTAGGGTTTATGGGTTAGCACCTATCTCCAAATACTATATTAAGAACCCGGATGGTGTGTCTTTGGCACCATTAATCAATTTGTGTCTCTGGCACCAATACTAGTACAACCTTTTACAAAACCCTGTTAATTAATTATTTTTGTTTTAACTTGTTGTCTGACACGTGTGCAAAAACTTTTCATGTTGTGTTATAAACGAGTTATTTATGTAGACGTGTCAAACTATGATTGATATGCAAGTAAAGAGCCAAACAAAGTTGTTCTTTTGCATCAGTGCGGTCATCTTCATATGTCGCCATTCTTGCAGGTACCATTTGAAAAATGTGGTTTTGGAAGGAGGACTCCCATTTAGCTAGGCCTATGGAATGAATGTGGATTATGAAGATTTTTATGGATTTTGAAGTCTACTCTAGTAGATGTGGGTGGTGGCGACGGTACTATTCTTAACATGATAATTTCCAAGCACCCTGCCATCAAGGGCATCAACTCTGATTTTCCTTCGGTTGTCAAAAAGTCTCCCTCCCATCTTTGTATGATATAAATTTTTCGCTTATCATCGGACAATTTGGTGTAGATATTCGTAGTTCGCTTTGCTTGCTAACTTACATAAGAGTTTTGCTTTAGGTACAGTGCACATTGCAAGAGATATGTTTGTGAGAATTCCGAAAGGCGATGCTATTTTCATGAAGGTCACGTTTTTGGGAATTATTCAACTACTTATTTACAGAGCAAGTTCAAAAGCAAACATATACTTTGGCTGAATCCAAATTTTCAAGAAAAGTGTGGGCACGCTAGCTTGTTTACACTTAAGTTTCGTGTTCAAGTCGATCCAACCCAATATCTTTCGACTAGTTTAAGTTTCGACAGCCTTCAGCTTATGCAAATGATTTTATTAATAGTGGATACTACACGGTTGGGATGACAATCGATGCTTGATGATATTGAAGAATTGCTGTATTATCTAATTCTGATGAATCTGGGAATACATTTATACATCCAATGATCACTAGATTGAAAAGTGGTGCTCTAACACTGAAGAGTTACAAAGCTATCTAGCTACATTACCTAAACTTCAATCACTTCAATTAATTGAAGATGAAGTCTTTGGTGGAGGTTTCTCTTTTCTAGTGATTAATAGTGATTCTGCATAACCAACAACATTCAGAAAAGCTGTTGCAATGCCACAATGGCAAAGTGCAATGCAAGAAGAGTATGACTCTCTTAGGGCTCAAGGAACTTGGGAATTGGTACCATCACCAAATGATAGATTGTATTGCTAGCAAATGGGTATACAAACTCAAAAAGAATCCAGATGGTACTATTTCAAGGCATAAAGCTAGGCTAGTGGCACAAGGGTTTTCTCAAGAACAAGGAATTGATTATTCAAAAACCTTTAGCTCTGTTATGAGACACACCATAGTAAGGATACTCTTGGCATTGGCTACAATCAATCATTGGGATTTAAGACAACTAGACATCAAAAATGCATTTTTTGTAGGGTGAATTGTAGGAGGAAATTTACATGAAATAACCTTAGGGGTTTGGGAATATGGCTAATCCATCCTATGTATGTAAACTCACCAAGTCTCTATATGGACTTAAGCAAGCTCCAAGAGCTTGGAACTTCAAATTCACAAGTTACCTACCTGCAATGGGATTTAAAGCTTCAGCATCCGATTCATGCTTATTTGTCAAATAGTGTGGGGGTGATGTTATCATACTACAGTTATATGTAGATGATATTATAATCAGTGTTTTAAAAGGCTCGCCTCAGGGCAAGTCTAGGCGGCCTCGAAGGCTGGGCGGGTAGCTTGCTGCCTCTGTTTTCCGGGTGCGGCGTACGGCGTCGTTGAAGAGCGGCTAGGCAGCGGAGGCGCGCCTCAAGGCGTCCAGGCATTGTATTTTCCCATTTTCGCCTTTTCTTTTCTCTTGACTTTTCGTTTTTCAATAATTTTTTCCTCTTTAAAATTTAAATTGTCCCCACTTTGCTAACATTTATTACCCCACTATCTTTTTTTATTCACTTTTATTTTTTATATTATTTATTAGATAGATAGATAAGCATCTTTTTGTGTTTACTATTTATAGATAAGCATATTTTTATGGATACTCTCATAACATTCCAACAAAAAAAGATAAACATCATATAATCATATTTCTATTTTATTTCTCTTCAAATTCCCTATAACTACTCCATTCAGTCATTTTATTCCTTTAAATTCCCTATAATAATTGCTTCACTCAGCATTTACTTCATTTTAAATTCCCTATAATTGCTCTACTCAACCTTTATTTCATTTTAAATTTCCTATAATTGCTCCACTCAACCTTTATTTCCTTTGAATTGCTTGTAATTGTGATATTCCGCCTTTATTTATTGGCCACTCAGCCTTATTTCTCTTGAAGTTCTCTATAATTACTTACAATAAAATAAATAATTACAACATTTTAAGACTATATGACATAGTTTCGAAGTATAACTAGACTTAATAATGAAGAAGATGTCATTATCTTTGATTGATTTATAATTATATTTGTTTTACAAAGTATTCTATTTTATAAATATATATATATATATATATATAATATATTAAAATTTTAGATACAGTGAGGCTTCGCCTTATGCCTCACACCTTACGCCCAGGCGGCGCTATCCATGGGACGCCACGCCAACACCTTCGCCTTTTAATACATTGGTTCTAATTCAAGTAAGGTGCAACATGTCGTCACAGAGTTATCTGAAGTATTTGAAATCAAAGACATGGGCATGTTAACATACTTTCTTGGGTTGCAAGTCAATTACAAGAAGAATGGGGATATATGTGTAAATCAATCTAAATACATCAGAGATCTTCTTCAAAAAGCTGGAATGGAATCTTGTAAGCCAGCATCAACACCATGTAAGCCACACAATCCAATGTTAGTCACTGAAGGAGAAGTGTTGACAAGTATTGTAGGATTTTGGCAATATTTAACCTTTACAAGGCCAGATATTGCATATGTAGTAAATTTTGTGTGTCAGTTCATGACTTCACCTACAGAGGTACATTTTGGGGCAGTTAAAAAGATTTTAAGGTTTCTAAAAGGAACTATGCAAAATGGTATAACATTCTCAGCTGATACATAAGTAGGAATCACTGCATTTAGTGATTTAGATTGGGCAATAGACTTGAACACAAGGAGGTCAGTCACTAGTTATGTAGTTAACATTGGAAATAATCCAGTATCTTGGTAGCCAAGGAAGCAGAATTCAATTTCAAGGAGTTCTATAGAAGCTTAGTATAAGGCCTTAGCCCACACTGCAGTTGATGAAGCATGGATACAAAACATTTTGAAAGACATGGCTGTTGTGCTACCTTTTCCACCTGTGATATATTGTGATAATAAGTCTGTCATTGCTCTGAGTGCAAATACAATGTTTCACTCAAGGATTAAACACTTCGACACAGATGATCACTTTGTATGAGAGAGGGTTCAAAAGGGAGACCTTCAAGTTCAATATTTACCTATTGAAGATCAAACTGCAGACATATTAACAAAGGGGTTACATAGTCCTTTTTTCTTGAAGCAATCATACAATCTCAAACTTAGGAACCCAGTTGAGATTTAGGGAGGATGTTGACTGATATATACACATCAACATGTATGTTTACACATCAGCAAGGCAGTTAGTTGACACATTAGCAAGGTTGTTAGTCTATTGAGATTGCAGGAACATAAGGAAGTTAGTTAGTTAGTAGCTTATCAGTGAAGCAAATGATACTTGTATAAATAACAAACAAATCTTTGTAATTCATTCATTCGAGCAATACAAAACTTCAGTCATTCACTTTCTCTCTCTAAATTCTCTGCAATTGTTCTTCATTTACTTCTTCTACAATTTACAACTTAATGTTAATATCTAGCTTATTTACCTCTACACTTAAGTTTCGTGTTCAAGTCGATCCAACCCAATATCTTTCGACTAGTTACACTTTCGACAACTTTCAACTAAAGCAAATGATTTTATTAAAAGTGGATACTGCACGGTTGGGATCGATCGATGCTTGATGATACTGAGGATTTGCTATGAGGCCTTGCCAGACAACTATAAAATTGATAGTGGTGGATATGGTGATCAAAAAGCCCTTGAAACAAGTCAATCTGCTAAAAGTCTGTTTCTATTTGATGTTGTGATGGGATAGGAGAAGATAGAGAAAGAATTACAAAGTTTGGCAAAAGCAAAATTTTTTAAGACATTTGAGTTGCATGTTCCGCTTTTACCTTTTTAGTCGTGGAGTTGTTAAAGAATATGTACTTTCCAGTTGAATATGTTTCGTAACTGTAATCTTTCGTGTTTCAAAGGCATTATACTAAACTTTCATGTATTCACGAGATAAGTATATTTAATAAGAAAAGATCATATAAGAGCAAACTAATAATATGATAGATTATAATCTGTCAATTTGGGGAAACAATTGAAGTCTTAAAAACCACTACAAAACAAAGTGTCATTAGCGAGGGTCAAATACTGTTGGAAAAGGCATTTTGTCGTCGCAACTACTTATTTCCGACAGGAAAAAGCCCTCGCTGAGCGTCGGAAATTGTCCCATTGGAAATACTTTTGTTCCGACCAGCCATTGGAATTAATGCATTTTCGACACACATGACTCGTTGTTAATAGTTATATTTATGTTGGAAATGAATGTTCAAAATGGCAAACTTATTTTATTTTTGACATGGAATTTTGGTCGCAAATACTTATAGAGTTGTCGGAATTACTTTTCAAGTGACGACAAATGTTTTTTGCAATCACGTTTTTCCGACCAAACAATTGTGTCAGAAAATCGTTTTCCAACAAAATCATCTTTTTTTACGAGAGTGCACAATCATCGCAATTACAATTACCGACCATACAAGGTTGTCGAAAATACATAACGGCTTGACAGAAATAGGCACAAAAACATATTTGCTATGATCAAGCATCGTCGAAAATATGTACTTCCAACGGTGAAGTTTTGTCGGTAATACATATTTGCAAGGGCAAGCTTCGTCAGGAATATATATATTTTCGACAATGAAGACTCGTCGAATATATATATTTGCAATGGTAAAGTTTTGTCGTTAATATATATTTTTGACGGTGAAGCTTCATTGGAAATAAATATTATTGACCATATTTAGTCGTCGCAAATTTTTTCATAACCAATATTTGGTTGAAAATGGATTTTTCCTATATGAGCGTCTTTGTTAGAAATGTGCACATTAACGAGAGGAATTTACAATAAAAAAAAGCTATTATTCTATTTATAATTAAATTATATATTGAAATTAAAATATGATAAAAATAGGTATGTAATCGTTACTAATAAATTAACCAAACCATTGTATTAAATTTCTCAATATCCAAGCAAGATTATTCATAAAATTATTTAAAAAAGAAAATGGACAATAGTTAAATTGGAAAAAATAAAAAGAACAATATCCCACGAATAAAACCTAACAAGTTCAGATATTTGATAATATCAAAATGAAAGTATGATGCACTACTAATCTTCATGTTGAGCATCTGACCAACTTTCAACATTCTCCTGTCAAACAAACAATAAAGAGAGTAAGTAAAGAAATAATATATTATTCAACAGTAAGACAAACAATAAAAATGAAATAAAACAATTTACCATAGAAGCAGATGGTCCTGAGCGCACATAATTATTTGAGTTGTTTGGCATCAATCTTTCAACTAATTCTTGCAAAGAATTCAACTTATCTGTTAAGTGTGGACATCCTTCAATTGCTCATGACTTTCTTCACGTTCTAAGCACATACGTTTATTACAACTTTGGCTATTTGAGGGATATGCATCTTTAGTACTAAAGCCAGCACCTACACCAAGAAGACGACCATGACTTGGGCCACCAATCACCTCCTTGTATATAACCCAATCATTTACTTCATTTTGTTCTTCCATAGCAGTATTCTTTTTGTTGTCCATTTTTTCCTTCAATAAAATTGTAATATGTAAGCATAGGTAATACACACAATATCATGTTAAAAAAAGATTGAAATTATGATAACATACATAAAGTTCTTTAGCCTTTTCAAACCGATATAAATAAGGTACCTTGGACACTTGAAGGTTGATTCTCAATAGATGTTTGTTGTGTCATGTATTTCGCTACCATGTGATGGTTGGGTAACACCAAGTTGGTCTGAAGAGGGTGTAGGTGAATGAGTAGTAGTGTGCGGTGCTCTATTTTGACTCATTCCTCTTGTTGCCGTGGCTACAATTTTACAAAGAAAACACAAAGCTAAGTAAGACATAATTATGAGAGAATTAGTTTCTTTTAGCATAGGACAAAGTTTATAAAACAAACAACAACCTTTGAATCATGAAATTAAGCAAACGAAATATCACTCTCTTCTATCTTCAAGTATACTTTGAAGTTAAACTATACATTCCAATTTAATAATTGGTTTTATATCTAACCGTTCAACACTAGTTTGATATAATTTTTTTTGGGGTGTGCTATCCACACACCCCAAATTACTTCTCACACACCCCTTGTTAATTTCTATCCGTTGATTTTCTTCAATTCATTCGATCCGACGGTCTAAAATTAGAAGGGTGTGTGAGAAGTAAAATGGGGTGTGTGGATATCACACCCCTTATAAAATGGGGTGTGTGGATATCACACCCCTTTTTTTTAAGGATGTATCATTAAAAATCGAACCAAATTAAATTGAATTTGTGCATATATTGTTTTTTTTTTCATCATGATTTTAATAAGTGTGAGGCAAACGGGGTTAGTTAATTTAAACTGCAAAAAAATTAGTTTTTAATCAAGTGCATGGCAAACATGGTTGGATTGTTTTTAGCCTAACATCAAGATTTAAGAGTTGGCCTACTTGAAATTGACTTATTTATTTTGTTAACCAAAAAATAAAGTTTTCAACTGAGCATATGATTTACTTGTTTTTAATTTCTATCAAGCTTATTTGAACTCGGGGATGGGAGAAAAAAAATTGGAGACGAATCATCTAGTCCTCTTAGTTGATCTTCCTTTGTCTTCAGGTATTTGATTATAAATTTTATGATCAAACCCATACATTTTTTATTTTAATTTCATGATGCGTGTTATCAAACACAAAAATTGTTAGAAATTAGAATGATTCAAACTAATCCATCATATATATCATGGAAAAGCTACAAGTTTGATCGTCTAGTCATAGACCTAAAAACTACCAAATCAAAAAAACTAAAAGTTTGATCGTCTAGTCATAGACCTAAAAAGCTACAAGTTTGATAGTCTAGTCATGGAAAAGCTACAAGTCGGATGGCCAAGAACCCAGACTTGATTAGGCAAAGACAAAATCCCATTGTAGCTTTTCTTTTTGTACATATAAATTAAAAATCCACATATAAAATTACCTTGTATATTTGCATGTTGGGTCTCTTGCATTTCATTGTCATGTAGTTCAGTGGTGGTATCATGTTGGTTTAAGAGAGTCTAGATGACAGACGACGTGTGCTAGATGAATTTTTTTGGCTCCTTCCCTTTTTTGCCATATCTATCAATCAAACAAATACAAGAAAATTAGATGCCAATAATACCGAAAGATAGAAAAATGAAAAAATGAAACCATGAAAGCTAAAATAAAATCGACTAGAATTAGGGTTTCAATGGCAGAAGGCAAAATATATACATAAACCCTAATTGTTAGAAAATCCCAGCAGCCATGAAAAATGAATAAAATTGAAATTTAATATATACATAAACCCTAAACTTAAAATTGGCACAACGAGAACTCATTGTCACAAAACCTAAACTGGACGAACTAGACAAACAAGATGACTTTAGGGTTACCTGTACGCTCACGGTTGTGCACTTCAAATATTGATTATGGAGAGTTTTTGTTCCCTCCTTTGAAGGTTGGAGGCATTAATATAAATAATGGCATAGATGCAACCCTAATCTAATCAAGAGTGTAGTTTCCCTCCTCTTTTTTTTTTTGGCTGTGGGAGGAACAAATTTTAGGAAACATTTTTGGAAATTGGGGGAGAAAAGGGAGGGACATGCCAAAACCCTAATTAATTTGGAAAAAAAAGCCAAACTGCTTAAATTGCATAAAAACAAGAGTTTGGGAATTGTGGGAAAAAGAAGAGGGAAGCCAAATTTATTTTTGGGAAACGGCAAAACACTAAATTCTACAAACATTTTTTTTTAAATATAAAATAATATTGTTCCATACCATTCATTTAAGGAAAAAAGCCAAAACCCTAAACATTATAAAAAATTAATATTTGTAGTCTGGAAAATTAATTTGAATGATCTAACTGTCAAACTTGTTTCTATATGCTTCAAGATCGCATACGTAAAAAATTGCAAAAAACGGACATTCAGATATTAGGTAACGAGACGAGACCTTTTGACGGTTATAAACGCAAACTCACGATTTAACTGTGATCTTAACTCCGATTTTGATGATTTTTTACAAATACACTCCTCAGCCCTATAAGACTATGATGAATGAATTTGATCATCAATTTAAAATATTTGCACTAGTGGGTACCACAAATTATTATGTTCAACTTAATGAAAGTATAAAATAAACTCCAAGTGTTTTTTGAATCTGTCGTTTTGAAGGAATACACATTCTACAAAACTAGTTTCAACAATCCAACCATCAAACTTATTGGTATATGCTTCAAGATCGCATCCGTAAAAAATTGCAAAAAACGGACATTCAGATATTAGTTAACGAGACAAGACCTTTTGACGGTTATAAACGCAAACTCACGATTTAACGGTGATCTTAATTTCGATTTTGATGATTTTTTACAAATACACTCCTCAACCCTATAAGACTATGATGAATGAATTTGATCTTCAATTTAAAATATTTGCACTACTGGATACCACAAATTATTATGTTACACTTAATGAAAATATAAAATAACCTCCAAGTGTTGTTGAATCTATCGTTTTGAAGGAATACACATTCTACAAAACTAGTTTCAACGATCCAACCGTCAAACTTATTGGTATATGCTTCAAGATCGCATACATAAAAAATTGCAAAAAAACAAACATTCAGATATTAGGTAACGGGACGAAACCTTTCAATGGTTATAAACGAAAACTCACGATTTAACGGTTATTTTAACCCCAACTGATTTTTACAACTACACTCCTAAGCCCTATAAGAGTGTGATGAACGAATTCGATCTTCAATTTAATATTTGCACTAATGGATAATACTATTTTAATATGATTTTGTGTTTTTTTTTGTCGAAAATACGGTTTTATTGTTGCATGTATGTAATATTTTAATACTCAAATTAATGTATACAATCCCTCCACTTTAGTACTACTTAATTATACCCAAAATAAACCTACATATAATTTTAGTTGGGATAAACAACTCTTGAATTTGTGAACTCCAATTCCTCCGTTTTATGGTTTGGGCATTCTTGACTTTCTCCCTCCATTCCGTCGGACGTCTGAAATCGCACGGGTTGGAATGCTGCTATTCTCTTCCTCCGCTGAGAAGTTTGTGAAATCACACGGGTTGGAATGCTGCTATTGGTTTGGGTATGCTTTCTGTGACTCCACTTTTGCTTGATTCTATTTTCCTTTCTTATTTGGATCAATGGAATTTTGGGTTTTCTTTTTTATGTTTAATTTTCTATAATTTTATTTGGCTCTGTTTGCGGTTGAGGGTAGTTGGAAGAAAAACATGCATTCTGTAATCCATTGCAAACCCAGATGGATCGAGGATACAGAGGAGATTCAGTTCCCTTTTTTTTGCTTCTAAAAGCATATTTACTTTTGGTTGTATTGGACTCTCTGAGATTCTTAGGAGAAGAATGTTTGCTTCTAAAAGCATATTTTGACGGTTATACTTTGTTCAATGTCAATGACAAATGTTATGATTTAACAAGGGCATGCAAATTATTTCTTTATCATAGAATACTATATTAAGTTATACACTTTTTTGCTCAATGGTTTTATTTTTATTTTAATGGTCCAATTTTCTCCATATGTGTTATAAGTTATATGATCTATTTATTGTAGAATTTAAATTAAGCATCAAACTTATTTCAAGAATATTCAAATGACACATGTGACCTTTAGTAAATAATTGATTCCAACAAAACCATATGGCTGAAAATTTATTATGACAAAGAAAAAATCTTGTCGGAAAAATATGATTACTTTCGACAACAACTAATCACCCTCGAAAATATAAAAGCATTACCGAGAGGACTTTTTTTTCCCTCAAAATTATAAAAATATTACCAAGAGGACTTTTTTTTCCCTCGAAAATACTAAATCAATTTCGTCAACATAAGTAAACCTTCGGAAATAACCATTCTATTTCCGATAAGAACTTTACTTGTTGTTAATACAACTGGTGCCAATTCTTCCCGCCAAACAAAAGTGCAATTCCGACGAAACTTGAGACTTGTTCCGAGGATATCATGTGCGTTGGTAATACAAATTTGTTTCATGCCATGTTACCGACGACTCATATTTTATGGTCGCAAAATGTGTTTTTTACGACAGTTTTTTTGGGCCCTCGAAAAATCTTCGTCGGTAATGACTACTTTTTTTGTAGTGACTTCGAACTGATCTAATTACAACGGTCGAGCATTGACACATTGTCTCTCTCTATCTCTACTGACATTATATCTGAATGATTACATGACTGATATTGTATCCTTTCTTGATGTAGTCTATAATCTATTCCAGCACTATATCAGCATTAGCACCCGGCTTAACGATAACATGACAAGCCATTAACACCTTCCTAACAGTTACCGGCCATATGTGCAGCTTGTGAATGGCAACTACCTCGTCCATCTCGCAGAGACCCTTCTCAATCTTTGTGGCATTAATCTCTCTGGGAGTGCACTCCATCAAAACCTCCAAAATGTTCCTTAACATCCAGACAGTACGATTATTGAACATACAAGTGTACATATCAGATCAATAATCTTCCACTCAGGCTTGTACCAGATAAGCCCTCCACCAATCATCACTCCAATACTCTGAATAGAATTACCAAGTACATTAAGATAAGCGCTATGCACATAGATGTAGTAACTGCTTTGACATATGGTCAAAAAGAGTAAACCACGACCACATTATTACCTGGGATGTTGGCTATAGGAAGTTAGAATGAATTGGAGGGAAAATGACAAAATTAATAGAGATGGTAGTCTTCTAGCTGAAAGTTCACAAAGTCAGCCACAAAATAATAACAAAAGGAAAAACTCGAAAGAGTTTACACACAATAAGGGCAAGAAAAATAATTTCCGCTGTGGTGAATTTGGACATTATAAGGTTAGTTTGTTGGGAAAAATTTAGAGTACACAACTCTAACACAAGTGTTGGAGAGACAACACAAGTAAATAAATTACTTGTATTATACTCACAAAATATTACAACACACACTTTCAAGGACACTCTTTCACTAGAACACTCACACTCCTACAAGACTACCCTTACTT